>NC_140242.1:1245368-1360368 GCF_949987555.1 Borostomias antarcticus | reverse complement strand
CTAGGCGTTCAGACCAGGCGTTCAGACCAGGCGTTCAGCTAGGCGTTCAGACCAGGCGTTCAGCTAGGCGTTCAGCTAGCCGTTCAGACCAGGCGTTCAGCTAGGCGTTCAGACCAGGCGTTCAGCTAGGCGTTCAGACTAGGCGTTCAGACCAGGCGTTCAGCTAGGCGTTCAGACTAGGCGTTCAGACTAGGCATTCAGCTAGGCGTTCAGCTAGGCGTTCAGACCAGGCGTTCAGACCAGGCGTTCAGCTAGGCGTTCAGACCAGGCGTTCAGACCAGGCGTTCAGACCAGGCGTTCAGCTAGGCGTTCAGCTAGGCGTTCAGACCAGGCGTTCAGCTAGGCGTTCAGCTAGGCGTTCAGACCAGGCGTTCAGCTAGGCGTTCAGACCAGGCGTTCAGCTAGGCGTTCAGACCAGGCGTTCAGACCAGGCGTTCAGACCAGGCGTTCAGCTAGGCGTTCAGCTAGGCGTTCAGACCAGGCGTTCAGCTAGGCGTTCAGCTAGGCGTTCAGACCAGGCGTTCAGCTAGGCGTTCAGCTAGGCGTTCAGCTAGGCGTTCAGACCAGGCGTTCAGCTAGGCGTTCAGACCAGGCGTTCAGCTAGGCGTTCAGCTAGGCGTTCAGACCAGGCGTTCAGACCAGGCGTTCAGCTAGGCGTTCAGACCAGGCGTTCAGCTAGGCGTTCAGCTGCCAGGTGTTGAGAGGCAGTGGCCACTCTTTAGGGGGACAGTAACGGTAGTGTAACGGGAACTGCGGTGTGTGTGTGTGTGTGTGTGTATGTATATGTGTGTGTGTGTGTTCCAGGTTTCAAAGGGAAGTCGAAGCCCAACCTGTTGAAGCAGGAGACCAGCAGCCTGGCGTGCGGCCTGCGCATCCTGTTCCGCATGTACGCCGACCAGCGGCGCCGGGAGGCGTGGGAGGAGGCGCAGAGACGGCTGCTCACGTAAGGAGCCAGGGAGAGCAGCTGGTCTCTACCGTATGGTCTCTCCACACTGTTGAGCTGTCATCCTAAACACTCTGTCCTGGCGTTCTCGGTTCAGCGCCCATCTTAGTAATGAACTCTATTATGGAGAATATTGTCCTAACAGGCTCGGTGCCCATCTGCTGTACTGTACCTTCACAACTCACTCAGAGCTGCGGTTAGATCCTAGGTATAGGTACTGCATTTGTAACGCGCTCCCCATCCAGTTGTTACACTGGCCCGGAGCGCCATTCACACACCAATGGCGGCAGCTGTCATGCAAGGCCCAAGGACACTTCGACAGGTAGTCAGGAGGAGCCGGGATTCGAACCACCGACCCTACGATCACTGAACGACCCGCTCTACCAACTGAGCTATACCGCCGCCCAGCCCTACCTGTTCAGGAGGGGACTGTATGAAAAGCACTTCTCTAAAGCATCTCTTTCTAGCGCTTTCTCTTGACATTGCACTCTTTTTTACCACTAATGAGCCTTCCCACATTTCCATAGGACAAGCCCTAATCACCATACAGCCCTGCTCAACGCCTCCTAGTTAATGACGGCCATAAGGACGCCATTATCTCCCCAGCTTGCAAATATGCCCTAGCTAATAGCTTATTTGTTGTGGGGTCGGCCTCTAAACATCATTCAGTCCAGTTCACAGAAAGCCAGGCATGCTTATAGAAACCAGACATCTCCGTCCATCGATGTCCCGTCTGCTCACATAAACACCGCCAGTTATTTCCGCGAGGGGAGCAGTGGAGAGTTTTGACGGACGCCATTTACGAGGGGCTGCCAGCCAGGAGAGAGGGCCGGCATCGCTCCGCACGGTAGCCGGCCCTGACATGGCTGTCACGGTCCCCTCCAACAGGGACGCATCGACACGTCCCTGAGAGGGAAGGACGGGGTCGGGACGTGTCGATGCGTCTCACCGAGGGTCTCCGCTCAGATCTGACGGGTGTCGAGAGAGAGAGAGAGAGAGAGAGAGAGAGAGAGAGAGAGAGAGAGAGAGAGAGAGAGAGAGAGAGAGAGAGAGAGAGAGAGAGAGAGCAGATATTCAAGGGTATCGGGAGGCTGTGATGTGTCAGTGTTGTGTTCTTACCAACACCTTGATCTGTCTGCCCTCCGAGACTCAACGCTGTTTTACTGCACTTGACCAGCATTGACCCACATACATAAACACATAATAACCCAGTGTCACACACACACACACACACTCACACACACACACACACACACACACACACACACACACACACACGCAGACTGGATCTGGCGGTACTTGGCTGGAGAAGAGTGCAGCAGACAGGCATGGCATGCAGGCCTGATTAAAACGATGTTAAGCAGAGCGTTAAGCAGATTGGGGAAGTGATTATGAGTGTGGAGGGTAGGGGCTGAGAGGAGCGTTGGGGGGAGGGGGTGAGAGGAGTGTGGAGGGTAGGGGCTGAGAGGAGCGTTGGGGGGAGGGGGGGAAGTGATGAGGTAACGGAGTGTGGAGGGTAGGGGCTGAGAGGAGCGTTGGGGGGGGAGGGGGGGAAGGGATGAGGTAACGGAGTGTGGAGGGTAGGGGCTGAGAGGAGCGTTGGGGGGAGGGGGTGAGAGGAGCGTTGGGGGGGAGGGGGGGAAGTGATGAGGTAACGGAGTGTGGAGGGTAGGGGCTGAGAGGAGCGTTGGGGGGAGGGGGGGAAGTGATGAGGTAACGGAGTGTGGAGGGTAGGGGCTGAGAGGAGCGTTGGGGGGGAGGGGGGGAAGTGATGAGGTAACGGAGTGTGGAGGGTAGGGGCTAAGAGGAGCGTTGGGGGGAGGGGGTGAAGTGATGAGGTAACGGAGTGTGGAGGGTAGGGGCTGAGAGGAGCGTTGGGGGGGGGGGGGGGGAAGTGATGAGGTAACGGAGTGTGGAGGGTAGGGGCTGAGAGGAGCGTTGGGGGGAGGGGGGGAAGTGATGAGGTAACGGAGTGTGGAGGGTAGGGGCTGAGAGGAGCGTTGGGGGGGGAGGGGGGGAAGTGATGAGGTAACGGAGTGTGGAGGGTAGGGGCTGAGAGGAGCGTTGGGGGGAGGGGGGGAGGGGCTGAGAGGAGCGTTGGGGGGAGGGGCTGAGAGGAGCGTTGGGGGTAGGGGCTGAGAGGAGCGTTGGGGGGAGGGGCTGAGAGGAGCGTTGGGGGGAGGGGCTGAGAGGAGCGTTGGGGGGAGGGGGGGAAGTGATGAGGTAACGGAGTGTGGAGGGTAGGGGCTGAGAGGAGCGTTGGGGGGAGGGGGGAAGTGATGAGGTAACGGAGTGTGGAGGGTAGGGGCTGAGAGGAGCGTTGGGGGGAGGGGGTGAAGGGGCTGGCAGATGGAGCTTATGTCTGGGACTGCAGGTCCCAGGTCAGAGGTCAGAGGGCAGGGAGAGAAGCAGAGGCAGCTCTCCTCACTTTGATGATGTAGAAGTCTGAAGTCGGCAAATTAAGTCCACATTTGCCTCAACAGTCACTGGTTCTAGGCGTTAGTTAATGACAACATATGGCGTGTGACCATCACTGGAGCTTTGGTCCTTAAGTCTGCGATGTCATTTTTCAGTGTTTTACAGATCATGAAAGTCTCAATTGTAAGCAGTAATATTTTCGGCAAATATTTGAAGAAGATATGCTTCTGTGAATGTTGGTTCACCTGAAACTACTAAGCAGAGAAAAAAGGGCTTGAAAGATTCAGAACTGCTCACACTTCTCTCAGAACGTGGACTTCGATGACAAAATATAATTCAGTGATCCTACAACTGTTGTTATATTGAGTGGGTTCTTCGCAACTTACATTTTCATAATATGAAAAAAAGAAAAGAAAAATAATAAGTAATTTAAATGCAAGTGTTTCCCTGGCTGAATGACTGAAAGGCATGTGTAAACAACATAACATAACACGACGGTCTGAGGTAAAGTTGGTTTCATATTGGACATTCAACAGACATTCACATTTGGAATTTCGTTTCAAAAAGCTTCCAGATGGAAGTTTAGATAATGTTTCAAAAAAGTTTCAGATAGAAGTTTAGCCTAGTCAAAGCCTATTATTAACTTGATTACATGTTTTAATCGATGGACAGCCCTAATATATATATATGTATTTGCCCTCTAACGCATTTTGAGGACTGGTGGGGACATAAGGCTGTCACATATTTTCATTCTGTCATGAGAGTGTTCATCTTTAACAGAAGCGTTCTGTCTCTACCCCCCTCAGTGTGTGCAGCGAGGCTCTAGCGTACTTCCTCACCCTGACGTCAGAGAGCCACAGGGAGGCGTGGACCAACCTACTGCTCCTCTTCCTCACCAAAGTGATGAAGATCAGCGATGACAGGGTAAGGACACCTAATCTGCTGGCCACTCTGACTCTGACACTGTATATCTCTACGCTGACTGTGTGATTGCCCCCAAAATGAACACCCTTATCCCTTAAAAAACCCTCATCTACCCTTATCTCCCCACTGTGAATGATTTGATACAAGTAGTAGTAACCGTAGTAACAGCAATCATGTGGCATCTTAGTCCTCTATGGACCACTTAAAGGAGAATGCTCGTTTTTGACAACCTGGACCTTATTTACGGCATATTATAAGACGTTTCACTCACCGAGATCACTTTGGTGTAATTCGGAGGCCCGTAGAAGAAATTGAGCAACGCTTGCGCGCTGTGCGCATGCGTGCTGGAGCAAGTGGGGAAGCTATTTCGTTTCTAAAGACGTTTCTAAAGATGTTTCTAAAGATCATATTACAGAAGGCATGTGAAAAACCACAACAGGCCTACGCTCTATGTAAGCACAACTAGCGATTCATAAAGACAGATTGATGAAAACAACTGTTTCGCGGCAGAAAATAGATTTTTTAGAAGCTGCATTCTCGGTGCCCCGTCCGCCACCATTACATGGATATACTTGGCTCGCGCTGGATTTTAAATTTCTTCTACAGGCCTCCGAATTACACCAAAGTGATCTCGGTGAGTGAAACGTCTTATAATATGCCGTGAATAAGGTCCAGGTTGTCAAAAATGAGCATTCTCCTTTAATGTTATAACTACAGTATACACTCTGCATCATGAGACTTTGTTGCTAGAAAGTTAATAAGATTCAAATTGATTTATATCTAATATATACAGCATGGGTACTGCGCATGTATAGAATAGAATACAGTAGAGATGAGCAGGTTCTCTCTCTGCTCTAGTTCAAGGCCCACGCGTCCTGGTTCTACCCCCTGCTGTGTGAGATCATGCAGGTTCTCTCTCTGCTCTAGTTCAAGGCCCACGCGTCCTGGTTCTACCCCCTGCTGTGTGAGATCATGCAGGTTCTCTCTCTGCTCTAGTTCAAGGCCCACGCGTCCTGGTTCTACCCCCTGCTGTGTGAGATCATGCAGGTTCTCTCTCTGCTCTAGTTCAAGGCCCACGCGTCCTGGTTCTACCCCCTGCTGTGTGAGATCATGCAGGTTCTCTCTGCTCTAGTTCAAGGCCCACGCGTCCTGGTTCTACCCCCTGCTGTGTGAGATCATGCAGGTTCTCTCTCTGCTCTAGTTCAAGGCCCACGCGTCCTGGTTCTACCCCCTGCTGTGTGAGATCATGCAGGTTCTCTCTCTGCTCTAGTTCAAGGCCCACGCGTCCTGGTTCTACCCCCTGCTGTGTGAGATCATGCAGGTTCTCTCTCTGCTCTAGTTCAAGGCCCACGCGTCCTGGTTCTACCCCCTGCTGTGTGAGATCATGCAGGTTCTCTCTCTGCTCTAGTTCAAGGCCCACGCGTCCTGGTTCTACCCCCTGCTGTGTGAGATCATGCAGGTTCTCTCTCTGCTCTAGTTCAAGGCCCACGCGTCCTGGTTCTACCCCCTGCTGTGTGAGATCATGCAGTTCGACTTGATCCCGGAGCTGCGCGCCGTGCTGAGGAGGTTCTACCTGCGCGTTGGCGTTGTGTTCCAGATCGCCCAGCCTGACCAATCAGAGTCTGTCTCCGGCCCTGACCAATCAGAGTCTGTCCCCGGCCCTGACCAATCAGAGTCTGTCCCCAGCCCTGACCACGAACCCCAGCCTGACCAATCAGAGTCTGTCACCAGCCCTGACCAATCAGAGTCTGTCCCCAGCCCTGACCAATCAGAGTCTGTCCCCAGCCCTGACCAACCAGAACCTGTCCCCAGTTCTGACCCCAAACTCCAGCCTGACCAACCAGAACCTGTCCCCAGTTCTGACCCCAAACTCCAGCCTGACCAATCAGAGCCTGTCCCCAGTTCTGACCCTGGGCCTCAGCCTGACCAACAGCCAGGGGTACAGCCGGAGATGAACACGGAGGCGGGGGAGGAGGCTGGAGAGGAAGCCCAGTAACAGAGCACCCAAGCTGGGCTGACAGACGGAGCTGGTGCGGGGGAGTCTGGAGGTCCCCATCTCCTTTGTTTTTCTACTTAAGAGGTCCAGTCATACTTGGCCCTTGTCTGGATGTGACTGACCCCCAGAAGGCCCTACTGATGGTACTAGGACTTCCCAGGGGTCTCCTTGTGGACCTGAACCATCATGTGACAGGAAGTGTGTGCCCCGTCCTTCATATCATTACAAGAATGGCAATGCCTTGTACCGGAATGTTCTGACAGCACTGGATCCTACTAATAAGAGTAACTATGACTTCTCAACCTGAATCACCTACATATTTGATTTGAAAATGTCAAAAAGGTGTGCTTCTTGAAATTACTATATCCTTAAAAAAAAGATATTCTCACTGTAAGATTGAACCGTTTCAACCACATGCAATTGACAAAATATTCACTAATATGAATGAAATGTGACATTTGTTACTCAATGACAATAATGATCTTTCTGTGTGCCGCTACAATGATAGCCTCTTGGATAAAACTAGTTGTACAGATCTGCCGCGTTGTAATATAATCTCATAACACTAGATTTAATTTCTTTATTTTATTTGCTGTTTTTTTTCTGGATTTGCTGCACTTGATCTCAATGAATGCACTGGAGATTTTTACTTGTGTGATAATTTATTTGACTGTACCATCTCTCCTGCAGGTAGTCCTACGAGGTGTGTAATTGAGCAACGGAAACTGAAGGGTTAAATTATTCCAATTGAGGCGTAGGCTTTTTAACTACTAGTCGATAACTGGGCTTTAAAACTGGAAGGGAACAGCCCTGATGTGAACTGCTGCTTCTGAGTCACTGGTTCAGTTTTCACGTTTGAAGCTAGATTTCACTGTGTACAAAATGGAATAAATGAGTAATATATTTAATTTGTCTAGGTGTGGGGGAGTGCTGTTTGTATAGAGTACATGACTACCGTCAGCTGTGCTTCTGGACGACGGGGTATGGATCTGATGCATTCCTGCTCACGGATGTAGAAAACAGATGTATATGGTACAGCAATGTAAAGTTTTCTATGTTGAAGAAATATTCTGTACAACTTTCTGTACTACACTGGTCATCATCTGGCATTCTAATCAGGTTACTCTAGGTCAATAAAGTTTTTGAACTTGGTTTATTTTTGATTCAATTGTTTATTTTTCTTAGATAATGCCAGTGGTGGGCCGTCAGGGCCAGCAAGGCCTTCTCTGCTGGCCTAACATAAATCATGATCATAATTTGATAAAGGTTAATTTCATTTTGAATTTACTTTCCCTAAATATACACAATTACAGTTGATAGACAGTTGCGAAACTTGCGATAGCCAATCAGATCACGAGTTGTTGACAGCAGGCCTTCTAGCTGGCCTCACGTTGAACGTGACATGTACGCAAGCAGAAGGAGAGCCTACTCACTTGTGAGTTGAAGAAGGATAGCCTACTCACTTGTGAGTTCAACGCAGATCAAGATCGCCGCACCGGAGCCACACCCGGTTAGCAGAGAGAGAAATCTAATATATCTACTCGCTTTTTTAACCCACAATGGCTGAAGGAGGGCAAAACGTTGATTTGGTTGCAGATATACTTGCAAGGCCATTTTCAAGACGGACCTTTCAAGAGAAGCTGACCGAGCCGGGGAAAGGGTTTGTCCGCCATTTCCAATCAACCAATTATGAGCGGTACCCCTGGCTTACGGCTTCCGATGGGTGCTGCACATGGTTCTGCTGGGAATGGTTCTGCTGGGAATGGTTCTGCTGGGAATGGTTCTGCTGGGAATGCCTTTTGTTTGCAAAGGATCGACTTGGTGTGTGGAGCTACACTGGATTTGCGAACTTAAATTGTTTAACTAAGTGCAGCAACGAGACACCAAAGCACGACTGGACACTTGCAAGCTACGGTGCTTTTAAACACTTTTGGGGACACCCGAGTGGATCCACAGCTCAATTAAACACTTTTGGGGACACCCGAGTGGACACACAGCTCAATTAAACACTTTTGGGGACACCCGAGTGGACACACAGCTCAATTAAACACTTTTGGGGACACCCGAGTGGATACACAGCTCAATTAAACACTTTTGGGGACACCCGAGTGGATACACAGCTCAATTAAACACTTTTGGGGACACCCGAGTGGATACACAGCTCCACGAACAGGTGCGCAGGGAAAGAGAGCTGCACAATGAAATGGCGAAGAAAAATAGGGAGATATTTGAAAAGACTGATTGATTGTGTCGTGTTCTTGGGTAAACAAGAACTTTCATTTAGGGGACACGATGAAAGCAGTCAGTCCACAAACAGAGGCAACTACATGGAACTTATTTCATTTCTTGCTGAGCATGACACAGACTTACATTACCACCTGTCCACTAACAGAGTGTTTACTGGGACATCTGGGAAAATACAAAATGACCTAATTTATGCTATTGCTGAAGTGATGGGAGAAGAGATCAAAACGGAGATCAAAAAAGCACCTTTCGTCGCTGTAAGTGCGGACGAGAGAACCCACGTGGGTAATGAGACAACAGACGTGGGTAATGAGACAACCCACGTGGGTAATGCCCATGGATGTATTGGTAATGCCGCACATTCGCACCTGTCCTGCGCTATGTAACGACATCAGGTGTCAAGGAGCGTTTTGTCAAATATGAGGATGTAACTAGTGGCAAGCGAGCTGATGACATTGCTGCTCTTATTTTCCGTTTCCTCGAGGAATATGAATGTTGTCTGGACAAAGTTGTGGCACAGTGTTACGATGGCGCAGCGGTAATGGCATCTGGACTAAAGGGGTGCAAGCGAAAGTTAAAGAGAGGGCACCTATGGCCTTATTCATTCACTGCTATGCTCATCGTCTTAATTTAGTACTGACTCAAGGGACCTCAAAGCTTAAATAATGCAAGGTCTTTTTTGCCAACCTGAATGGCCTCGCTGCGTTCTTCTCCAGATCCCCTAAGCGCACTCAGCTACTGGAGGACATGTGCAAGCGGCGTCTTCCTCATGTTGCACCAACACGATGGCAATATGCATCGAGATTGGTGAATGCAGTCCACGAGAAGAGGATTGCGCTAAAGGAGTAGTTTGATTACATACTGGAACATCATGATGAGTATGATGAGGACACTGTGCTTTGTGCAGATGGATTTATCGTCTGGATGATTTTGAGTTTTGTTTTTTGCTCAACACATTTAATGGGCTTTTTGAGCATGCTGATGTGCTCTTTGGAATACTACAGAAGAAAACACTGGATGTACAATTGTGCATGGCAAGGGTGAACGAGTTCTGTGACACAGTTGAGCGCGCCAAGGGCGAATTCAATCAGATTGATGAAGAAACGGTGAGCATCTCAGGGGTCCAAGCGCTCCAGAGGCCAGGGCGCGGCGCACTACCAACAACTCCACAGCAACATTCTGGACAACGTTCTTTGCCAGATACGGAATCGATTTCAAGACCACGAAAAGTAATTGTTTCTCTCCCTTCTCGACCCCCAGCACTTTCAGACATACCGGAGAAAGTTTCCGCAAACAGCCTTTTCCAACTTAACAGAAAGTCACGGCGCACGGTTCGACCTGCCCCGACAGAACTGACTGTAATGTATGCCATGACTGATTTTGAAGGGGAAAATCCAGCGGATCTCCTTGATTTTCTTAGGAACAAAGAAGTGAGTGAGAGTATGGGACAGCTTTATGCACTGGCTTGTTTGGCTGTGACAATCCCTGTGTCCACCGCCTCTGTCGAGAGGTCATTCTCGGCCTTGAAGCGAATTAAAACATATGCAAGAAACACGACTGGACAGACGCGTCTTTTAGCATTGGCCTCCATGTCAATAGAAAGGGATTTATTGTTGGAACTGAAACTCACAGATAAACTGTACAACCAAGTCATTGAGGTCTTCTTGAGGATGGATTTTGTGTTGAAATAAGTGTTTTGGAGGTCAGCCGTTTTTTGGTGAGTGCAAACATTTTATTTATTTCTTTTTTCATATGTTTACGTTTAATATGTTTTCATAATTTATTTCGTTCATATCAAACCAATGATAACGAACTAAAATGACAAATATACTAAAAATAAAAAAAATCTTGCTCTTCTCGAATAGACATAGAAGGGCATCGGAGCATGAGCGCGTTGCTGGGTGAACTTTGCTCATTTGAGGAAATAGAGAGAACAATTGCAGAGAGAGGAGGGGAAGAGAGGGCAAATGAAGAAGAGAGCACAGAGGAAAATAAATCATTACTATTTCTCCAGCCGTGGTCACGTGGTGTCATAAATGATGGTATTATGAGAGGTATTTATTGAAGTCGGACTAAGTAGGACATCGCTGAAGGCCTAGGTGTGAAATGCACGGCCCGCCACTGCCTAAGCCTAACCTTAATTTAACACTGAACTTAACCCTAACCTTAACCCTAAATGGCCTCTGCGTTTATGGGAACTACATTTACCGTCCTTCTAAACCGGCCGTAGCTGGACCCCTTTTAGCCACGACCGCCCTCTGCCCCTGCAGTAGTGGGGAGCCTAGACTACATTGTTGATACATTTTATTAAAATGCATAGGGCCCATTTTAACTCTCACAAGACAAAAAGACAAACAGGTTCGGCTTGTTGATAGTTCACTGAATTATTTTTTAATTATAATTTTACAGTACAGTAGCCTACCCCCCAAGGCAGTGTAGGGGCCTACGTGGAGTGCAGGCCGGTATGACAACTAAATTAGACTGGCTGAGGATTGGATTTCTGCCAAGATTATGCGAGTGTTAATTAAGGCACGATTTATGAGCTTGTAAGCAAAAATACAGGCAGGCAAACCAACAAAATAGCCTACATTGCAAATCTATTTGCTATGAAAAAGGCACGGATATAGCAACACGGAAAATCAGCATCATGATTAATTGAAATGACCTGTAAACACAAGCCTTGTTCAGTGACCTCAAGTATTCCCAATTCACAACTGAGAAAGGAATTCATCCCCAACAGAAGAAACATAGTAGGATATAACTCAATCTGAATGATCCTCATGAGAAGAACCATCTTAAAGGTAAAAAGCAGAAAATAATCCATTCAACATATCACAATTCTGAGTGAAGGAGTATATAACAATATTTCAGTGCTTCGAATTCCAGTTTTGAAGCAGACATCTTTGTAAATCTTGTATTTGTTTGTGGGAGGAATGTATTTTTGTACACATCCAGACAAGACATTGTTTTTTCCTGGCGAGGAATACATTTGGGCACCACGTCCAAATAAAGTTGAAGCAAAATACATGTATCAACAAATATGGCAATTTTTTAAAAATATAATCTGTTTTATAAATAGAAGAAAAATAAAGGTTTCTGGACACACTTATCACTTAAAATCATTCTCTAATTGCATGTCAAGAACTTGCTTTGGCTTCTAAAAACGGGTTCATCAACAATATGAATTCTTCCCTTTTATTCAAAAGAATCAAGACAGGTTGTGGCATGACAGAGCCTTGGAAAAGGGTCTTTCATAGGAATGAGTCATCTGAGGGAGGGGCGTAGGAGAATCCCAGGAATGCGTCGTCTGCCTGTTATGGTTCGGGCCGGGTCAGCCCCGGCTCACCCCCTGCTCCCTGTCTGGACCCCCGTTTCTGCCCCGGACCCCCGATTCTCCCCGGACCCCCGATTCGCCCCGGACCCCTGGTCCACTCTGCTTGCTCCTGGTCCAGACCCTCGCCCCTGCCCCGGACCCCTGGTTCGCCCTGCTCACCCCCTGATCCTGGCATGGATTCCTGACCCTGAGCTCCTGTGCCCCCTGGACCTTCCTGGACCCTGAGCACCTCCTCTCCCAGTGACTGCCCCTGCACTACCCCCAGAGACTATTGTACACTTTGTCACTTGGTTTTGTTCTACCTCCGTGTGTTTGGTCTTGTGTTCGTTGTCTTGTCTTCCATGTTGGTTTGTGTCCTCCCAGCCCCAGCTCTAGACACCTGTCCCCTCACTAGTCTCACGTCACTCAAGTCCCTCCTCTCCTGGCCCTTTAGTTCCCCCCTCTGCTTCTGCCCGGTCCCTTTCCCTGTCCCAGCCTCGTTCCCCGTTCCCTTCCATTGTGTCCTTGTTCCTGTGTCCTTGTGTTGGTGTCTTGTTGGAATCCCTCCATGTCCTTGTCTGGGTGATTGTCTGCACCTGTGTCTCGTTATGTCTTGTTGCACACCTGTACATTGTTCCTTGATTGTTCTCCCAGAGTATATATGCCCTCCTGTTTCCTTTGTTCTCTGTCGGTTCATTGTCAATGTTAGTGCGTGTTTCCCCTGCGTTTCCTCCCGGTATTATTTGGAAATTAAAACCCATATTTTGAACCTGAGCTGCTTGCCTGCCGTCTGCTTTTGGGTCCTGCCTCAAACCCTAACAGGCATTAACCACGGAATGTTCCGGAGAGTAGCAGACGGAGTTGGGAACCATCTCGTCCGTGAACTCGGGATCAAAGTTTGTGATGTCATAAGGTGAATTCTGTAAGACGGGGAGAAAAGGGAAGTTTGTTGTGACTTGATGCATGTCTACCGCAGTCATGCTTTAATATGCATAGAATGGCATTGCATCATATGCTAATCTGAGTGCATGTGTACAATATGCACTCAATCAGCTTTCACATCCATAATCACAATCATAACTTCACATTAAATAAGTATTTACCACGTTGGGAGTGAATGGAGGTGGGATCTTCCTCTGTTCCAGGTCGTTCCAGTTGATAGGTGAGAAGAAGTCGTGTTCTTTGATCTCATTCTGAGAAAAGGAACAAGGGTTCAAAAGACAACTTTAAGTTGCAGTTGTTTTTTTTTAGTTTTTCTTTTTACAGTGAACAAGATTTAATTTGGTTACATGAGATGTTTTTGTCCAGTTGGTCTCTGTCTGCAAAACGCTCGCCCACAACCTCTCAGCACTGGAGCTTGACAGACAATGTTTGTCCACCAGAGGGCGTACAAATGATAACATCCTGTTCTGCTGTGATGATATCACATACATGGCGCAAGTTTGAACAACACTGTTGAGAGTGTTGTAGATTAGTCACTGGAACAAATAATTGCAGCTTTGACATAACAATGTCAAATACAAACAATGTATTTACAACAGTTGTTGTGAATGCAATTATTGTAAGTCACTTTGGATAAAAATGTCTGCTGACTAATGTAATGTAACAATGATTTTCTCTACATTAAGCCATTTAGTGGAATATTTGGGTAGGTGTCTAGGTCAAACCAAACCTAGGACCACGGAGGGTAGGAGGATATCTGTGATTCTCTCTGTGGTCTGTAATGGCTGCCTGAAGGTCATGTGACCCAGCCACACTGTTCAACCTGCTCTGCTCTATATGAAGAGTTCATTTGCAAAAACAGATATGTGCATTTTGATACATTTTGATAAATCATTTTTTCAATCAAATGTCAACATTAAATATCAATTAAATTACATTTGGGTTGTTTTGATTAAATAAAGAAGACTCTTCTTTACGTAATCAAAACCATCAAACTGTTAATTGATATTTAATGTTGATTAGTATCCCAACGTGCCTCAGTCTGGCGTAGCCATCATTAGTATCCCAACGTGCCTCAGTCTGGCGTAGCCATCATTAGTATCCCAACGTGCCTCAGTCTGGCGTAGCCATCATTAGTATCCCAACGTGCCTCTCAATGAGCCTGACGCAACCCTCACTTCATTCTTTCTCCTGATAGTCATCTCCTATTCGCTAAAACAAGATTATATCCGGGGAGTAACCAAAGGATTCTAAAGGGCTCAACATTTTCCTGAACCACATCACAACGTTCATTGACCCAAAGGAGGGCTTTACTGTGAGAGCAAGAGTAAGAGAGAGAGAGAGAGAGAGAGTGGGAGCGAGAGAGAGAGAGAGAGAGAGAGAAAGAGAGAGAGACAGACAGCGTGGGGTGAGGTAAGGGCAGACTTCCCCCAAGTCTTTTATCACACCGATGAGACCCCAGCTAACAAATCCTTCCATCCCCCTCTCCCCACTCAGCAGCTGAGGAGAGAGAATGAAGAGCTCTCCCTGACAGGTGTGAGAGATCCGGATGTGTTACGGATGTGGTTAGTCTCTGCAGTATTTCAGCTGATAGAGGTGTCACTGTGTACCTGCTGTCTAAGGGCCTCCTGATAACTTAGCACGCTCTCCTTGGACTGCTTGGGCCTGTCCCCTGGAAGCACCCCAACAGCCACACCGCGCTGGCTAGCTCCTCTGGAGAGAGAGAGATTCACACACATGCATGCATGTCAGTAGCACTAAGAGATGTCATGGACACACAGCTCTAAAGGCATGCTATGGGCGCCCCCTTCTGGCAGAAAACAGGACACGGCACAACACAACACAAGCTGGGCCATATGGTCAAATTCACTATCGATCTAAAGATAAAGGAATTTCAATTCGAGACACTATGGATGCGTTGAGGCCCAGTCTCTGGTCAGAGTGCAGTGAAGGACACCCACCCAGGGCGGCCGGCGAATCCCAGGGGAAGAGATGCTCCCGGGGGCGGGTTGGGGAGGACCGTGGGCCTCCCTCCTCCACCAGGCGCTCCGTCTGATGGGAATCATTAAAAAGGACACTAAATGAATACCTGCACACACAATCAACACTGTTATACACACCTGCACACACAATCAACACTTACAGACACCTTCCCAACATCTGTTGGCATGGAAATACCTTTTCAAAGACTATTCGCGTGAAAAAGTAACACTTGACATACAGTATAAGTATTCACATCTCACATACCCACCCTTCTGGCACTGCAAGAGTATAACTTATTGCAAGTATTCATATAACATAATTCAATCTTTTAGCATTTTTGCCAACGAGGACTTGGCTGGCCACTCCAGCGGTAAAAGCGTGAAAAGGGGGAAAGACATTTCTCAACATCGTTGTGTTGGCATGTCAGATGTGCTCGCCTCCATCTCGGTCCTTGGAACTCGTTCATGAACCGCCTGTCCCCCTCAACGGCATGAATCAACTCCGCTGGTCATATTAGGAACAGACGTGCCAAGTCCTCTTGGCCATTGATCTGGTGATAAAGTGGTTTATAACCGATGGTAATGGCCCACCATGGATGAGAGCTCCAGGGGTTTATTCAAGGCGCTGTGGAATTACTCACATCTGATCATGCCGTTACCAGATACTACAGAGCCAATCTGAGAACAGTAAGTCACCCCAGCGTGACTGTTTATGATAAATCAGGCTCGTTTAGGGAATACTGAGACTTAGAATAAAACCTCTGTCATATCCTTTCATGCTTCAGGCTTCTCTGGCACAGTGAGTGCGGCTAACAAAACAGTGCGATGCTGTACGAACCGCAGGGTAGGCTGGGGTCCAGGGGATTCCTGGCTCCATAGTAGTAGTAGGCCTCATCATAGGGAGTCCTGTAGGCGACCGTGAGAGTGGGCGGGATCGGAGGAGGTACGCCAGCAATTCTACACAGAGGAAACGCACAGGAAATTAGGTGACCTTGAGGAGAAAACTATCAAAGGCTGCGTTTCGAATTACATACTTCCATACTATAAAGCATGCCAAAAAAGGATGTAGGATGTCTCAATACATAGTATGCCCCATGCAGTATGGCAAAAATACCAGGATGTCCTACTACATCCGGTCGTATTTTGCAGTGTGCAAGCCAGCAGGCTTTTCTGGCTATTCTGAAATGAGGTCACGCGCAAGTCGCGACAGCTGTGGACGAATGACGCTTTATGCACTGCGACGGCTGTGGGGAAATTTCAAGGCGCAATGTTATGACAAAGTGGAATGTCCCAATTTTATGCATGCACTGGTCGTAAAAAGTAAGAGTAATGTGATTCAGAACGCAGCCAAAGTCTACGTTACCGTACCTTGGGGCAACCATCTCTCCCAGGGTACTAGAGAGGCTCCTGTGGAAGTCTTCTTTGAGAGGTGCGGCCCTGGGGCCCCCCGTGCCCACCCCGGCCCCTGCTAGCTGCCCCAGGGCTGTGCTGTAGTCCAGGGGAGCGACCCGGGCACGACCAGGACGGCCTCTCTCTTCTGTTCCCACAGAAGGCCTCTCCTCCCTGGGCCTGGGGCTCCGGTGAGTCCCCAGGACGTCCAGGCCGACCCCGGGCCTGTAGGGGACATCCCGTCTCCTGCCCTCATAGTCACGGTTCACCGCCCCGAACTGCTTAATGCGATCAGGCTGGAAGCAGTGGTGGGGGGAGAGAGAGAGAGACAGAGAGAGGGAGAGAGAGAGAGAGAGACAGAGAGAGAGGGAGAGAGAGAGAGAGAGAGAGACAGACAGAGAGAGATGATGTGGTCATGGCGGTCAAAGATGATAGAAGAGGAACACGTCAATATACAGTAAGGAGGAGAAAGGATGAAAGAGGGATTAAGAAAGGTGAAGAGTGTGTTATGTATCAGATCTCCGTTCATAAAATTCAATCGTTCAGTTACGTTCCTCAGTCAGTGCAAAGTGAAATGTGCTGATCATGCCATTTTTGTAAGCAATACAATCACGAAAATTGTTTCCACAAGACTTGCCAAGCTATTCCCATTGAAGGAATAACGTCAAGTCTTGTATGAAAACATACAAAACACAACTCCATAATTAAAGACATACACAACAACAAACATTTGCTCAACAAAAGTTTCACAACTCACATAATTAACGTTCTGGCACTGCAATAAATGCAAGAGTACAAGTTATTGTATTAGTATCATATAAAATCAGTGCAGTCTTTCATTTTTTTATTCAAACTTTCCTGCACTGTTGTTTTACCTGCTCCTCTGGGTCAACAGCCCCGGAGAATGCAACCCTCAGCTCAAGCTCCTTCTCCCTAAAACGAGAAAATCCATTCTTACACATTCTCCTCTCCCATCCCCAACAACAGCGTCCAAAGTATCCCTGGACACTTCAAATGACTGAGAGGAACTCAGCTCGCCATATTGTGCGCAAAATTCCCCAAACAAACACTATACTCATCATCAAACACATGAAAGGAACACTGTCATCGTCCTGGTCTGCTGCAGCCAGAGACTGGAACAACTTACAAAAAACACTAGTGGACTCATTTATCCCAAAGTCAGTTTTCAAGGAGTCTATTATGGACATTCTCACTGACACTTAGCCGGTAGACAAACATACTCCAGGAGCTTGCTCCATCGCCTTGTTGAGAGGGGTCAGGGAAGAATTTTTACAGCTCACTTATCTGGCCCCCGGGTGATACTGTTTTTTTGCTTCCCTCTGGAATATGTAGAGGTGGGTCGTATGCCCACCTCCCTTGTTCTCTGTAAAGCGCATTGTGTTGCCTCTGGGTATGAAATGCGCTATACAAATAAAGCTTTGATTGATTGATTGATTGATTGACACTTGTCAGCTGTTTCCCAGACTTTATTAAATGAACTTTGACATTCCTTTTGAAGCCCCCTCCCCTTCCATCATGAGGCTTTTGCATCTTGCCAGGCTGCTATTGTAAATAAGAACTTGTTCTTCCCTTAAATGAAGGTTCAATAAAGAAATTGAAGAAGGCTTCTTCACACACGTTGGCCCCTGTGTGAAAGACTCACTTCTTTCTGTTCCTCTGCTGCTCGGCCATTTGCTCCAGGAGGTCCTGTCTGTACCGGTCCTTCCTCCTCTGAGTGGCCACACCCCCCTCTGACGTCCCTGGGGGGCAAACATCGCAGGAAACCATCCAGCAGGTACAACTCCCCCTCCGATGTGCTATCAGCTACTTATATCAAACACGTGCTAAGTTGCCCCGTCGCTCCGAGGCCCCGGCGCTGGATCGACCCGGTCACGGCTCTTCTCTGTCCTGTTCCCACCGTGGAGGAACGAACTGCCCACTGACGTCAGGACAGCAGAGTCGCTGCCCATCTTTCGTCGCAGGCTGAAAACGCATCACGCTGCACACCAATATGTTCCCCTTCCGGAGTTCTGATACTGCCCGGATATGACATAAATCCTAATTAGCATATATCAGGATATATCTGGAGAGACTCTGTTCGCCCAGTGTCACCTCTTCAAGAAGTACCACCCTTCCTCCTAGCACTTATCATTTTTGTATTTAGCTGTTCTTGCACTTCTACATTAGCCCTGGTGAAGTTTTTACGATGCTTGTTTAGAAAGGAGATGCACTTCTGGTGACCAGTAGTGCTCTGGACTACCTATGCTAATGCTTGTATTGGACTGGATAAAAGCGTCTGCTAGATAACTGTAATGTGAGTCTACGTACGTAGGAAGAGTGGGTCCTACCAATCATGAGTCCTGTGGCAAACTCAGCCTTGTCCTTGTTGGAGGCGGACCTGTATCTCTCGCTAGCGTTCGTGGCTGCTGGCATCTGTAGTCTACAAAACAGTTAAGACACAGCTGCTGGCATCTGTAGTCTACAAAACAGTTAAGACACACACAGACTGAGACTTGGGCTTATCCGATCAATGCTAGCTCATAAAGCACACAGCTGATCCATCAATCCCCTCAGCAGGCCACACTGCAGTCAGACCACCACCTCACATCCCACGCTAACAAAGCTCACTGTGTCTTACTGCAGTCCAGCTCCTACCCAGTGACCCAGAAAGCAAGAGGACCGCCTGATCCTCCTCACTCAGATCAATACTGATGGAGCTGCAGTGAGTGTCTGGGCTGGGCCAGACCACAGAGTGCTCTCCTGTCAAGCCTATTGAAAGAGGCTCCATTTACACGCTTATGAATGGCGTCACGTGGAAACAAATAAACGCAGGGTAACGAGGGGATATTTGCAGCAGTGCAGTAAATGAACATAGCTACCCCGGCACGATAAACAAAGCGTGTGGCTCGTATAGTTTCCCTCTGAAGCCTCTCTCCAATCAATACCGGACTTGATCAATACAGAAAATGTATACGGCTCCTGACTCTAATGGAGCGATTGCCTACCTAACCATTCAATATCTTTGCTGTCTGTTTTAGTGAGTTAATGTATGGAGTCTTGGACTTGGCTAACGTAGTTTAATTGCAGAGGGACAGTACTTGGGTTTTGGTGTAGCTGACAGTGACTACCTGGCCTGGTGTCTGTTGTTCTCCTCCCGGGCAGCAGGGGGCTCTGTCTCTCTCCTCTCCCGCACAGCTCTGCCATTGAGAGGAACACACAACCTTTACTACAGCGGGGCTATGGAGCACCAAAAACGCTGAGCCACAATTTTCCAATGCCCTTAAAAAAAAAAACATGATTGAAGTGGACGGCATATAAAGCAATGAGGATCCTGAGCCAACTGTCTGGTCTGTGATAGACTCTCCTCTCTCTTCTCCCAATGTACTCAGGCTCCCTGCTCCTTCTGAACCTCCTCCTATCCAGGAACTCCTCCTCCTCCTCCTGCTCCTTCTGAACCTCCTCCTATCCTGCTCCTTCTGAACCTCCTCCTATCCTGCTCCTTCTGAACCTCCTCCTATCCTGCTCCTTCTGAACCTCCTCCTATCCTGCTCCTCGAAAAGGTCCCTGACTTCATCCATTTCTACCTGCCATGTGCATTAAGTGAATATACAGGTGAATTAATCATGCAAGTGCATTAATCATTTAGAACAGGATTAAAAACAAACCCGGAGTGCTGGTCAATATTGATGGAAATGTTTAGATGTTTAGATTTAAATGGTTCAACCATGAATTTGATTTGATTTGAACCATGAATGGAGCCCGGCTACCACCCCGTTCCCACTGGTAACGAGCAACATAGCTGGGAAATATTAAATATAAAACGACTCAGAGCGTCTCAAAACTAATATTTCCTTTTGTAAAATGTCTGCCTGGCATGATTTCGCTATTATTCTCACTGTTGAAAACGATCTTCTACTAAAAATCAATCAAGTGTGAGGATGACTTGTTCAGCAGGTGTCCCGCTCCGACAGGGGAACAACAGTGTCTTTTGTCAGTTCGAGCTCGTAATCTTCTTTTTGTGGTTTTTGCAAGTTTGACAGTCAGTTTTCGATATGTTTGTTAACTTGTCTCAGTCAGTGGCCAAGCCAGATATTGAATACCTTGAAGATCGAAGGTTTTCGCCTTTTTCTGACCTATTTGCACCAGAAGATTAGTTCCATATGATTAGTTCCGCACAGGCAGCCACCTGGGGAAGCTTGATTGGAAACAGTTTAGTATTAGTATTAGTATTAGTGATGTGCCAACAAGTGAATCTGGCTAATCCATCCATCATTCATTTCCATAACTAAAGCAGATACGACGTCTTGGCCCAGGGTCTATTTGGAAAAGGGCAGGCGCTTTCAAAAATACTTGGCAGATTGGATGAACCATCTGTCTCTCACTGTCGTCACACCTAAACCACGCCAGAAGCTGCCATAATAATATAACCTAATAATAATTAATTTGATTTATAAAGTACTTTTCTTTACATTCGTTGTGACAGTCTCAAATCTCAGTCCTCTGAGAATGCTGATTGGCACACATGGATTTATTGAGCCTTTTCGTAAAGCGAATGTGAGCAAGCGAGATGCATCTCTAATCACCACCAGAGGGCGCTCTTCCCATGTGTTTATCTCACCAC
The DNA here is from genome assembly GCF_949987555.1 of Borostomias antarcticus. Lineage (NCBI taxonomy): Eukaryota > Metazoa > Chordata > Actinopteri > Stomiiformes > Stomiidae > Borostomias > Borostomias antarcticus. Next base: position 1,339,596 of record NC_140242.1, on the reverse strand, counting down.
GTGCAACCACACTGTTAGGACTAAACCATATAGCTATTTGGTGAAGTATTCAAACATGTTGATGTAATGTAAATATCTTAGATGATTCATATAATAAAGCATTATAAATATTGAATCATTTTCAAATTGTAGTAATTGTGCAAATATCACCATCTTTTACATTTTTCAACTTCATCTTTTACTTTTTAAAGTGCCTACAGACTGCCCCAACCAACCAACACCTACGTCGGGGGTTGTGCCATGTCTGTTGTTGACTGTTGGCGTTGGTTGGATAGATTTTTAAAGTTGGATTTTAAACTTCCAGCGATTCTAACAACAATTGCCAACTTCAGTTAGCTGGGAGTAGTTTCCCCGGGCCGTGTGCAGAGCACCACCTCCCCCCCCCCCCCCCATTAGATATTGGTATCGTCCAACTACTGTCATGGCTGCCGAGTGGATCGCATAGCTCGCTATATTCTTATATTCATCATATAAACAGATTACAGTGGGAAAACTGAGTTTTTGATCGCATACTTTGTTGGTTCCCACACAAATACTGCTTTGTAACATTGCTACCCGTGTGTTTTGGTTGTAAACATGGCCGGGACGAGCATTGCGCAGAAGACATGGGAGCTGGCCAACAGCATGCAGGAGGTTCAGAGCATCGATGAGATCTACAAATACGACAAGAAACAACAACAAGAGATCCTGGCTGCGAAGCCGTGGACTAAAGAGTAAGTAAAGGGCTGTAGGGGGTAGTAAAGGGCTGTAGGGGGTAGTAAAGGGCTGTAGGGGGTAAGTAAAGGGCTGTAGGGGGTAAAGGGCTGTAGGGGGTCAGTAAAGGGCTGTAGGGGGTCAGTAAAGGGCTGTAGGGGGTAAGTAAAGGGCTGTAGGGGGTCAGTAAAGGGCTGTAGGGGGTCAGTAAAGGGCTGTAGGGGGTAAGTAAAGGGCTGTAGGGGGTAGTAAAGGGCTGTAGGGGGTAGTAAAGGGCTGTAGGGGGTCAGTAAAGGGCTGTAGGGGGTAGTAAAGGGCTGTAGGGGGTAGTAAAGGGCTGTAGGGGGTAGTATAGGGGGTAGTAAAGGGCTGTAGGGGGTAGTAAAGGGCTGTAGGGGGTAGTAAAGGGCTGTAGGGGGTAAGTAAAGGGCTGTAGGGGTAAGTAAAGGGCTGTAGGGGTAAGTAAAGGGCTGTAGGGGGTAAGTAAAGGGCTGTAGGGGGTAGTAAAGGGCTGTAGGGGGTAAGTAAAGGGCTGTAGGGGGTAAGTAAAGGGCTGTAGGGGGTAAGTAAAGGGCTGTAGGGGGTAGTAAAGGGCTGTAGGGGGTAGTAAAGGGCTGTAGGGGGTAGTAAAGGGCTGTAGGGGGTAAGTAAAGGGCTGTAGGGGGTAAGTAAAGGGCTGTAGGGGGTAGTAAAGGGCTGTAGGGGGTAAGTAAAGGGCTGTAGGGGGTAAGTAAAGGGCTGTAGGGGGTAGTAAAGGGCTGTAGGGGGTAAGTAAAGGGCTGTAGGGGGTAGTAAAGGGCTGTAGGGGGTAAGTAAAGGGCTGTAGGGGGTAAGTAAAGGGCTGTAGGGGGTAAGTAAAGGGCTGTAGGGGGTAGTAAAGGGCTGTAGGGGGTAAGTAAAGGGCTGTAGGGGGTAAGTAAAGGGCTGTAGGGGGTAGTAAAGGGCTGTAGGGGGTAAGTAAAGGGCTGTAGGGGGTAGTAAAGGGCTGTAGGGGGTAAGTAAAGGGCTGTAGGGGGTAAGTAAAGGGCTGTAGGGGGTAGTAAAGGGCTGTAGGGGGTAGTAAAGGGCTGTAGGGGGTAAGTAAAGGGCTGTAGGGGGTAAGTAAAGGGCTGTAGGGGGTAAGTAAAGGGCTGTAGGGGGTAAGTAAAGGGCTGTAGGGGGTAGTAAAGGGCTGTAGGGGGTAAGTAAAGGGCTGTAGGGGGTAGTAAAGGGCTGTAGGGGGTAAGTAAAGGGCTGTAGGGGGTAAGTAAAGGGCTGTAGGGGGTAGTAAAGGGCTGTAGGGGGTAGTAAAGGGCTGTAGGGGGTAGTAAAGGGCTGTAGGGGGTAAGTAAAGGGCTGTAGGGGGTAAGTAAAGGGCTGTAGGGGGTAAGTAAAGGGCTGTAGGGGGTAAGTAAAGGGCTGTAGGGGGTAGTAAAGGGCTGTAGGGGGTAAGTAAAGGGCTGTAGGGGGTAAGTAAAGGGCTGTAGGGGGTAAGTAAAGGGCTGTAGGGGGTAAGTAAAGGGCTGTAGGGGGTAAGTAAAGGGCTGTAGGGGGTAGTAAAGGGCTGTAGGGGGTAAGTAAAGGGCTGTAGGGGGTAAGTAAAGGGCTGTAGGGGGTAAGTAAAGGGCTGTAGGGGGTAGTATGTATGAACCTAGACAGCTTTGTGCGAAAATATGTCGTAAAAGGACAAATCAGCTAATGTTAGCTAACTGGCTAGCACTAGCAGCTAACTGGCTAGCACTAGCAGCTAACTGGCTAGCACTAGCAGCTAACTGGCTAGCACTAGCAGCTAACTGGCTAGCACTAGCAGCTAACTGGCTAGCACTAGCAGCTAACTGGCTAGCACTAGCAGCTAACTGGCTAGCACTAGCAGCTAACTGGCTAGCACTAGCAGCTAACTGGCTAGCACTTGCAGCTAACTGGCTAGCACTAGCAGCTAACTGGCTAGCGGGTTATATCAGTTATTGGCCAAAACAGTTGATGCCAGTGAAGTGGAGGTAGCTGAGCTGTATCATGGAGGGAAGTTAGCAAGCACATAAAATAATAAAACAGACACACACACACTCCTGTGATTTCATGTCCGTGGGTTGTTTTTTCTCTCTTGTCTTCGTCTCACAGTCACCATTATTTTAAGTACTGCAAGATCTCGGCCCTGGCTCTTCTGAAGATGGTGATGCACGCCAGGTCCGGGGGGAACTTGGAGGTGATGGGTCTGATGCTGGGCAAGGTGGACGGGGAGACCATGAACATCATGGACAGCTTTGCTCTGCCTGTGGAGGGCACAGAGACGCGGGTCAACGCTCAGGCCGCGGCGTATGAGTACATGGCTGCCTACATTGAGAATGCCAAACAGGTGAGCGGGTAACCTTAACAAGATACCCTACGTTGATCCTATGGCCTCTCTAATGGGTCTACCTGAGATATTTCCTGATCTCTCAGGTCCTAGAAAGGAGTCTAAAGCAACAGTGCAGCAAGCTGACTAAATGTAGATCTGTGCGGTCACATTAGAGTCATCACATGCTGCACCAGCCCCCGGCACAGGTCTGTATCTGTATTTGGGTTTCAGGTTGGTCGTCTGGAGAATGCCATAGGCTGGTACCACAGTCACCCCGGCTATGGATGCTGGCTCTCTGGGATTGATGTCAGTACCCAGATGCTCAACCAGCAGTTCCAGGAGCCTTTTGTGGCCGTTGTGGTAAGTTCAAGGAAATATCACCCTTTGAATTTCATCCTCTCCTGTGACTGCTGTACATTCCATCTCAAACACTACTTTTCAAATTCCCCTTTGCCTCCCATTAAGATGTTGCCTGACTAATGCACTACAGTACATTTCTATCAAAAACCTGAGGGCACAAGTTCATGCCTGAGTAACTGAGAAGGGGGTAATCAGGTTTAGGCATCCTCCCAGTGGTTGTTGATGTATGGTCATAGACTACCATGCAGTACAGACAGACAAATATTTTGTCTTTGTAACTGTATATGTTATTTACACTTCATTGGTTTTGCAGACCTGAAGTGCCATGGGCATAGTATAATTAAGTATGTTCCTTCAGCACACTGGCAGCAGCAGTGAAGAAAAAGCCTCGGTCATGGTGGCCAGCTTGGGGTGGTCTCAGGGGGTCTGAACGTCCTTTCCTGCTCTGCTGTGTCTTTCTTCTCCAGATCGACCCCACTCGAACCATATCTGCAGGGAAAGTCAATCTGGGAGCCTTTAGAACCTACCCAAAGGTAAGGAGGAGACTGGAACCCCCATTCTATCTGAATATTTAGCCCATTGTTAAATGAAATATACAGTATCTATAGTTACTGTAAGTGTTTTTGTTCATTTCATTTTTGTGGCACTTAACTTGACTTTACTTGATGTTTTTTTTATTAATATAATTATTGGTCACTTTTAAATTCTTTATTAGAAAGAGGAATTTTCAATTATCACCCTTTTCTGTTATGGAAAATGAGAGTGTTTACTGGTTGTGTTCAGGGTTACAAGCCCCCTGATGAGGGACCCTCGGAGTATCAGACCATTCCCTTGAACAAGATTGAAGACTTTGGCGTGCACTGCAAACAGTATGTTATAATTACCAGTGCTCATATTTATTCTTCTTTGGCGTGCACTGCAAACAGTATGTTATAATTACCAGTGCTCATATTTATTCTTCTTTGGCGTGCACTGCAAACAGTATTTTATAATCACCAGTGCTCATATTTCTTGTGAATGGTGACATTGAAGATATTTTGTGCATTAGTAAAGTGAGTTTACAGTATATGCACCTACATATCAGCACAGTTTTAGTACCTTATCACTGCTATAATGTATTAAATTGAAATGTTTTTATATTTTATACTATTTTATAATAGCAATTACATGATTTCACCAAATTCATATTATATAAAATGTTCTTTGTTTAGGTATTATGCCTTGGAAGTGACTTATTTCAAGTCCTCTCTTGACCGCAAGTTACTGGAGCTGCTTTGGAATAAATATTGGGTGAATACCCTGAGCTCCTCCAGTCTGCTGACGGTAGGTGTTCAAACCAGATAAATAAATATTGGGTGAATACCCTGAGCTCCTCCAGTCTCCTGACGGTAGGTGTTCAAACCAGATATGCATGGAAACTATTGTTTTCTATTCTCAGGTTATTATTCTACACTGCTGATTTGAGACAGAATTGTGAATTTGCTTCTTAAGCTGAGGATACACTACAAGATATTATGCCCGATTTTATACACGATTCACAATCCTGCCGAGTCTGTCCTAGTCAGCAGCAGTCTGCACTAGTTGGGGGTAGTCGGAGTGGCAATTTGGCGCAGAAATCTGTAAGTGTATGAGGGGTACGGATTTAAATCGGCAAGTGTATGATGAGAACAGACTTCTCCTGATCCGAGTCGGAGCGAGTCGGAGCATATCAAACATGTTTGATATTTTTTAGCAGATTCTGCACACAATCGTGTAGTGTAAACTCGTCACTCGTTGGTCCAGTCGTTAAATGTGCGATACCCAGTTTTTCAGTTGTCATACAAAAATCATCAGAAGCCAGTGGTCTAGTGTATACTCCCAGTTGTCTAGTGTATACTCCCAGTGGTCTAGTGTATACTCCCAGTTGTCTAGTGTATACTCCCAGTTGTCTAGTGTATACTCCCAGTGGTCTAGTGTATACTCCCAGTGGTCTAGTGTATACTCCCAGTGGTCTAGTGTATACTCCCAGTCATTTCATAATCTGTTAAGAGTGCGAAAGTCTTCTAGTGTATCAGAGGCATTAGTTTTGACCCTTGCCATGTTTTGTTTTTTTTCTTTCATACTTCACATCTATTTGACAAAAGTCCCAGTGATGAATATTAGTAATGATGAAAGTCCCAGTGATGAATATTAGTAATGATGAAAGTCCCAGTGATGGATATTAGTAATGATGAAAGTCCCAGTGATGGATATTAGTAATTAGTAATATTAGTAATGATGAAAGCGTCCACAGCTACCTTTAGAGAGAGGTAGCTGTGTGTTCTAGATCTGGTGAGTTCTGTGTGTTCTAACACCGTGTCCTAACTACACGCGACGCGAGCAAGAGTCAGCGACAAAATGCGTTCCATTGCGTTGTTTTCTGTTGTTATGTCCTAACTGCTTTGTTTTCTATTGTTATGTCCTAACTGCTTTGTTTTCTATTGTTATGTCCTAACTGGACACGAGCGACGCAGCGCGAAGCGGCGTGACGTTTTAACTGCCCTTTTGACGCTCGCCCTGTTCCTATTTTCCTCCTGTCGCTCGCGTTGACAGGCGTCTGTCTTCAGTTGGGAATATAGACAAATGACGTAACAGAACAGCACATTTAACAGTTTCAGTTAGGACAGCAAGCATGCGATGTCGCGTTCTGTTGCTCGCTTCACAAGCAGTTAGGACACGGTGTAAGCTTTAGAGAGAGGTAACTGTGTTCTAGATCTGGTGAGTTCTGTGTGTTCTAAGCTTTAGAGAGAGGTAGCTGTGTTCTAGATCTGGTGAGTTCTGTGTGTTCTAAGCTTTAGGGAGAGGTAACTGTGTGTTCTAGATCTGGTGAGTTATGTGTGTTCTAAGCTTTAGGGAGAGGTAGCTGTGTGTTCTAGATCTGGTGAGTTCTGTGTGTTCTAAGCTTTAGGGAGAGGTAACTGTGTGTTCTAGATCTGGTGAGTTCTGTGTGTTCTAAGCTTTAGGGAGAGGTAGCTGTGTTCTAGATCTGGTGAGTTCTGTGTGTTCTAAGCTTTAGGGAGAGGTAGCTGTGTTCTAGATCTGGTGAGTTCTGTGTGTTCTAAGCTTTAGAGAGAGGTAGCTGTGTGTTCTAGATCTGGTGATTTCTGTGTGTTCTAAGCTTTAGGGAGAGGTAGCTGTGTGTTCTAGATCTAGTGAGTTCTGTGTGTTCTAAGCTTTAGGGAGAGGTAGCTGTGTTCTAGATCTGGTGATACAGATGCTGTTGTGGTTCACCACGGATCATCTGCCTTGTCGCTAGTACATTCTAGTACATTCTAAAGATTGAAAGCCCCGTATGGATTCCCATTGTGGGATGCCGTCGCTCTCTCCTGGGCTTGGCTAGAGTGTAAATAGGTAGCAGACTGTTCAAACAGAGCGCTCGGGACAGTCTGGATGGAGATGAATTGACAAGATGTCAGGAGCGGGCTGCTCCATTGGTGAAGGGCTTTGTCAGTCCCTACACTGTCACCACAGACAGGCCCCCCGTGTCATTGTGTCTTAATTACCTTGTCCATGGAAAACATGGCCTCACCTTAGGCAAACTGTCTCAACAACTCCTTTTGCAGTGACCATTTTGAGCTCTTAACAAATTTGCCGTGTTTGTTGCTAATTTATGAATGTGTCAACGGTAGAGGGAGAAAAAAAAATGTTTTGTTGTAAAATTATGCAGGAACCTGCCATGGTTAATAGGATGTTAATTGTGTGTGTGTGTGTGTGTGCGTGTGCGTGTGCGTGTGCGTGTGTGTGTGCGTGTGTCTAGAATTCGGACTACACCACAGGCCAGGTGTTTGACCTGTCGGAGAAGCTGGAGCAGTCGGAGGCGCAGCTGGGCCGGGGCAGCTTCATGCTGGGTCTGGACACACACGACAGGAAGTCAGAGGACAAACTGGCCAAAGCCACGCGGGACAGGTCAGCTCTACGCCCTCACAAATGTATTCAATACAAATGAGGAAAAAGGCAATTAATCCATATTTTCATGACCAGTTAATCTGTGACCATCTCCCATATATCAATATTTTGTTTGCATTGTGTAGTTTAATATTGATCGACACGATTGGTTTTTTGACATTGTCCTTTAATAAATAATTGATTTTTGATTCACTATAACTAATTTGATACTGTTACTCTAAACCCACAAGTAAGTTGTATCAAGTGTGGAAAGACTAAAAGCTCCCGTTTCTCCTCTGTATTTTAGCTGCAAGACGACCATCGAGGCGATCCACGGCCTGATGTCTCAAGTCATCAAAGATAAACTCTTCAATCAAATCAACACATCTGCCAACTAAGAGCTGGAAGCGTCTGATTGAGGTTCACCCCCAGCATGTGTTCTTTCTGTGTGTGCCGAGCGTTTAGGTTTCCGCTCAGGAGGATTCTGTCTTTGTATTTTAGAAACGCTTAATTCTCACCTCTTCATCAACTGCTCTGCACAAGAAGGATGTAAGTGCATAAATAAATAATGAAGTTAAAGTGTGTCTGCGTTAGTTTTTCATAATTCGTCGATGAATGACATGGCTGTGCGATGTGACATCCTTAAGTCTAACGGTTCCAGAAGTTGGTGAGCAGCAGTTAGTTTTTCCTGAACTGTCTCCAACTAGTTCATGTGTTTTTCCACTTTCTGAATGTTTACACATAAAAAAAACTCTTCTCCTTTGGGTCCAAGGTGACACGTCGCTGTGACATATCCATGTCCCATGGCTTTTTAAATCTGGCTAGACTTCTCCACACACAGACACACGCACGCGCGACCCCATTTCACACTTTTAACAAAGACCATGGTTAAGACCAGATGCCACCACCACGAGACCCAGTCAGTCATCTAAACGGTGGCCAGACATAGCATTACATAATGGAACAACAAACTCAAGACGCTGCATCGGCTCAAACGTAAACACGGGGGGCGGGTTGTCTCTCTGGTGCCGCGTCCCGCGGGGTCGCCGCGTTGTGAGGCGCGGCGCGGCGGTGACGCAGCGCAGGAACGGGAGTCGCGCACACTGGACTCCATTCACCCAACACGTCTGCTCTTCATCTTCATTCACCCAACACGTCTGCTCTTCATCACGTCTGCTCTTCATCCATTCACCCAACACGTCTGCTCTTCATCGAGGCAGACACTCGGCGAGTCTGCCTTTTCTTACATACAGCAACTCTGGCTCAGTTTCATGTCATCATTCTTTTTCTCGCGGTATTGTAATAGAGGAGTGTATATTTTTGATGCAGCGTGTTGTAGGGGGTAGAAACCCTGGGGACGCTCAATGCGTCTGCGTATTCTCACGTAGGCTATATGAGTTTTGGCACCACTTCTCTTGTAATGATTTTCTTTATACATTATACTGTAGTAGGCTATATGCCCTGTTATAAAGGCAAGTGTGTATCCTGACATGGTGTTTAAGAAAGAGGAGACCTATTGAGTTATGTTTAATACAATTTGTGAATTTAGGAATTTGAAACGGTGAACAATTGGTTCTACTAGGTCCATGTACTGTATCCCTTTGCCAGACTTTTATGAGGAGATATTCAGACTATGCCATTTCTGCCAAGGTTTAACCTAATGCATGCATTGTTTGTTTTTTTTATATTTGCCAGTGTTTATACTAATTTAATGTAGGCTATAATGTAGCCTAAATGTTATGCTCCAGACGGATTAACACATAACAGTGAAATGAGTCGGAATTCCAACAAAGGCCAAATTAGAAACACCCAAGAATACATTAGACTTAATTTATTATATTCCATTAACATTTTACATAATTTCCATTAATCATACAGTCCATTCAATACTTCCCAAAGGACCCCATGAGTTACAGTGGAATTCCATCTCATGTGGTGTGTTCTTCAGAAATACACTACAATAACAAACGGGTCATTTGACACGGATACAACTGTAGTTGTGAGAGCAGCAGATTGATAAGGCCTGTGATTAATAACTATTTATCTCCGGGTACCTGTGGGTCCTGTGGAACTAATGACCCCACTGAGGGCTGTGGATATTATGTTTACTTTGGATCTCAGAATAAACACAACAAAAGTGGCATGTAGTGAATGGGGTTGAAACCCAGCCTGAGCCCTAGAGGGGAGCTGAGTGTAAAACAAAGCGCTGTCTGGCACTAGGCTACATCTACACATCCTCCCTCCCTCTCTGCTCTGTATGCATAAGTGGAGGGGAGCCACTCAGTGTCAGGAAGACGGGCCCTGCCGTTATATAACAATGAGAGGTCACTGCTGAGACTCGCCCTGTCAGTGGCCTTGCTCCTGGCTCGGCTCGGTGACCTCCAGGACCGATCAGCTTTACTCTCTTGGCTGCAGAGAGGGGACAATTCAGTTTAAAATGTTGGAGGGCCTGAGTGCCAAACACAGCTTTCATCATGTACTGATCCACAGGCAGCTCGCCGGCCCCCAAGGCCTCTCATGACATTTCATCTCAGATCTGAATGTGTGTGATAAATAATCACTATGTGAAGATAAGGGTTTTTGATTTGTGATCTTACAGATTTTTTGGTTTTGTTTTGAATACAAACTGACTTGCAAAGTATGCATGCAACCACTGGTGTTGGTTTGATCAATACAAAAACTAAGCTAGAGCAACATTATAAAGCCAAATTGATTCATGATTCACACAGAAATGAACAATAAACGTTTTGTTTTCTTATTTGCATGGTGACTGCAGAAATAATCAATTGCACATACACCATTAATTACTGTTAAAGCCAAAAGCCAAGCAATTCATCTACCACTTCCTCTTTTGTGAATTCTTATGTTTATTCTAGATCTAGTTACTTGTCCACATGTATGCCTACCTGAAATATTATAGCGATATTGGAAAAGGGTAAATTAACCTGTGAGACAGATTCTAATTATCCTAAGCATCAATTACCAGCTAACGATTTCTATGTTCATTTTTCATACTTATTTTTGATGGCTCATGGAAACCAATAGTTGTACTGATCCATATCACTGCTGGTTCATGAGGTTCAAAAACACTGATGAAAGCCCTACTGAATATTAGTTTACACCATGTGGTACAATACAATACATTGCTAAGTGAGTAGCTCTGTGTTGATACTGTGTGTGTGTGTGTGTGTGTGTGTGTGTGTGTGTGTGTGTGTGTGTGTGTGTGTGAGAGAGAGAGAGAGAAAGAGAGAGAGAGAGAGAAAGAGAGAGAGACAGAGACAGAGAGAGAGAGAAAGAGAGAAAGAGAGAGAGAGAGAGAGGGGGGGGGGGGGGGTGCAAAGACGAAGAGGCGTGTCCTGTCTCCATGGTAACTTATTTGACCTCTTCAAACACAACACAAGTTTGTACACTTCTTTCTCAACCTGCATTTCGTTCTAGCTATCTCAAAAAACCACTCAACAACTACTCAACAACAAGTGCAAGTGAGGTAGGTATAGCTATATTTCTATATTCTATCACCTTAAATAGCCCTCCTTTTAAACAGGCTAGCTAACGTTAGCTAGCATACCTGCCAAACAGGTGATATTGCTGGTCATATTTACTTATCAAAATTAGAACAACAATTGAGTGCATTAGTGCTTTGTTTCTGTATGTCATTCTGCTCTTAGTACCATAAACATCACTTACAAATAACCCGTTGCACACTCATGAATAGTTACACCCCATTCTATTACTTTTTATAAACAAATTCCTAGTATTGCCTACATGGTAATAAACATTTCATATCAGGTGATTACATGTCAATTTTGCAGAGCCCAGTCCATCTACAGTCTGGCTTGATTCAGAGAACACACACACACACACACACACACACACACACATTCTTTCTTTTCACAGTTTACAACAGAGGCTGGAGAACAGTGAGAAAAATATTATACCAGATTCTGTGACCATGAGTAGACAATAAATTGTGCAGGGTGCCGCCTGGTGAGTGGAACAATTAGACATTAGGGTTGTAATTAGGTGTGAACATCACAGGTACATTTGACATGTTTCATAGTCGAGCACAACCCCCAGGAGTATGACAGAGGCTCTGGAGATGCTGCCTGAGGGAGTAGTCAGGCCTGGGCTGATAACCACATTATTGAGTAGTCATCTCACCTCTACCCCTTGTCCTTGTGGAGGGAGCTTGTTTTGACCACGAGAACCAACATTTAACTATCACAGTGGCATCAACTACTGTATGTGTCTTGACTGCCAGCTTGCTATTAATACGCATGTGAAAAATGTGACTGTGAGGTCGTGGGCTGCCTTTTACTAACAACGTTATTAACGCTAATAACCTATTTCAGCTATCGATTCTGTTTTGTGCTATAGGTTATTGGTTATTCTCTGAGATTTGGTTTTCCTGTTAGTTTTGTCACGTAACTCAAGTGGATGTGTTTTTCTCCTCCTGCAGACCTTTCAGCCATTGTTCTGTGAACGCTTGGCTGAGGCTGAAAAGTGCTCACTCAGGAGCGCCGCCCGACTCAGGAGCGCCGCCCGACTCAGGAGCGCCGCCCGACTCAGGAGCGCCGCCCGACTCAGGAGCGCCGCCCGACGCCTCACCATGGTCCGTCTCACCATGGATCTGATTGCTAAGTCCAGTAACCATTTCAAAAACAAGAGGAACGACTCCCTCCCTCAGTACCTCAAGAAACTGACTCACTTGAACTTTTCAAACAAGAATATCAAGGACATTGTGAGTGCCATCTTATAAGACTGCCAGTCCATATTCAGGCCGTTTGTTTAGTTTCTGTTCTAATAGATGAAGGTCAAATGTGTTTTTCAGGACGATCTCTCCATGTGCAGAAACCTCACAGTCCTCTATCTGTATGACAACCAGATCACCCACATCTGCAACTTGGGCTTTGCTTCCAACCTCACCCATCTATACATGCAAAACAACAACATCACTCACATCGAGAACCTCTCTCCCCTGAAGAAGCTCTCTAAACTGTGAGTGACATAGCCCTACAATGTGGAGCGCTGGATGATTCATGACTCCTTCTAGACGAGGACACTTCTATGTGTGTGTGTGTGTGTGTGTGTGTGTTTGAGGTATCTGGGTGGGAACAGCATCACGGTGGTGGAGGGCTTGGAGGAGCTTGGAGAGCTGAAGGAGCTTCACCTGGAGGGTCAGAGGCTTCCGTGTGGAGAGAAGCTGCTCTTTGACTCCCGGACTCTCCTCTCCCTCTCTGTAAGGTCTTCATAATGTACAGTAATGATCATTATTATCAGCCTATTTTACATCACAGCTAAATCATTTGCAATACCCCAAGCCCAGGAATACATCATCGACCTCTTTTAATTCTGTATTGGTAATGTCTCAGTTTCAGCTCTAAGAGCTTAATAATTTACCGATCTGTATCACAGCCTTGGCCAAGGCCACCATGCGTGTAAAAGCAGGGTTGTGCGGGGTTTCATGATGCCAAAGATAACTCTGTGGATCTCTCTGGTTTGACAGATCAGCCTGGCCTGTTTACTGCTCAGACCGTGGGTAAACAAACTGTAAATCTGAGCTGCTTGTTTATCTGGATAATTAAACAAATTGCTGCGCAAATGTGAGAGCTCCAGCTTTTATATAAATGCTCTCTATAAGAGCTCGACCCAAAAAGAATATTACATTTCAGAAGCAGTGGTTCACTATCTTGAGTTTAATTAAGGACAACAGTACTGTACTGTAGTCAAAGGTATGATGTATAATTGGTCTCCGGGATAAACTAAAATGCATGATCTTTGCAGGAATCTCTATGTGTGTTAAATATCAATAAGAACAACATGGATGATATCAGAGACTTGGCTGTCCTAAAAAAGCTGACCCATCTATCTGCTGTGGACAACCAGCTGCACGACATGCAGGTAAACGCCAGTGTTTTACTGAAATCTACTGATGTGACCGGTTACCAGTCAGACGCTTCCCCACTCCCTCCATTCATCAAATTGCTCCCAATGAGCAGGCAAGCGCCTTGCATGGCAGCTGCCGCCATTGGTGTGTGAATGGCGTGTGAATGGCGCTCCGGGCCAGTTTAACAACTGGGTGGGGAGCGCGTTACAAATGCAGTACCTATACCTATACCTATCTCACTCGGTCGAAGTATGGATTGTGTGCATGCTCTGCAATCAGCGAAGAACGCTCACCACATCACAGCACACTGTGCACGGCGCGGCGTATTCAAATCAACACGCTACGAGCTGATCAGGGTAACATTAACACAGCGTCGCCGCCCTCTGCAGTGATGTGTGAAATGATATGGAGAGTGGGGTCCTAAAGAAGCAAATCCTGCAAATCCCGCCCGCCTTCCCAGTTTCCACGGCTTGCACAGGGTCAGAATTATTCAACAAATCAGCGGCCCGGTCCCCCGGGGACAAGCCTTGCTGACAGCTTTAAACAAGCGCAAGTTTCACCCCTTCCTTTGGAAGCTGATTTTTTCCTCTTCCCCTCCGAGTCCTGCATTCGATACTGCCCACCACGGCTGGACTGTGTGAGAGATTCATTTGAAACAGAGATATGGTTACTGCACACCATGTTGACCTTGAAAAATGACCGGCCCTCGGTTTCTGAGACTGCCTTCTGATGGCGAGCCGTGTTCCTGTTTTTTATGGACGTATCGGCTGAAAAGAAGGATACTGCTAATTTTCAAAAAGCTGTCTTCGTCCGCGGTATGTCACAGTGGGACTGAGCTCTGAGAACACACCGAGTGCCTCTTTACTCTGGCCACTTTCGGCCCTCAACAGCGGTGATGTTCTACCCAGCCGCCCTCTGCAGGTAATTGCTGTGCACGTGTCAGAAGGACCTCTCATGTTTAGCAGATATCCCCTTTAATTTATACAACCCCACTGCCACTATTGATCCTGCAAAGACAGCACCCCAAAGGATCAATCCCTCCTTCAGCGCCGTATGGTCAGAATCCTGTGGAAGCATTATGGATTTTTAAAATAGATTATGACAGGCAGTCAGCCAGGGTGACAAATGGGGGAGTATCAGCCGAGGCTGTTAGCCGTGTGCAGGGCAGGGAGGACAGGGGAATCGAAGCGCTGGTCAAATACAGGTTCATAACTGTCCCATCATTAGTCCAGGCGAGGGGGCCAGCCAGGCAGCCCCGCGCGTCTCTGGGCCAGGCTGCTCTCCACGCCCCCGCGTGGGGGGCAATTTGGCGCTGGGCCGCTCCTCGGCGAGGCCCGTCTGAGTGACGGCCCTGACACGATCATTTATCAAAGCCTGGGAGTGCACAGCACAGAGGTCCCCCCTGAACTGATTGCGGCGCAGGCTGGAAAAGTGGAAGCGCTTTGGCCGAGACAGGAAGGCAATGAACAATCAGAGCGTGTCCAGAGAGTATTCATATTTCCAGGCTTGGATTAATGTGCCTCTAGATAAACATACAACTGCAGGCTAGAGGCTACGGGCTGGAGGAGTCAGCCTAACGCTCAGCTCACTGCCCCCGGGGGGAAACTTGTTAGTCACACGACACCAGCGACTATGTTTATTAGAACAATCTGATGTGATGTTTACACTTTTTCCTTTGGCTGTTGTTCTTGCCAGCATTAGCGTTGTTAGTGTTCTTATACGGGTGTGCTGATGTATGATTCTGGGATTGGAATACTTTTCCAGGGCTTTGAAGTGGCCTCTACTAACCCTGGGCTGAGTTTCCCAGAGGCATCGTAGCGCTACCTTCATCGTAGCGCTACCTTCATCGTAGCGCTACCTTCATCGTAGCGCTATGATGAACGCCATAGCTTACGATGAACGTAGCGCTACGATGCCTCTGGGAAACTCAGCCCTGGTCTATTGTTTTAATGGCTCAAGTGCCATTCTTTTCTTCCCACACTTGGCCATGGCCAGAGCCCTGATGCAGCATGTGTCACCCTTTACCTGTGCAGGTGTGCTCAACATGAGTTGAAGTGTCCGGTGTGCTTTCAGGAGCTGGAAGGTGTGTTTGTTGTGCTTTCAGGAGTTAGAGGGCGCGTGCGGCCTGTGGTCTCAGCTGAATCGAATGGATTTGAGTGGAAATCCTGTCTGTCAGAAGCCCAAGTACAGAGACAGGCTGATCACTGTGTGCACAAGACTGGGTGAGACATGTGGAGGTCCAGTGCCATATTATGACATTTTGAATATTGTAAATCTAATTTACACTTCACTATTCCCTTTAGCCAAGCTTTTTAGATTTACTACTGCCCAAGTAACGTAGGCCTATGTATTGTCTAAAACATATTATTGAACTGGTGATTATGATCATGGAACTTGATTATTTTTTCAGAGGAACTTGATGGGAAGGAAATAAACGAGTTGTCTAGGCAGTTCCTGATCAACTGGAAAGCCTCGAAGGAAGCCAAGAAAAAAGTGAAAGATGAAAGAATCATCACTGGACAGATCACGTATCCCTTTACAGGTGAGATGATCTAACACCAGTACCCGACATTATGTTCTGTTTATTGTCATCACACCGTCTTCGTCCTTACTGGAAGCTGGTTGTTCCCCACTGGTGCTGTGTGTGTGTGCATGGTGTGTGTGGCCGAAGCATCAGGCTGTAACACAGTGTATGTGACAGGCTTTATTTATGTTCTAGCTGAATTTCACATGGGCCCCCATCCTTCATACAGTTACACCTACACCAACGTGCTGGGTAAGAGGAGGCCGCCAGCGGGGGGCAGAAAGGTCCGATCTGACCACACCCACATGGACAGTGTAGCCATGAGGTACTAACTATACTCCTACTACCACCAATCCTCAACTTACTCTCTCTACTACCACCAATCTTAAACTTACTCTCTCTACTCCTACTAGTACTACCACCAATCTTAAACTTACTCTCTCTACTCCTACTATCACCAATCCTAAACTTACTCTCTCTACTATCACCAATCCTAAACTTACTCTCTCTACTCCTACTACCACCAATCCTCAACTTACTCTCTCTACTCCTACTACCACCAATCCTCAACTTACTCTCTCTACTCCTACTACCACCAATCCTCAACTTACTCTCTCTACTCCTACTATCACCAATCCTAAACTAACTCTCTCTACTACCACCAATCTTAAACTAACTCTCTACTAACTACTACCACCAATCCTAAACTTACTCTCTCTACTAACTACTACCACCAATCCTAAACTTACTCTCTCTACTACCACCAATCTTAAACTTACTCTCTCTACTCCTACTAGTACTACCACCAATCTTAAACTTACTCTCTCTACTCCTACTATCACCAATCTTAAACTTACTCTCTACTACCGCCAATCCTCAACTTACTCTCTCTACTCCTACTATCACCAATCCTCAACTTACTCTCTCTACTCCTATCACCAATCCTAAACTAACTCTCTCTACTACCACCAATCTTAAACTAACTCTCTACTAACTACTACCACCAATCCTAAACTTACTCTCTCTACTAACTACTACCACCAATCCTAAACTTACTCTCTCTACTACCACCAATCTTAAACTTACTCTCTCTACTCCTACTAGTACTACCACCAATCTTAAACTTACTCTCTCTACTAACTACTACCACCAATCCTAAACTTACTCTCTACTACCGCCAATCTTAAACTTACTCTCTCTACTAACTACTACCACCAATCCTAAACTAACTCTCTCTACTACCACTAATCCTCAACTTACTGTGTGTACACTGTTTACAGTATCATGATTTTCTTCTTTCAATCTAAAAAAAAAGAGACCAATTAATATTACACGGTTTAAGATTTGCATTAAATTGGAATAAGTGATTTGAATGTTGACATGTTTCATTTAGAATGTTTATTTCCCCCCTTTTGCTCCATGTTTGACACGGGGCCTGCAGCTTGTCAAATACCTCCCATGCAAATAAACAGTGTTCCCCACTGCTGTGGGCTTGGCCTTAACTGTATATAAATAGCAACATTACTGTGACTCTATGCGCTGTATTGCCATGGAAATCTGTACTTTTAATGGGTAATGTTCAAAATATATTATTTAATATTTGCATGCCCATTTGAATACCCATATCCCTCCTGGGAAATGAGAGATTAAAAGAGGAATAGATAGTCATTGATGATCAACCATTCTGTGGAACTGTGCCATTGAAACGGTCTCATTCTGGTAGGATGCGTAACGTGACGATCCCGGTGACCGCAGGGCGGCCCAGCTCTGCACCCACCTGGCTCTGTGGGACTGACCCGCCCGCTCCCCAGGCCTGCCCTGCCCTCTGTGAGACTGACCCGCCCGCTCCCCAGGCCTGCCCTGCCCCCACACACCGCACGCAGCCTGCCACTGCCCTCACTGGGGGTCCGGGGCTGACCAGCTCCCTGGAAACGCTTAGTAGAAAAGAGAGCTCAGCTCACTGTCTTTTTTCCTGTGTCAGTGTAAGTGACTGTCCTTGGCCTGGGGTGTGTTTGGTTGTTTTAAGTCTCTCCGTTGACTGCCTGTTTTTCAATCTGACCTGTGTGGTATTTGATATGTGATATTTATTGTAGAAATAAAGGTAATTGGGTTAGCGCAGTAAGTGCATTGTTTTACTTGGAGGAACTTGAACAGACTTCGCTGAGTGTGAGATGATTATGACATCCCCTGAATGCTATAATATTTTGTCATCTTACTGTTGGTCCTACAGTAGGATATCTCATTTGTATCCAATATTCATGATACTGTAATCTAGTATTTGAACTGTAATGTAGCTTTATCATAATATCTTTGTTCCAAATTAAGAAAATTACAAATAATACTCAGAATTCCCTTATTTTGGGGAAATCGTATATTCTCTCTAGAATGTTCATGACGCCCTAAAATAAATTCAATTCCACGGTCAAGATTGTTGTTCTGGATCAAATTGTTAATGACTTAAAACTTAAGCGACTCATTGTAATCATTGGCTTTGTACGCCTAAATACTGTAGGCTACATTTGTACAGTATACTAGGCTATTTGTGTCACCATGTGGCTCAAACTGCGCAGTTCCTCGTACACTTTGTGTTTATTATCGTTTTCTGTCTTAAATTCCCTACGCACGTCTGAATGAGTTTTTTAACTGCGTGGGTGTGTAACCCCTGAAAGATGTGGGGTAATTAGGGAATGAAGCTTACTTAACCTTCTTTGCTTTGCCTCATAATGAGTGGCCCGGAGCGATACTGTTACTCCATCCTTACAAAAACAATGTTTATTAAGAACAGTCTGAGGATATACATGTTATGAATAATTCCTTTCATTAATTTACCGACATCTCCGTTTGCGGACACTGGAAATCAGAGTGATTAATTTATGAGTCTCACAAGAATTTCCTCATGCCTGCCTGTTGATTGCACTGTTTAGAGTTTATTTATTAGCTGTTCCTCAGTAAATGAGACTGTTTTGCGACCTGCAACTCAAGACACCCGTGTAATTAGTCACATATTTTGCATATCACCTTACCCTTGTCATCTTGTCTTCATGGTCTGCTGCACACATTTGAGCAGTGTTTACGCATGGCATAGCTGGTCTTTTAGTTATGGTGAAAGCAATAAATGAGCAGATAAGGCATTACAATCGGCCCATAGTTCACCCAAAATAATGCAATTTAATAACATAAATGTAACTGACTTGATACGAAAGTAGGTCTACTCAGGTTAGTACCAAGGGTATAAAAATCCGAGGGGAAAAAATGCTGCCTCTGGCGTTGAAAACGGCTCTCTCAGCTCCCCTCAGACAGAAATAAGTTAGGAAAGGGAACAGCGCAGAGCCTCCCACTGCCAGAGAGTCTTATGGGCTTGTGATTAATTACTCCGGAGTGAAAGAGTTGTCTGCGCTTTGTGTATCCAATAAATGAGCTACTCCTGAGACTTAACGCACACAGGTGAGGTCTCCACGCCCGGACAGGGACCATTGCGCACCTTCCTCCGCCAGACGCGGCTCTTTATAAGGATTATCAGGCGTTGGAGCAGGAACCTTGAACGAGATTATTTGACTCTGTAGCCCTACTGCGGGGCAGCAGCAAAGTTTGCACTATAGCCAGTTGCATTGGCTTCATGTCGTTTCTCAAGACGGCGCTTTTGAGGAAATTACAAGGTAAGCATAGAAAAATAATTTTCTTCACGGATATGGTTATTTCCCTGTGCAATAAAACACACTTAGATTTGTCTCTGTAATTATACTGTAGCCGACATCTAAAGGGAAGTAGGTCAAACAATAATGTATTTGGCTATGCCATTTCACAACTTTATCTTATGTTTGATTGTTGGTTAAATTGTAAATTATAATCTAGCCTATATCTTGGGTTGCATTCACCCCAAAATTAATTTAAACATTTCAATCTAATTAATTTAATGTTGCACAAGTTTAAGACAGTGTCTGATGGCAGGATAACATTTTATTAATGTGCACTTTTAATTTGTCCAGTATTCACACAATGCATGACAGCTCTCAGGCTTGCACATTTTATGAATGAAACTGCATGGTCAAAACAAAGCCTATAGCCTAAATATATTGTACAGATTTGCATGAGCAATGTGTCAGTATATATTTTGTATTTATTTTATTTATTTCCTCACAGATTATATGCAGCAGGCCTATATATCTCAATAGCAAACATCGCATTCAATTGCTGTCATTGTATTTTCAATGTTCTTGGTGAATAAGTGGAATGTAGCCTATAGCCTTCCTCACTAAGACATAATCACTTTTCAGGTTTGTAAGTGCTCCCAATGGTTGGAAGACAGACGATCCGCATGGATAGTGGAAATGGCCCAGTGACAGTTATGGATGAGAGCCCCACATCCAGCCCGAGCTCCAGCCCCAGTCCTGACATGCTGACCACCGACAGTCGTCGTCCGGAGGCCGTGCAGCGCTCCAGGGTGGTCCCGGCCGGTGGGCTCGGTGGGCCCGGTGGGCTGGGTGGAAGGGGTCGGCCAGCGGCAGCCAACGCAGCGCGGGAGCGGAGTCGAGTGCAGACCCTGAGACACGCGTTCCTGGAGCTCCAGAGGACTCTTCCGTCGGTTCCACCCGACACAAAACTGTCTAAACTCGATGTGTTGATTTTGGCCACCACATACATTGCCCATCTGACTAGAACACTGCAAGAGGAGGGCATGGAGGAAGCAGAGAGCACTAAACAAACGGAGGCGTTACAGTCCCTGAAAGGAGATGGATACCTGCACCCCGTGAAAGTGAGTAACACTGAGCACAAACATCGCATGGTATTAAAATGAGAGAATGCACAGAAGGTCTCAGCCTGGCTACCTGACTGTTATCAGGCTAGAGATTATTAATAATTAGACAGACACCAACAATAATTGTTGTAGTAGGTCTAGGTCCTATTACTATTAGATTAATAATAAAACAATAGCAACATTTCTCTTTAACCGTACACATAGGCCTACACTACATGTGACAAATAAATAAATCTTGAATCTTGTATTAATAATGGTATGGGGGTATAATGTAGGCCTATTGTATAGGCTTACATGATAATGCTTTTAATTATTATTCTTTTTATATTGATGGACTAATAAAGACAATAAAAATCACCAGGTGACGTGTACATGATATATTTTAATGTATTTCATTTTGCAGCATTATGATAGAAGGGTTAGGGTTAGAAGGCCTAACACTACAACACAACAGTTTTATTTTCAGGGAATACACTCAGAACATTTTGTGACAATAAAATAACTCTCTGGGAAAAAGGGTTCTAGATAGAACCCGGTGCTGTTTGGATCCCTAAAGAGTTCTATGAACCCACACGGACCTGATGGGGGTTGTAGACTATTACAGAAGAGGGTTTTTATATTGTTACAATGGATAATACCTTTTATAGGCTATACTTTGAACATGGGGGCGTATAATCTATGTTCGTTTATCATGAGTCAATCTCCTAATTAATATATAATCATTTACTCATTTTGTCTTCACAGAAGTGGCCAATGAGATCCAGATTGTACATCGGAGCCACCGGACAATTCCTGACTAATTCAAATCAACCGGAGAATCAAGGCGCATCATCGTCGACTTCACAGTCATAAATCCGTCGACTGCATAACAACTAATATCTTTTTAAAAATAAATTGTCCCTACTGCATGGCCTGAGTCCGTAACCTGCAGTGGGGCCTTTGCCTGCTCTCCAATAGCTGAGCCTGAGATCTTGCGTCTTTCAATAGCCCAATGATGATTAGCCTACATCCCCAGAAACCTTGTCATAAACTCCCCATTTTATGAATACATTGTAAATTAATATATTATATGATCATGTATAGAATTTGAAAAAAACAATTGTTTCTCTGCATTTGACCTGCGCATTTCTGCTCTGCGTTCTGCAGTTCTGTACTTGTCCGAGGTAGTATACATGTAGCCTAGAAATTCCGTGTGTTGGGGAGCCGTCATGCTTGAGTTGTTGGCTATGCACTTTCAGAACATTTGCACTAAATGCATGTGTGAATAACTTAACATCTGTCATGTGAAGTGGATTGTCAGAATTTCCACAATGGTAGAAGCCTCTTCATCTCCTGTTCTTTACTGTACATGTATAGTTGTTGATGTGATTGAGGAAATAAAGACATGTCTGTTGTAAATAAAATTAATTGGTCTATAGACTTCTAATTTCCGAATATATATTTACTACGTCTATATCAATCATATTACACTATGGGAATTAAATTATCGTTAAGCATATGGAAATTATTAGGCATAACCGGTATTTGCAAATAAAACGTACAAAATAGCTTGTCTAAGCCAAATGAAATGTCCTTCGTTGATCTGCTGCTGATGTTTAATTGGACCGCTTTGTTAATGAAAACGAACTTTTGCAAGATTTTTTTCCATTTATTATTTTATAATAATTAGCCTAGATAACTTCATTAATTCATCTGTAAGTTGTCAAGTCCAACCAAATTCTACAATCTGCAACTATAGCCTACTTCAAATAGCACGATGAGGAGTTTAAGCACTTTTATCAAGCGCTTTGTGTTGCATTGCAGATTTGACGCAGGTTGCGGCACTGCTTATCGTAGTTGTCAGCGTGGCGTTTTTAAATGTGTAGAAAATGTACATCAAAAATAACATACAACATACAACCTTTTGGGGAAAACCCACCTGTGTCCTATTTTCATGCTTATTTTAGTTCAGGCAGTGCTCAAGACGGCCCAGTGGCAGTGCGCATGTCAGTAGAAAGACAGCAGGACCCTCTCTCTCTCTCTCTTCCAGCAGGCAGCGTGGCACGTGTGCTCTCCCTCTCTCAACATGAAGACTTCAATAAGAGCCCGAATATTCATTTGCCTTTATCAAATGGTAGGTACCGAATAACGATCTATGTAGGCAGGTCTGTGTAGCTTATTGTTGGAACTCGTTCTGCATTTGCGACTGTTTCATATAGTCTGAAAACTGCTATGAGCCGCTATGGGAACTCAATGTCTGACTAGTTGGTTCGGGTTCCAGCCTAACGCTCATAAGATAGTTACCTACCTAGAAGAACGATTACAGTTCAATGCTAGCCCATGCAAACTAAATAATGAAATGCGTTTTCTATTATTTTTATTTATTTTGATGGCGCCATAATTTATAATAATAATAATAATATAATAATTTATAATATATATATATTTTTTTTTATTGTTCCAATGGCTCCCTCAAATATATGTGTATATATATATATATATATAGCTAGTTAAAAAGCCATCCTGCAAAATGAGCTATCTAGCAGGTCCAGACACGTGGTGCAGACACGTGGTGCATGCATGGCTGTGATGACCGAACGCTGCAGTATTTGTAGTCAATGCAGTATTTGTAGTCAATGCAGTATTTGTAGTCAATGCAGTATTTGTAGTCGATGCAGTATTTGTAGTCGATGCAGTATTTGTAGTCGATGCAGTATTTGTAGTCGATGCAGTTCATACTGAAGTAAAGCAATCAATCAATCAGTTCGAGTCTAGAAACGAGTCACACGTAAAGTTACATAACGAGTTGATGGAAGTGAAGGGAACAGTCGACCCAAAAGTATAATGTTCAATCGATAGCTTTTGTTCAAACGTCTCCGCAATATTGCCATAAATCATGTTTGGCAGTCGCTTGTCCCGTTACCATGATGGATTACCCAGGTGTCATCTTAGCGTGTATTAGTTCTGTCCACTGGGTGACCATGGCGAGCGGGTTAGAGGAGTGGGAGGTCAGGGCTCCCAATTACTCCACTGGGGACGCCGGGGCCCCTCCAGCGGGTAAGGCCATGTTATAGGTCGTGACCTGATGTTGAACCCTCCCGGAGAGGCTTCAGTGGGGCCGGGCGTGCTCCCAGGCTGGTTTACACGTGACCTCTGCCCTTGAGTTCATCAGTCATCTGCATCGAACACATTGGTTATCCCTTAAGTACAGCTTATCCATGCGAGCAGGAAATCCATCGCCTCTCTTGTTCATAAGGCCAATTAGTTAGATGGAGATGTGTACTAGCCAGCTACACTACCTGTGTCACGTCAACGTCCCGGTCTACCTGCTCCACAGACCGCGCGAGTTATGATGATGCGGAAAGAAACCTTTGTTCATTAAGCTACGAATTACGAAAAATGCACTGTAGCCAACTGCTACCCTTGAATAGTGACAATTTGAGGTGATGTATTGTAACTATAACCATTAATGTAGACAACTTGGTAGTGAATGACATTAAAGAACTTACTTACTTTTAATTAATCGGTAATTTAATAGCCTGTGAATTTTATTTAATGACACTGAATGGCCTAAACCAGAAAAAAAATCAATATACAATCTTATCTCATTATTTTAACATCTTTTTCATACCCTTATCTTTGTACTGTATAGAAATGGTACTTGGGCAATCTTTACATTTTTAACTTGTAGAGTTAATTCTCTGTAGAGCATATTCTCTGTAGAGCATAATCTTGGAGTCGGCAGCAACATTTCACTGACTACACTGTACATTACATGTGACAAAGTAGTCTTGGACTCTAATGCACTAGACGTCAGGGGACGCATGTGTTCTGCATCAAAAATTTAACCTCAATGTTTTTTCCTGGAATGGATGCAGCCATCGGACTCGAGGCAATGATGACAACATAATTAGCAGAGCATCTTACAATGATTTCTAACGTGACATTCCCTGGCTGATGGCAATTTCTGACGCAATGCACATTCAACGCAACGCTCAATGGCCACAGTGGGGCTTGTGGGTAATAGAAGTACTGACCGTCAGTCAGCCCATCCCTGAAAACGATAGTCCGTACTCATTCATCAAGTCACCTATGCTCAACCAGATTCTTTTCATGCAGGTAACTTGTCTCCTGTCGGATGGGATGGTGGAATGCAATCCTAGCTGAAGTTCCTGGTGTGAAATGGAGGTACAGTATGCTTAGCGTTGAGTATCTCAGTAATACAATTTGACAGCTGGAGTTGTGATGAATTCACATTTGCCGTTTACCCATCTGACCATATTGGGGTGTTGACACTGTGACTACCTGATTCCCAGCAAGTCATAGAAGTGTGAGTATGTATTGCACGCTCAACCCTATCTTGTTCCTTAAAATAAGTGGAATTCTCCTGCAGGTTTCATGGATATTCTGAGGAGGATTGGAGGGGCCAGATGTTGACCTGTCTGATATACCGAGGTAAGCCTGGCCTGACTTGGGCTCTGCTGCGGTGCTCTGCTGGTCAGTGATGCTCCCGGAGTAGTGATGACATCACATTTTGCCGTTTACCCATCAGACTATAAGTAGGGTGCTGATGCTGTGACTTACTGAATCTCCAGATTGATACACACTGACCATCCCGTGATCGGAAGCCAACCTCATTAAATGGTACTTATTGCAAAAATTAAAATTTCTTCCCATGTTTCCTCAGGTCTCAGACTTGTGGCTGGTGCAGGATCAGCAGTTGTTTACGTTGAGGTAAGTCCATCCCCCACCCGAGATCTCTGCTCTGCTGGTCAGTGATGCTCCCGGAGTAGTGATGACATCACATTTTGCCGTTTACCCATCAGACTATTAATAGGGTGCTGATGCTGTGACTTACTGAATCTCCAGATTCATACACACTGACCATCCCGTGATCGGAAGCCAACCTCATTAAATGCTACTTATTGCAAAGAGTTAATTTCTGTATTTAATTTTCTTCCCATGTTTCCTCAGGTCTCAGACTTGTGGCTGGTGCAGGATCAGCAGTTGTTTACGTTGAGGTAAGTCCATCCCCCACCCGAGATCTCGTATTGTGCTGCTGCCAGTAACTGCAGGAACAATGATCTCACATTTTTGTCATTTACCCATCTGACTATTATGGGGTGTTGAGACTGACAACTTGAATGACCAGCATGATTTCAGACTAAAGCTGCCCCATGCAATTCACAGTGAAATAACTAGTAATATCATCAGATTAACAGTGTTTTTCTCCTCAGATCAGAGCAGCTGGCATGGTACTGAAGAATCTCAATGGGGATAGCTGATGTTAAGCTGGATCAATGGTGAGTCTGATGAATAGTTTTTTACACTTTGATCAGTTACATGGGAGTTATGATGATTTCACATTTGCCGTTTACCCATCTGACCAAAATGTGTTGAGACTGTGACTAGCTGAACTACCTGTATATCCACTGGCCAAGGATTCTAGATAATACTTCCACAATCCTCTACTAACCTGTTCTTTACCCACTAGGTTCACTCAGCCGATGCAGGAACTGAAGGTTTCAAACATAAGGTAAGGTTTTCTTTGTAATGTGACTTGGAACAGATTTTAATTCTAGTTTATTAAATGAATCAAAGCTTGATATTATTTGACCTTAATGTTAATGATATCTGGAATAATGATGAGTTCAGTTTTGCCGTTTACCCATCAGACTAAATGGGGTGCTGAGACTTGACTTCCTGAATTTCCAGCCAACCGCTGCCTATTTCTGTGCACTACTATTGCAGAACTTGACTTTTTTTGTTGTCCGTTTCCTCACAGGGTTGTCTGGCCTGCAGTGAAGACTGATGGATAAGAAGTCAACTCTGGCTGTTGATGTTGCTTCTGGCAGTGTTGACACACCCCAGAAATACTAGTTCAAAAACCGTTTACCACAAATTTGCAGTGCAATTTAGTACTGAAGGAAGGTGTCCTCACCCAGGGTTTAGATATGGCAGCTGGCATTGTGTTGGCCATCGGCCGCTTTGCTCTTAATATCGGCGGGGTCATTGACAAACCCACCCTCGCTTGACCTTTGTGTAAAAAAATAATAATCTAAAGCTAAATATTGTGTTTTGGCCCAATCCCAATACTTCCTCTTAGCCCTAGCCCCTAGTTTGAGTGCCCTCGACTAGGTAGTGGCCCTTCAGAACGGATCTAGATAATGATTTAGCCTGATTACATTTACACCTGGCATTAATATGCGTTTCGAGTATCTTCAATCCGATCCGTTTGAGATCCGATCGACTCTGTCCAGCTGACAATCGAACGTCACATCCTGTTTGTGCTTGAATATTTTCGTCCGACCAAATTGAGAGTAGACACTTTTCTCGTCTGGACTCCAACCTTGCCCCCTACACCCCCCCCCCCCCAGACACTGCCCACTACCCCTCCCAGACACTGCCCCCTACAACCACCCTTTTTTTTTTTTTACTCACCGCACACCAGATTGATCTTTAATAGCACTTTATATACAGCAAAACAAACTGGAAATGTCACACACACACTGTCAAACCACTAAACAACCATGAAGATGATCAAAAACAGAATCGTTACATGCAGTTGCAGTATTTCTGACACCACAGATTGCATTCTTAAATCCTAACTGAACCTGAACTCACTGTAAAACGTGTCTGTGATTAAAATGTTTATTTGTCTTATAGAGAAGCATTGGTTTCGCTACAGAAGAGAAACACTTTGGCGCAAGTTCCATGCATGTGCTCCACCGGTCTCTGATTGGTCACTGGTTTCCGGCCTCATTGTTCATTGGAAGAATTTCCAGGGCCGAGTTCTTGGAGTCCGGAGTCCATGTGCAACGTTTGTCCTGCTTCTTTCCTCAGGCCTGATCTGATTAACAGTGATGTGGACACACCCCATACAAAAGGGGTAGAGGCAACATCGTCAGCTTCTTTATCCCAATCCTCACTGCTGATGTGGTTGGTCCAGGTGCTGACGGGGTTGGTCCAGGTGCTGACGGGGACCTGCCACTTGCATCTGCATCTCAGCACTGCCCAAATCATCTGGGTTCACTGAGCTTCTGTCCACACAGTTGGCAATATGGTGCCCCAGCTCATGCTTTTGATTTGATTTGATTCACTTTATTTATCCCGAAGGAAATTAAAATGCCACGTAGCTCATAAAACAGCCATAAAAACAACACAAGACAACAATACACATATAGAAACATACAAGATAAGGACAGACCAAAAACATCAGACATGTACGTTGTTAAAAACAATGGATGTGTTGTACACCAAGTGATCTCCAGTTAAAAGCCATAGTGTCATAATGGTGCGTTATTAATAAGTGCAGTCCCTGTGGCCACGCCCAGATTGTGTGGAGTTGAATAGTCTAATGGCTGTTGGGAGGAAGGACTTCCTCAAGCGTTCTGTTCTGCAGTGCATGGTGGTGAGACTGTTACTGAAAGTGAGAGTGCTCCTGTGTGCCATCAGTGACTGGTGTAGTGGGTGCTGTGGGTTGTCCATGATTGATAGAACCTTCTTCAGGGTCCTCCTCTCAGCCACCTCCACCAGTGAGTCCAACTGCAGACCGAGGATCGAGCCGGCTTTTTTGATCACCTTAGTGAGCCGGCCCGCCTCCTTGTCCTTGATGGCTCCTCCCCAGCAAACAACGCCGTACAAGAGGGCGCCGGCCACCACGGAGCTGTAAAACATCTGCAGCATTTTGCTGCAGACATTAAAGGACCGCAGTCTCCTCAGGAAGAACAGGCGGCTCTGGCTCTTCTTGTAGAGAGCCTCTGTGTTGGTGGACCAGTCAAGTTTGTCATTCAGGTGTACCCCAAGATACCTGTAAGACTGTGTTACGTATTGTGTCTGTCCTGTGCTTTGTTACTGTTCATGTTTGTCTCCCCCAGGTGTCTGTCCATGCTGTGTGCATCCTCCCTTGTCATTCGTCCTGTCAATTATTGTCTCCTGCCATCCTCCTGGCTGCCACTGCTACCACCTGGCTGCCATCAGCAATCAACTCCCCAATCATCTCCTGCCCAATCAGCAGGCGGCCTTCCCCATATATATATGTGTGTCTGTGTTCCCTGTTGGTTAGAGAGAGACAGAGGGGTATGTTGTATGTGATTGTGATGTTGTTTGACCTTAATTTTCTTAAAGCCTATTGTTTGTGTACTTCTGTTTGACAACCTACCTACCTTAGTTCTAGTTGTGTTTGGGTTAACTGTGATTTGTTATCTCCCCTTGTTCTTCCGCTCCTGGGAGAAGGGCTTTAGGTAAGATACCCTGGGGTATACATTTTCACCACGTAGGTAACCCTCTGTTAAACACACTAGGTAAGAGTGAGCGGGTGCCACGTCTTTTTGTAGCAGGTAGGTAAGGTTCCGGTTTAGGTTTAGATAGATAGCTAGTTAGGGCCTCTAGTTCTGTTTTCAGTTAGATAGTGTTAGGGTCTATAGGGTGGAGGTGTAGGGAAGGTAGGGCTGTGTTAGGGTCTATAGGGTAGAGGTGTAGGGAAGGTAGGGCCGTGCTTCTTAGTGGCACCGTTCACAGTCCTTCTCCCTAGGTCCCTTATCACCTGCCCTCTTAATTCATTTATTTCCCCCTTTGTGGTTTTGTCGTCGTTGTGGTGTTTTCTGTTCATTGTCATTTGTTGTGTTGGTAATAAAACATTTTTTAGTGACGAACGTTATCTTTGGTTTTCCCTGCCTGGTTCCCCCAGCACTCCCTCACCTAGTACTGTCTTGTTACATCGGCCCGGTGGGGCTAGACACAGGCTGTTGCGTTCCCCTCTCCCCCCTAGTTATTACACCTTTACACCTTTATTATTACATCTGAGTAGGGGACGTAACAGACTGGACCACCTCCACATCCTCCCCCCTGATGGTCACTGGTAGGGGAGGCCTGTTCTTCCTCAAGTCCACCACCATCTCCATTGTCTTGGAGTTGTTTAGCTGGAGGTGGTTGTCCTCACACCACTCCACAAAGTTGTTAATCATGTTTCTGTACTCCCCCTCCTGCCCATCTCTGATACACCCCATTACTACAGAATCATCAGAGAATTTCTGAAGATGGACTGACTGAGTTGTAGGTGAAGTCAGAGGTGTACAGAGTGAACAGGAAGGGAGAGAGGACAGTTCCCTGTGGGGCCCCTGTGTTGCTCACCAGAGTCCTGGAGACACAGTCCCGTAGCCTGACGTACTGTGGCCTCCCAGACAGGTAGTCCACAATCCAGGATACCAGGGAGCAGTCAACATCCATCGCCTTGAGCTTCTCACCTAGCAGTTGAGGCTGGATGGTATTGAAGGCGCTGGAGAAATCAAAGAACATGATCCTCACAGCGCCTCCCGGCCTGTCTAGGTGAGAGTAGGCCCTATGGAGCAGGTAGTTGACTGCATCTTCCACCCCGATATTATGCTGGTAAGCAAATTGTAGGGGGTCCAACGAGGATCTGACCTGTGGCCTCAGAACACCTAGGAGGAGCCGCTCCAGGGTCTTCATGATGTGGGAGGTGAGGGCCACAGGTCTGACGTCGTTGGGGGTGCTGCTGTTGCCTTTCTTCGGCACCGGGACCAGGCAGGATGTTTTCCAGAGCTCAGGGGTCCTCTCCAGTCTCAAGCTCATGTTAAAGATGAGCTGGAGTATTCCCTGGAGCTGTCTGGCACAGTCCTTCAGGACCCTGGGGCTCACACCATCTGGACCGGCAGCCTTATCGGGGCGCAGCCTTCCAAGTTCCCTGCCCACCTGGTCCGCAGTGAAAGATGTGGAAGGAGTGGGGTGACAGGTGGACTGTGGGGGCTGTGATGTATCCAGCGAGGAGGAGGGAGAGGGGGAAGGGGCATTGTCAAACCTGTTGAAAAACAAGTTGAACTCTTCCGCCCTCCCCACGTCACCCTCCACCTCTATAGTATGATTACTATTATTATAGCGGATATATCAGAATACAACCAGACAGATTAATAAATTGTACAGCCAGGAAGCATGTTCACACATCGGGCTAGGGCTAAGGGGGGGTATTGGGATTGGGCCTTTGTCTGTAGCATAAATCTTCACTCCTACGCTCCCTGCTGTCATCTACAGGTTTGAGTCATTTCTTGCTGTAGCCTGATTGACAACCTGAGCAGAGTTGCTTATTGTTGCTTTCCTTTTGAAATGTAATCAAGTCAATCCTGTATGTGTCACCACAGGCGAAAGATGTGTTCTCTGTAAATAAAGTTTTGCATTATGAGGCGCCTGGAGCTGATGATTTTTACATTAAAAGTCATGACTTAATTAAAAGTTGTTTTAAATGATTTCAATATACTTTTATAATTTCAGATCACAATTTAATATTTTGCTAAATAAAGAATATGCAGTTTTGTATTAAAAAACAATTGTACAGCAAACATTGATGGCAGCTATAACCAGCAGATGCATTCCACACCTGTATGTAGCCTCCATGTTGTGAGCTAAAATGGCGGCGTCTGCAGGGTGGTGCTCTACTCCTCGGTGATGTATCCGTGTGCTCCGGGGGCGTGGGCGTAGATGAAGTGCAGGATGCTCTGCTGCAGCTGCTCCAGGGCCAGGTCTCGGCAGCGCAGGGCCTCCAGATCACTCAGGTCACAGGGAAACGTGGCGTCGGGAGGGATAACGAGGGCAGAGGCCCCTGTAGGACGAGGACAGAGTCCCCAGACAAACCCTTAAGACTGAGCTTGGCCTTCATATAGCTCTCTAACTGGACAGCATGTCTACCTTGTGTGGCCAGTCGAGTGCATATCCTAGACTATAGGATTGTCTTAAGACTTATTAGAACTAGCCAAGCCTCATATAGGCTTTCTGTGAGGTTTTATGTGATTTGGAGGAAGGCCATGTGAGAGAAATATTAGCTGTGTAGCACTTAAAGGTTACTAATACGCTCTCTGAAACCTTCATTTTTAGGATTAGCCACAGACTTGATGTCTGCTCCATTTACATCTTAGTCATTTGGCAGATGCTTGTATCCAAAGCATAAGTACATTTTTCAAAAGTAAGTGAACCAACGACATCCCATGCATCGTCAGTAAAGCCTTCAATAACAACCAGTGCCACCAGCAGTTGCATCTCTAGTGCAATGTGTAGCAATATGAAGCCAAAAGGGGTTATCTATATATTTTATTAAGACATGCTGCCAAGCTACATGTGTTGTACCCAAGGAGGTTGTGTAATCTGTATATGACAGTATGTACCATGTCTGAGGGTGGAGTTCTATTACAGTATGTACCATGTCTGAGGGTGGAGTTCTATTACAGTATGTACCATGTCTGAGGGTGGGGTTCTATTACAGTATGTACCATGTCTGAGGGTGGAGTTCTATTACAGTATGTACCATGTCTGAGGGTGGGGTTCTATTACAGTATGTACCATGTCTGAGGGTGGAGTTCTATTACAGTATGTACCATGTCTGAGGGTGGGGTTCTATTACAGTATGTACCATGTCTGAGGGTGGAGTTCTATTACAGTATGTACCATGTCTGAGGGTGGGGTTCTATTACAGTATGTACCGTGTCTGAGGGTGGAGTTCTATTACAGTATGTACCGTGTCTGAGGGTGGAGTTCTATTACAGTATGTACCATGTCTGAGGGTGGAGTTCTATTACAGTATGTACCGTGTCTGAGGGTGATGGAGTTCTATTACAGTATGTACCAGTATGTACCATGTCTGAGGGTGGAGTTCTATTACAGTATGTACCATGTCTGAGGGTGATGGAGTTCTATTACAGTATGTACCATGTCTGAGGGTGATGTACCAGTATGTACCATGTCTGAGGGTGGAGTTCTATTACAGTATGTACCATGTCTGAGGGTGGAGTTCTATTACAGTATGTACCATGTCTGAGGGTGATGGAGTTCTATTACAGTATGTACCATGTCTGAGGGTGATGTACCAGTATGTACCATGTCTGAGGGTGGAGTTCTATTACAGTATGTACCATGTCTGAGGGTGGAGTTCTATTACAGTATGTACCATGTCTGAGGGTGGAGTTCTATTACAGTATGTACCATGTCTGAGGGTGATGGAGTTCTATTACAGTATGTACCATGTCTGAGGGTGGAGTTCTATTACAGTATGTACCATGTCTGAGGGTGGAGTTCTATTACAGTATGTACCATGTCTGAGGGTGATGGAGTTCTATTACAGTATGTACCATGTCTGAGGGTGATGTACCAGTATGTACCATGTCTGAGGGTGGAGTTCTATTACAGTATGTACCATGTCTGAGGGTGGAGTTCTATTACAGTATGTACCATGTCTGAGGGTGATGGAGTTCTATTACAGTATGTACCATGTCTGAGGGTGGAGTTCTATTACAGTATGTACCATGTCTGAGGGTGATGGAGTTCTATTACAGTATGTACCATGTCTGAGGGTGGAGTTCTATTACAGTATGTACCATGTCTGAGGGTGGAGTTCTATTACAGTATGTACCATGTCTGAGGGTGGAGTTCTATTACAGTATGTACCATGTCTGAGGGTGGAGTTCTATTACAGTATGTACCATGTCTGAGGGTGGAGTTCTAATACAGTATGTACCATGTCTGAGGGTGGAGTTCTATTACAGTATGTACCATGTCTGAGGGTGATGGAGTTCTATTACAGTATGTACCAGTATGTACCAGTATGTACCATGTCTGAGGGTGGAGTTCTATTACAGTATGTACCAGTATGTACCATGTCTGAGGGTGGAGTTCTATTACAGTATGTACCATGTCTGATGGTGATGGAGTTCTATTACAGTATGTACCATGTCTGAGGGTGGAGTTCTATTACAGTATGTACCATGTCTGAGGGTGGAGTTCTAATACAGTATGTACCATGTCTGAGGGTGGAGTTCTATTACAGTATGTACCATGTCTGAGGGTGATGGAGTTCTATTACAGTATGTACCATGTCTGAGGGTGATGGAGTTCTATTACAGTATGTACCAGTATGTACCAGTATGTACCATGTCTGAGGGTTATGGAGTTCTATTACAGTATGTACCATGTCTGAGGGTGGAGTTCTATTACAGTATGTACCATGTCTGAGGGTGGAGTTCTATTACAGTATGTACCATGTCTGAGGGTGATGGAGTTCTATTACAGTATGTACCAGTATGTACCAGTATGTACCATGTCTGAGGGTGATGGAGTTCTATTACAGTATGTACCAGTATGTACCAGTATGTACCATGTCTGAGGGTGATGGAGTTCTATTACAGTATGTACCATGTCTGAGGGTGGAGTTCTATTACAGTATGTACCATGTCTGAGGGTGGAGTTCTATTACAGTATGTACCATGTCTGAGGGTGATGGAGTTCTATTACAGTATGTACCAGTATGTACCAGTATGTACCATGTCTGAGGGTGATGGAGTTCTATTACAGTATGTACCAGTATGTACCAGTATGTACCATGTCTGAGGGTGATGGAGTTCTATTACAGTATGTACCATGTCTGAGGGTGATGGAGTTCTATTACAGTATGTACCAGTATGTACCAGTATGTACCATGTCTGAGGGTGATGGAGTTCTATTACAGTATGTACCATGTCTGAGGGTGATGGAGTTCTATTACAGTATGTACCAGTATGTACCAGTATGTACCATGTCTGAGGGTGATGGAGTTCTATTACAGTATGTACCAGTATGTACCAGTATGTACCAGTATGTACCATGTCTGAGGGTGATGGGGTTCTATTACAGTATGTACCAGTATGTACCAGTATGTACCAGTATGTACCGTGTCTGAGGGTGATGGAGTTCTATTACAGTATGTACCAGTATGTACCAGTATGTACCATGTCTGAGGGTGATGGAGTTCTCACAGAGCAGAACAGCGATCACAGCGTCCTCCTCCAGGACTCGGCAGCGCAGGGAGAGCTTGCTGTGGGCCTCAGCCAGAGAAATCCTGGGGCAACAACCACAACACAAACACCATTATCAGCTTCTCATAAAACAGGCAGATAAAACCACACAGTGAATGTCTTGTTGGCCATATGCACAGTGAAATACGCTAGTGTATGTATTCAATATTTTTGTCCGATGTCAAATGTACCATGTAGTGTTATGAAAACATTTAATGCCATATATGATCTGTACAGTGTTGTTTTGTAACTCTAGAGGGAGATCACTATCCTTCGACAGGCAAAGTTCCATTAAACACCCCCATTTTATTCTAAGTTAATTCATGAAAGCAGTTTCAGTTGGTGCTCTGGCATCTGTCTCTGTTGGTCCCCAGTAAAGACTCCATTTGCCTCTTTTATACTGCACCCTCCACGTAAAAAAAAAGGTTTATTTTAACAGTTCATTTTTACACCAAATCTGACACTATACTGAAAGGATTTTCCAAACATTTGGACAAACTACATGACTAATTGTCTTCTGGGGTCAGGTTTGCACAGTTAGTGATAAATCAGGGAGACGGCACCACCTTGTGGACAGTGAAGACATTACACCATGAGTAGATGAACGCATTAATACCATTTGCATGATCTCTCTTGAGCTAATATCAGGCGTATGTATGACTTATATGTATTCGAATCATAATGGTCTTATGAGTGCTTGTAGTGGAGCTCTTACAGGAGTTTGACGGAGGCCACAGACACCTTGGCACCGTGTGTTGAGTCTGAGCGCACCGCGCGGCTGGCCATGTAGTAGCCATGGATCATCTTCTCCGCCCCTGGACTCAGCTCCACCTGCAGACCCCGCGCATGGGCCAGGAGCTGGGGCACAGACCACCGCCGTCAATTACTGATTACCATTACCATGATTACCATTACTGATGACATAAAGATTAGTGGTTCTTTTAGCAGCTTTAAAACCAACCTAAAAAGTCATCTTAAATCTACTCAACACTGCAATCACTAATCAGTTAGGTGTGTTTGTGAATGAGTGTGGTTGTGTGACTGGACGTGCTGCTATGACTGATGAATGTGAAAGAGTGAGTGTCTTAATGTAATGCTAAGTCATCTGTATTGTACTTTGTTTTACTTATTCTGTTTGTTGTTTTTATCTGTTACCTGTTTACAGGGACTGCAGATGCAAATTAGCCTAAGGCTAACTCTGGTGCGATGCATCAAATGTTTTTACATTTATGTTTTAATTGCACATGGTCCCTTCCAAATAAAATTGAAATGAAGTATTACTATGTAAACATGTCCAGGTTTATGTGCACGTCTGTAGTGTTTAAACGCATTGTAAACTTTGTCCCAGGGTTTGTTTGGCTCACCTCCTTGTAGTCCTGTGTGGTGAACTGCATGCAGGATGGGTAGAGGGGTTCTCCGGGCTGCACTGCCCGTCTCAGGGTGTGTACCGTCTGGGCCAGCAGGGCCTGCTCACCCCCCATCTCCCGACATTGGATCACCAGGCCAAAAGCCTCCGCCAGCTGAGCGGGGACTGGACCCATTTCCTGAACTCGTAACACACACAGCGTTTGGCTTTAAAGGGTGTCGGTGGCTCTGCCTCGTAGCGTGAGGTTTAGAGATAGGCGGCCGTCACCAAGACAATTCGAAGAGCTCCCAGAGGAATGGAGTTACGAGACCTCCTGACCAACCGGAACTGAGCAACCCGGCCTTGATAGACCACACTCTGACCTTCCCAGTCACATGGAAGTAGCGTTTCTAATACCATGACAGCACTAGCATGTCTTATCCATCCGGACGTGGAGGGAAACGTGAGGCCTGTTTTCAGGGTCTGAGATGGGAGGTCGCCTGTTCCCTGACTGGGAGCAATTAACTACTTCCTTTAGAGAGAGTCAATTGTCTACACTTACTGTTTTGCCCTCTCAAAACCTACAAAAATACATTTGTGTCATGTTCCGCATGATATCACATGAACCTGAAGTACATTGTCTTTGTCGATGTTGAGCTCTATTGTCCTTGTATTTGCGCATTATGAAATTGCATTAGAAACTAACATACTATTAGAAGTATCTGACTACAAAAATAAGGACATAGCTTTAAATTCCCCAAAATACTGTACACAATTACTGTAATGTTGAAATGCATGCTTGTTGAAAAAGCCTAGGTTTACAGTGAGCTATTAAGAGGTAACATTATGAACTGACCGCTGTTCCCAGCAGCACAGCACTGTCCCCTCTGCCGGTCCTCCTGGAGGGGGCTGTGGAGTCCGCCAGGGCCCAGAAGCTGCACTGGAGGGGGAAGGAGAGCGTCTGGTCAGCGTCCTCTCCATACTTCTTCCCTGGGATGAACACAGACACGGAGCGGCTCTCCAGTGCTGAGAGAGGAGGGGGAGTCGGCAGAGAAACAGAAGAATTTCAACGTTTATTCTTGCCATATATAACCAGTACCAGTACAGGTACATTGGAATTCTTGTAATAGCTTGTCCTTACAGTATCTTATCAGCACTAATCAGTTCCTCATTCTTGTCCTAGGTACGCAGCTAGACATTAAAAGTTACCAAATTGGCAATTTACTTTAACCATAGAAGAAGTCAGGATTATTCTCTACAGGTAACCATATAGAAGAAGTCAGGATTATTCTATACAGGTAACCATATAGAAGAAATCAGATATATTCTATACAGGTAACCATATAGAAGAAGTCAGGTATATTCTATACAGGTAATCATATAGAAGAAGTCAGGTATATTCTATACAGGTAACCATATAGAAGAAGTCACGTATATGCTATACAGGTAACCATAGAAGAAGTCAGGTATATTCTATACAGGTAACCATATAGAAGAAGTCAGGTATATTCTATACAGGTAATCATATAGAAGAAGTCAGGTATATTCTTTACAGGTAACCATAGAAGAAGTCAGGTATATTCTATACAGGTAACCATAGAAGAAGTCAGGTAGCTTCAATGAAGAGACCGAGGCCCTGAGGCTCGATTATAGATCGTCTCCTCGCTGTAGCTACCTGTCTGTACGGCGTCCATCTTGTCCCTCCTGTAGCCGCCCAGGTCCCCCAGCATGCACACCCCCCCGGTGGCCAGCAGGGCGGAGCCGGCGTGGACGCTGGCGGTGCCCGCCCCGTGTTCGTCCCGGGACAGAGACGCAAACATCTCACCCGCCGCCTGGTGTCTGACACCGCGCCCTGCCAGGCCCAGACTGTAGGTCATCAGCCTGACGCACACACGCACGCAGACACACACGCACGCACACGCACACACACACACACACAAATCAAATTGAGATATAATCCAGACAGACATGAATAGATCACCAGGATCAGGTGAGGTATTTAAAATAACCCAAACCTTCCATATAGACGCTCCCTAGCATAGCGGAGACCTTGTAGATGCACCTGTCTATAACGAGCGTGTCGGTAGCCAGGGCCAGCAGGTCGAGGCAGTGAAGAGACTCTGGCTCGCCTGCTCCGGTCTGGACCAGGCTGAGGAGCAGGCCCAGTTTCAGCGTGCTGTACAGGCCTGGCGGAACCACCGCCGACCCAAACGAGTTAGCCACGATGGCCGAGAAGCTCCAGGTAGAGCCGGCTGTGGCCGTCCTCAGAGCCCGGAAGTTAGCACTGATCTTGTGCGGGTCTGTGGGGTGGCGGGAGGTGAGAGTAGGCCTATATGCTGGTTATCAGGTAACAGATACTGCACATTATACAACGGTTAGTTCTGGTTCTTGATTCTGATTGGCTGGAGGCCGTGTTAAAATACTTTGTAACACACACCTGGGACCGCATATCATTCCATTTTCAGTATTAACGCGCCTCCCATTTGATCCAATGCATTGTAGTTGTTGTTGTTGCTTGGCAACCCTTTTGTTAGGGGAACTATTTTGCGCGGCGGAATTGAGGGAATGATGCTTCGTTTTGAATAAATGTTAATATTTTACATTGCTGTGTGTTTTTTTTACACTAATAGCTGTAGTAACCGTTGTATAAAAGCAATAAACCACTCGAGGCCGTGTGTTATAGTGATTTTATAACAGCTAGGGGGGTTTTACTCCGCTTCACGTCGTACCTAACAACGCCCCCTAGCTGTTAACACACGGCCTCTCGTGGTTTATTGCTTAAATGCAGCATAAGGAAGCTCTTGGGGAGGAAACATTCCACACTTAGGCTACACAGAAAAGGCCACATTGTAATGTAAGAAAATGTGTGAGAAAATGTGACAGTTGAACCAACTGGAGGTATTTCCCAGTGTGTGCTTGCATGCAGAGAAGCTGCAAGGCAGGTCAGATTAGGAGAAGGGTATAATGTGAACTGATCTCAGCGGGTCCTTACACACTGGCTCCCACGGTCGAACGCTATTGGCCTCCACACTCCAGGTGACTTTGGGCCACTGGTGCACGTGCGCAGGTATGCCCAGCACTCGGTACAGCCGGCCAATCCTCATCGAGTTACACAGTTCATCTAAACGTCGGGGGGGAAGCAGAACAATAACACTCAATAACACTTGAGAGAGGTTGTTCTGTCCTGTCTGCCGGTCACTAAAGAACATGCACACCTCCACCCCTGCCAAGAGCAACACCGAGCAAGTCTCGCAGAACAAAGATCCCACTGTGTGCGTGTGTGTCGTGCGACTAGCTAATGAGTGTTCCTTACACTTATTAACATATATGTTTAGTAACCAGAGACCTGTGTATGAAATTCCTCTGTAAGACTGGGTCAACACAATATGCTAATACTGGCCCTGAGAATCGCTGCTCTCTCCAGGGTAATGGCTGGACAATGTTATTGGAGGGGACAAGCACACCTAATACCCCCCTGAGGGGCACTGAGGGGCACTGTGGTGGCTGGATACCCCAAGCTCTGTTTATTTGAACTCTCCCCCACTGCGCTCTAAAATGAAGTGTCATTATGAAAGCAAAGGAGAAATGACTTACTTTTAATAAACTGCTTGACTTAGAAAATACTGTAGGCTTATCATTCTTTAGTAAGGGCCTAATCCTGGTTTATGAAATATCCTTATCCCAAACAACTATGTGAGATTCATTTAGAAAATGTATTTGTACCGTACAAATATATCTCCCCAATCTACCATACAGTTACATACAGTATACATACATACAGTTCAACAGTACTACATCCCCGCCACTAGATTGTGTAAAGATGATAAAGACATTATGATAAGTGTACTGTAACACCGTGTCCTAACTGCTTGCGACGCGAGCAACAGAACGCGACATTGCATGCTTGCTGTCCTAACTGAAACCGTTAAATTTCCTGTTCTGTTACGTCATTTGTCTATATTCCCAACTGAAGACAGTTAAAGAACGAACGCCTGTCAATGCGGGCGACAGGAGAAAAATAGGAACAGGGCGAGCGTCAAAAGGGCAGTTAAAACGTTGTGCTGCGTCGCTTGTGTCCAGTTAGGACATAACAATAGAAAACAAAGCAATGGAACGCATTTTGTTGCTGATGCTCGCTCGCGTCGCGTGTAGTTAGGACACGGTGTAATGCACATATGTGAACCTACCCCTGAGAAACAGGCTCACAGACTGGTACCTGAGGGAGCTCTCTGGACGAACACTCAGGACATCCAGGGCTTTGACATGAATCAGCTCTACCAGCTGCTTGTCTGTTCCAGTCACGTTACAACACACACACAAACACGTAAAATGGTGGTACTCAAAAATGGTCTTATTCAACAGATCAAACTGGGACATATGAGGCAAAGCCATGAGTTGAGTCACAGCAAGCCAACCATCTTCGTCAGACATAAGGGGGGGGGCACGGCTCGTGACAGACAGGCCACACTCTCACCCCCAAGCACTCGAAACTTGAGGTCCTCTTTAAGGGGAGAGGAGCAGGCGAGACAGGTGAAGTCGCTCCTCACTGTGGATGATTCGGTGGCCCCAGGGGCGTGCACTCTGATGTGGCGGAAGCCTCGTGGAGAGAAAGTAGAGTTGAGAGATTACTTTGGGTGAGGCGGAGACTGCGTTCAAGAATTCTGGAAGACCACTAACACAGAAGTAGTAGAGTGACAATTCGTAGCAGCAAATGAGAGACGCTAGCCCAGGTTAGACTGGGCGTGGCATATCTATGGGTGGGAACGCCTGATCGCAAAAGTCATTACTGAT
The DNA here is from genome assembly GCF_949987555.1 of Borostomias antarcticus. Classification (NCBI taxonomy): domain Eukaryota; kingdom Metazoa; phylum Chordata; class Actinopteri; order Stomiiformes; family Stomiidae; genus Borostomias; species Borostomias antarcticus. The sequence continues at coordinate 1,299,215 of NC_140242.1, read as the reverse complement.
TGGTGTCGCCGAGATTCCGGCGCTACCAATGAATTGCAGGATCTGAAAACCAGAATTGTCCCAGACCCATAGAGAGATCTGCAGCATGCAGTAACATAGCTTACGTAGTGTATCAGCGAAATAACTCTCATGGGTCTGGCGTTCAGACTGCTAACACAGTAACCTCTTAGCTAAAACAAACAAGCTTCGATCAAGGATGTTAACCCTTTCGATACGACCACGTCACCGGCAACATTTTAAAAATATCTAACAAATATTTAATAATATTTAAAAAATATCTAACAAATCTAAAAAATTCCTCACTCCAACACTTGCTGAAAGCTGAGAAACTGTGCTTTCTGGTATTATAGGGAAAATCCAATTAAGAGAGTCATTTTCCTCCAACAGTACCTGTTGAGCAGGGGCAGTCAGCCTCCGTACAGAGGAACCTGGCGCCCTGGGTGTACTTGGTGACCCTCGTCATGGCAATCACAAGGCCCTCCATGGCAACGGGCCTCACGGAGCCATATCCACGAGGGAACTCGCAGAGATCCAGCGAGTATTCAGGAAACGGAGGCAAGTGAGTCAGCTTCAGAATCACATTCACCTGCAGGAAAGAGCCCACAGTAAAAAGCCTGAGTTACTGACCGAACCAGCTTACCGTGAGACTGTCTCACTGCATTGAGGCTGTGTTGTGTGAACATTCATGAATCATGAGTGATAATTGCTTACCTGGCTTTCTGTGTGTATCTTGTCTATGAGAGAAAGTGTCTTTATTGCTAGAAAACAAACCTGAAGGAGGGATAGTAAATAAATAAATAAATAGAACCGTATGTCTTTTATCATTTAGACATGTTGAGACACGTACTGTAGCTGGAAGAGAGGTGGTTATTTAGACTCACTGACTGAAACAGGGTTGTGGCTGTCAGGGGGTCGTGGAGGACACAGTCACCCAACCTGGGGTCCAACTCCATCACATCAGAAGGATTCACACTGATGCAAAACCTGTAGACTGCCTCGCTCTGTTTGGGGTCTGGACAGACAGGTCAATTTGGTTTGGTCTATATAGCCTTTCAGTCTGCCATGACAGTCCAAAGGCCCAGCTGGTTTGCTCTAATTCAGACTAAAGCCTCGCGATACTAGGACGTAGGCAACCACTGAATGACAGATAATGATAAAAAACAAAGTATCGCGAGGCTTTAGGTCACCTCTGGATCACTAGCTGGCTAGCTCTAGGTATACCTAACTTTCATCAAACGTAGCCTACCGTTGAATGACTGGCAGTCTTCAGACAGTTTAAGAAGACCACCACTTCTGTCTAAATAAGACAAAACGGACTCTTTAAGTGATAACGCGTCGTCCATTTTGAGGGGATGATATTTGCCAGTATAAACACCTCCTCCAGCTGGAGTCCAGCAGGTAGACAAGCTTGGACGTCACGGGCTACAGCTACGGCCTGTGTAGAAGGCTAGTTCCCATATACGTAGAGACCGGTCTAACCCTAACCTAGACCTGGTCCAGGGCGATATCTATACAGATATACAGATTATCTGTATAGATATCGCCCTGGACCAGGTCTAACCCTAACCCAACACTATACCTAAGCCTAACCTTAATTTAACACTGAACTTAACCCTAACCTTAACCCTAAATGGCCTCTGCGTTTATGGGAACTACATTTACCGTCCTTCTAAACCGGCCGTAGCTGTACCCCTTTTAGCCACGACCGCCCTCTGCCCCTGCAGTAGTGGGGAGCCTAGACTACATTGTTGATACATTTTATTAAAATGCATAGGGCCCATTTTAACTCTCACAAGACAAAAAGACAAACAGGTTCGGCTTGTTGATAGTTCACTGAATTATTTTTTAATTATAATTTTACAGTACAGTAGCCTACCCCCCAAGGCAGTGTAGGGGCCTACGTGGAGTGCAGGCCGGTATGACAACTAAATTAGACTGGCTGAGGATTGGATTTCTGCCAAGATTATGCGAGTGTTAATTAAGGCACGATTTATGAGCTTGTAAGCAAAAATACAGGCAGGCAAACCAACAAAATAGCCTACATTGCAAATCTATTTGCTATGAAAAAGGCACGGATATAGCAACACGGAAAATCAGCATCATGATTAATTGAAATGACCTGTAAACACAAGCCTTGTTCAGTGACCTCAAGTATTCCCAATTCACAACTGAGAAAGGAATTCATCCCCAACAGAAGAAACATAGTAGGATATAACTCAATCTGAATGATCCTCATGAGAAGAACCATCTTAAAGGTAAAAAGCAGAAAATAATCCATTCAACATATCACAATTCTGAGTGAAGGAGTATATAACAATATTTCAGTGCTTCGAATTCCAGTTTTGAAGCAGACATCTTTGTAAATCTTGTATTTGTTTGTGGGAGGAATGTATTTTTGTACACATCCAGACAAGACATTGTTTTTTCCTGGCGAGGAATACATTTGGGCACCACGTCCAAATAAAGTTGAAGCAAAATACATGTATCAACAAATATGGCAATTTTTTAAAAATATAATCTGTTTTATAAATAGAAGAAAAATAAAGGTTTCTGGACACACTTATCACTTAAAATCATTCTCTAAGTGCATGTCAAGAACTTGCTTTGGCTTCTAAAAACGGGTTCATCAACAATATGAATTCTTCCCTTTTATTCAAAAGAATCAAGACAGGTTGTGGCATGACAGAGCCTTGGAAAAGGGTCTTTCATAGGAATGAGTCATCTGAGGGAGGGGCGTAGGAGAATCCCAGGAATGCGTCGTCTGCCTCCATGACGCTGGCATTAACCACGGAATGTTCCGGAGAGTAGCAGACGGAGTTGGGAACCATCTCGTCCGTGAACTCGGGATCAAAGTTTGTGATGTCATAAGGTGAATTCTGTAAGACGGGGAGAAAAGGGAAGTTTGTTGTGACTTGATGCATGTCTACCGCAGTCATGCTTTAATATGCATAGAATGGCATTGCATCATATGCTAATCTGAGTGCATGTGTACAATATGCACTCAATCAGCTTTCACATCCATAATCACATAATCATAACTTCACATTAAATAAGTATTTACCACGTTGGGAGTGAATGGAGGTGGGATCTTCCTCTGTTCCAGGTCGTTCCAGTTGATAGGTGAGAAGAAATCGTGTTCTTTGATCTCATTCTGAGAAAAGGAACAAGGGTTAAAAAGACAACTTTAAGTTGCAGTTGTTTTTTTAGTTGTTTTTTTTACAGTGAACAAGATTTCATTTCATTACATGAGATGTTTTTGTCCAGTTGGTCTCTGTCTGCAAAACGCTCGCCCACAACCTCTCAGCACTGGAGCTTGACAGACAATGTTTGTCCACCAGAGGGCGTACAAATGATAACATCCTGTTCTGCTGTGATGATATCACATACATGGCACAAGTTTGAACAACACTGTTGAGTGTTGTTGATTAGTCACTGGAACAAATAATTGCAGCTTTGACATAACAATGTCAAATACAAACAATGTATTTACAACAGTTGCAATTATTGTAAGTCACTTTGGATAAAAGCTTCTGCTGACTAATGTAATGTAACAATGATTTTCTCTACATTAAGCCATTTAGTGGAATATTTGGGTAGGTGTCTAGGTCAAACCAAACCTAGGACCACAGAGGATACGAGGATATCTGTGATGCTCTCTGTGGTCTGTAATGGCTGCCTGAAGGTCATGTGACCCAGCCACACTGTTCAACCTGCTCTGCTCTATATGTTCATTTGCAAAAACAGATATGTGCATTTTGATACATTTTGATAAATCATTTTTTCAATCAAATGTCAACATTAAATATCAATTAAATTACATTTGTTTTTTTTTGATTAAATAAAGAAGACTCTTCTTTACGTAATCAAAACCATCAAACTGTTATTTAATTGATATTTAATGTTGACATTTGATTGAAAAAAATGATTTATCAAAATGTATCAAAATGCACATATCTGTTTTTGCAAATGAACTCTTCATATTCAGACGTGACTTTGTAAGAACACTTACGAAGTCGTCTCCAGAGCCCAGCCTCCGGGTGCCGTCCTTCTCCAGCAGCGCCTGCAGGAGGGCCCAGGCGGAGCTGGACGCGCCGGGCCGCATCGTCAGAGGCTTGTGGAGGATGTTGTCGTACATCTCATGAGTATCCCTGCTGTAGAACGGGGGCTGTGACATGGAGGGGACGAGGGGGGAGTGTGTTAGAGAAAGTTCTCTTAGTTTTTTTAGTGTTTTTTTCCCAGTTCAACATTGTTACAACAGTGTTACAGTTCTACAGATGTACATATGCTCTTACAGACAGTAGGGGTGTAACGGTACATGTATTCGTACCGTACGGTACGGGGCTTTCGGTACGGTACAGTCATGTGCCGAGCGAACCGAACGGTACAGTCATGTGCCGAGCGACCCGACAGATCATTCGAGCAGATCCCTTTCAGTAGACTGACGCAAAATATTTGTCACAGTTGTGACGATGGGCTGTTTCTTAATCGACTGTTGTGAAATAGAGCCACGCTTTGAACCTTTCACTCTCTCTGCCATCGCTTCTGTCACTGTGAAAACGAGTCTCCTCGCATCGCAGGCGTGTGTGTGTACCACGACAACTCACCAGGCCAAAGAGCATCTCATACAGCACCGAGCCCAGACACCACCAGTCCACCGTGTTGTCATACGGCTGCTTCTTCAGCACCTCCGGAGCCAGGTACTAGACCAACCACAAACACGCACAGATAAACACACACACAGACAAAACACACAGCAATGAACCCTGCTGCCCCATCCCTGGGTCATCTGACCGTGACCTGACCTCCCCTGACCGCTCCCTCTACTTGCAACCACACACAACCTAAACAGCTCCCTTCTTCGTCCAACCCAACCGTTAAAAGACTATAGTAACAATATTAATTCATGATGAATTGAAGGAATTCATGAATAATTTGCTAACAGTATGTGGTGGCTTGGTAAGCCTGGCTCATACACACACACGGCCATCAGAAATTCAGACATGCAAAATTATCACCACTTTTAACTGTTTTCCACACCACAATCCTACTTCAGTTAATAATAATTAGTCGTTAAGACGTCGGTGACACAAACAACACACATCAGAGCAGAGTGACGTAACACAACAGCTACTGCGCCACGTTACCTCAGGGGTCCCACAGAAGGTGGACGTGGTCTCGGCTTGCGAGATGCCCTCTTTGCACAGGCCGAAGTCTGTCAGCACGATGTGTCCCTTTAAAGAGCAAAGACGAGACATTTTTAGACAGCATGTGCCACACAAGCAGCTTATTATGCTCCATCAGCACTGAGAAATCTATTGTTGTCGTGGAATGTTTACAGCCCCCCTCCCAGACAGTCCACTCGCAATTTCCGCACTTACTCAATAAGGTCTGTGAGGAAACGCATGCGTAAAACATAATCCAATCACACACATATCTTCGTGTGAAACCGAAAACGATACTTGTTCACTGGGGAATATGGGAGAAGGATGAAGCTACTAGTACACCATGGTTTTTACCTGCTATGTTGGTTCTGTTAATGTAGAAAACCTTGTTAGGGAAATATGTTATAGAATCCAGCGCCAACTACTCCAGATTATAACTTTTTTATTCCTTTTTAAAAAATTCTTATTATTTAGAGGCCTTTTGGACATATAACTGAGTTAATTGGTCACACGTACTTCAAAGTCGAGAAGGATATTTTCTGGCTTCAAATCCCTGGAAGAAACAATAAATTGTGTTAAACTTAATTATCTTAAGTCACTTATTGGATAATGCAATTGTGCTAAATAGACTACTTGGATCATTGTCGTATAGAGAGTGGTGAATGCATGAAAAAATGGTCAATAATCGCATGATTACGGTACTTTGGGGACACGCAACCTTGTAAAGAAAATTACCCTCACATGTCAGTTAATCTACAGTTACAGAGGTGTTGGCATGACTCCTCTGAGACAATTAAGACTGAGAGCTGTACACTTTTTAACGCTCAGCTCTGTACATTCCTGGAGTGTCAGCAAAGGTGCCATGTTCAGTGGGACTTTCCGGTAAATTGAGAGGGAGACCATGCGTTGATCATTCAGAACAGTTAGTAAGGTATGCATGCTAACCATCAGGAAATAGGCCTGCAGCCAACAGGCACAAAGACAGCCACAAACACATCCTACAGTAGGAGATCCTCCATGTACCTGTAAACAATGTTGAGTGAATGCAGATAGCCCAGAGCACTGGCCATTTCAGCTACGTAGAACCGAGCTCTGGGCTCCGGAAACGTCCGTTCTCTTTGAAGATGGAAGAAAAGCTGAAATCAGAGAGGATAGTCAGTCAGTATGGCCAGTCAGAGGATAGGCAGTCAGTATGGCCAGTCAGAGGATAGTCAGTCAGTATGGCCAGTCAGAGGATAGTCAGTCAGTATGGCCAGTCAGAGGATAGCCAGTCAGTATGGCCAGTCAGAGAAGACAGCCAGTCAGAAAATAGCCAGTCAGAGAAGACAGCCAGTCAGAGAGGATAGCCAGTCAGAGAGGATAGCCAGTCAGAGAAGACAGCCAGCCAGAAAATAGCCAGTCAGAGGATAGCCAGTCAGCATGGCCAGTCAGTACGGCCAATCAGAGGATAGCCAGTCAGCATGGCCAGTCAGTATGGCCAATCAGAGGATAGCCAGTCAGCATGGCCAGTCAGTATGGCCAATCAGAGGACAGCCAGTCAGTATGGCCAATCAGAGGACAGCCAGTCAGAGAGGACAGCAGTACGGCGTGCACAATGTCACAGTTCCTCAAATCAAGTGCTCTCAAAGTGTGGCTCACATTTTAGCTCCCAACAGTCTGCGAAATCCACTTCATGATTATAATTCACTCAAGCACATTGTGGGGAGTTACCATGGTCCCAGCATCAACGCCCGAATGAGGAAATAAGACCTGATCACATTTCACATGCCCACCTCAGATTTGTGAGGAGAGGTCTAGACCTCTGTCGTAATACTACATTATCTGTCAAATTCTAATACTATCAAAATATTTGGACAGAATGTTTCGAAACTTTATTTAAAAGGGACAACCGACAATTCAAACATAAGATCAGAGAAACAGTTCAGATGACAGAGATCCTGTTTCCTGGTTTTGGCAGCTCGTTTGTCATTCGTATTGTATCAAAATGCTAATAAATATTTTTGTAGAGCTACTTCGGCTTACACTGCACAAGCTGTCAGGAGGCATTCGTTTAATGTAACTACACAGTTATTCAAGAAAACAACCTTTGAAATGTAGCCTAGCCTTCCTGGTACAGTAGCTTTCCTGGTACAGTAGCAAACAGCACCACCATTGTGCACCACAAGAGTCTTCTGAAATAGTGCTGTCGACTTGTTACTCATTAAAAAGAACAATTGATAGGCTATTGGACAGCTTAATGAGCAACTCATTCAGACGCTGTGGGATCTTGTTCACTATGTGAACATCAATCCCTTTACAGGCCTGACTCACAGATGACATGGTGTCTGGGTGGTCACACTTGTCACGTTCCCAGACAGAGCTGACCTCCGCCAAAGATCATCAAACGCCAGCGACAGCTTTAACCTAACCTTGTATGATACTTGATCCTGAAAATGGCACTCTGGTTTAATGGTAAATGGACTAGACTTATATAGCACTTTTATCCAAATCGCTTTACAATGAAGGCCTCTCATTCACCCTTTCACACACCAATGGCGGCCAGCTGCCATGCAAGGTGCTAGCCTGCTTATTGGGAGCAATTTGGGGTTCAGTTCAGTGCCTTGCCAAAGGACACTTGGACATGTGGATAGGAGGAGCCAGGATTTTAACCGCCGAGGTCGATGGATGAACCTCTCTACCTCCTGAGCCAGTGTCCCCTAATAGACATGGTGTGAAGTGTGAACAGTGTTAGGGTCAGCAGAGCAGCCACTTCTAGGGGGCGTTTACAGCCGGCTTCCTGTGTCCCTGCTATTCTGGGATCCCCACCGCCCTGTGACTCAATACTGTGTGAGTACATTCAATTCATAACCGTTATATTTACTCACTTCTCCTCCATTCACGAAATCCAAGACAAAGTACAACTTGTCCGTTGTCTGAAAGGAATAATGTAGGCCGACCAGGAAGGGGTGTTTCACGTTCTTCAGTAGCACATTGCGCTCGGCCATGATGTGTTTTTGCTGTTGAAAGACAGAGACGACGTTAAAGTGGGGTTAACAGCTGAACTTACCGTGCGCCGTTGAAAGACCGGGATGGGGGGGGGGGGGGGGGGGGGGCAAAACCACTCTGAGACAAATACCTCTCTCCTGTTGAGAATGACCCTTTTCTGCAGGACCTTGATTGCGTAATACTTCCCGTCCAGTTTCCGTTTAGCGAGGAGGACCTTCGTGAGGGAGAGTTGATGCGTTAAGACTGTCCGCAGCGAGGACAATAGTAGGACACACACAATGAGGGACTCTCACTTCCTCCATGGAAAGACCGTCGGCTGTTACACAAAGAAGTAAAACTGTATCCCTCTACTACAGCGGGAAACCACAAAAGAGAGAAAATGTTTCAAAAGATAATGTGGATCTGAGTTTCTCTTTTTCCTGCCCTAGTTTAGACATAATCTGAAATGTCTCTAGAATACAAAGCGATTTGGATGTTTTCTTTGCTTAAACATCGAACAGTCGGTGGACTCACATACCTTTCCAAAGCTCCCTTTTCCTATGACTTTAAGAAAGTCAAAGTCTGTGGGCTTTGCACTGAAATGAAAACAAAATCCTCTAAGTCAAATTCACCGGCACAAGTAGCATATCTCTTAACTACGACAGACGTTTTCAGGTTGTGATCTGTGTGTGTGGAACTGAACCTACTGTGGGTTCCCAGACGGGCCCAGGTTAATGTTTCTGGAGGTAGAGCTGTTCTGTAAACCAATGAGAAAACATTAGCTCAGCCGTGGTGAACATATAAATCAAAATGGAAAAGTGCCACCAGACAACAGTGGGTAATCTACCTTGTCATCCTCATCCTCGGAGGCATCGGAGAAGTTCTGGGATTTGTCCATCTGCAGGAAGGCTTGGACATCTGGGCTGCGTGGTGAAGAAGAGCAGGGTGGTTAAGGGTTAAACAGACACAATGAGTGCTGTTGTTGGCGGAAGGCTGCTTCCTCCGTCCCTCACAGCGCTGGTCCAGGACAAGTCACCACGAGAGACACGCTCACAAAGGAAAGCATGAGAAATGGCAAAAAGCTAATGACAAAAGATGAAGTATAACTGGCAAACGGTCAGTCACCTTGACGGAAGGATGAACCAACCAACCGAACCAAATATACAGAGACTATAAAAAGTATTCACCCCCCTTGGACCTTTTCACATTTCATTGTGTTACAACATGTAATCAAAATACAAAACTGATTTATCACTGATTTTGTCACTGATAAACACAAAGTACCCTATAATACCAAAGTGGAATAAAAATCAACATTTTTTTCTAAATTAATTAGAGACAAAAACAAAAAAGAGTAAATCATTTGTTATTCACACGCTCTGTTATGAGACACCTAAATAAGCTCTTGCACAATAGATTTTCTTCAGAAGTCACATAGTTAGTTGGATGGCATCCACCTATGTGCAACTGAGGTATTTTGCATGATCTCAGAATAAATCCACCAGTCCTTGGGTGATCCCACCGTTGGTTAGTGCATTCCCAAACTAAGACTACACCATGAACACCAGGGAACGTTGCACACAGATCCGGGACAAGGTTCTTGAAAAGCACCAATCAGGGGAAGGATACAAGAACATCCCCAAGGCATCGAATCCCCCTGGAGCACAGTTAAGTTCATCATTTAAAAAATTTTAGAAAATATGATTTACAAAATATGGAACAGGCCGTCCTCAAAAACGAAGTATCCAGGCGATACGTGCCATAGTCACAGTGATCCTTCTTCTTCCAGTCTCAGTGATGGGAGAAACTGATAACTGCATTGACAGGTCATAAATCTGGGCTTTATGTGAGAGTGGCAAGAAGAGAGCTTGTTGAAAACAACTCTCAGAAAATCTCTGGTAGAATTTGCCCAAAGGCATGCGGGAGTCCAAGAGGAAGAAGATTATCTGAAGAGACTAAAATCCAACTTTTTGGCGTCAACACTAAACTCTATGTTAGGTGCAAGCCTCCAAGCTAGCAACCTATATGCTGAAAATGGCAAGTTTTGACAAAGATTTGGACCATACAATACGGCAAGCCTGGAAGCCAGGAATCAGATCCGTCGCTGGGCAGTAATTAACAAGTGACAAGGCTTATCCCCAAGACCTACATCCGTTGAGTCAGACCACACATCACCCTAAGAACACCATCCCTACTGTGAAGCATGGCTGTGAAGCATCAGGCTATGAGGATGCTTCTCTGAGAGACAGAGAGCACAATGAATGGAGCAAAGAGCAGAGAAACTCTGGGACTTCATCATCTTCCAGCAGGACAATGACCAAAAATATAGCCAAAGCCACACTGGAGTGACTTAAAAACAAGTTGTAAATTAGTTTAAAACTTTGTGGCAAGAATTAAAAACTGCTGTTCACCAATGGCACCCATCCAACTTCATGGAGCCTGAGCAATTTTGCAAAGAATAATGTGTGACATTTGCTCCAGATGTGCAAAGCTGATCAAACAAACGAACAGCTGTAATGCTGCCAAAGGCACTTCTTACCAAGGGTGAGTGGGGATTGAGTACTTATGGAATCCTTATGGAATCAATTATTTTCAGTTTTTTTCATTTGTAATACATTTAAGAAAATATGTTGTAACACAATACAATTCCATGTTTTAACACATACAATGTGGAAAAAGTCCAACGTGCGTGAGTACTTTTTTTTTTTAATAGGCACTGTATATGGCACATGCAATGAATGGTCATTGAGTTCAGGACTCTAATCTAATTCATTAGGAATGGTACCTCACTTGATCAGCTGACTGTGACGTTAATCATACTTACTGTTTGCTGAGCTGAGGATGTGAGACAAGTCTCTGAATGAACTCATGCAACCCCGTTCTTCGTTGCTTGATAAACTCTACAGGATGGATATGAACTAATATTATTGCCATCTATGAATATATAGTGATTATAATCTTTAGGTACATGGGCAAAGAATTTAATGCAGAATCAATGCCTCTTATCACATATTAGATTTGAAATACTTAGAAACAGTACTGAATACTGTTTCGAAGTATTTCAGATCTAATATTTGATAAATATGAGCTATTTGTTCAAATCAAACAGTGAACTGGTCATTTTCTTCTTCAAATTAAATATTGAAGGCTGAACACAATACTTTTAAATTCTAATACTTCTAAAATAATACCTTACCTGGATCAAAATTATCCCCAAATATTCTCTTAGCTGGGATTTTCAAGTTCAACGTTGGAAACTGTTTCCTCAGCTGTAACAAAACAGAAGAGATGACATATGAACATAGGAAGGATAAATAAAGCCTAGGTCTTCAATCAATGGAGAAAATTTACTTATCTACTTATTACTCAGAATGACAGTCACAAGAGCTGAATTGTCAGAATTTGGAAATGTCAACTCTCCTACACATACTCAGTACTGTGTGGATAAAATACTCACACATACTCAGTACTGTGTGGATAAAAGCGTCTGCTAAATGACTGTAATGTAATGTACTGTGGGAAGGTATAATCACATGATCCTAACATCTAACACATAAATGACAAAACCTCTATATCTGTCTGTATCTCTGTCTATTTCCATTTTCTTCAAACAGAATCCGCCTGACAGCGTTCATATTTGGCACGGGTACCGGCAGGGGTCCCGCGCAGTCGGTGACAGGACCCGTTTTTCTAGTTAATTAAGTAGGGCCCACTAAATGGCCAATTAGTGATTGTGTGCTCCAACGGGTATCAGAACTAGTGACATGAACTTACTGTGTTGTAGAGCTTGTCAAACTCTGTATACCGTCTGAAGACAAACCACTCATGTCTTCCAACACTAACCATCACTTTATACACCTGGACAAACACAAGGAAGCAAATTCCAGTTAGAGAGATAGCAAATGTTACAAAATGGGACAATGTGTGGTATTTACAGGACATGGCATATAGCATACATACTGTGTGGTTATCATTGATGTCATGGTTGCGTTCATAAATGCGCTCTGACAATCTGCTCTAATTTCAGAGCGATTTGGTTTCAACGTCATAGTGCGCTCTAAAATCAGTTAATTTTCGAACGGTCAGTTCGCTCGGACTGAGCACCCAGTCAGTGCTCTCAGTGCTCTGGATTTTCAAACAGGAATGCTCGGAGCGCTCCGACCGACCAGAGAGCACTCCGGGTGTGCTCCGGGTGCATTTACAAACACACCCGATATGAAAATTAGGCTATTATATCCATTTATTACATGAATCTCTGATATACTCGATTCTGATTGGACAATTTCGATATTTCTCGATAATTGACCGACGTCAGGGGCTACCGAGCAATATTGACCGCTGCTAAATGCAACACATTTATGTCTATGGGTGACAGTTGAAAGTTGTCCAAAGTTGCTGAATATTCTTAACAGTTAATAACGGTTTTGGCTGTTTGTATGTGAACCCATTCTCATCAAAGCCAATCTCTGAAAACGCCCATTGCCCAAATAGGGTCAGAGAAGCATACAGAACCATTTTGCTGGCGAAATAAAAGGTGGAGGCTTATTAGTATTAATGTTGTTGGTAAGTAGCCATGTAATAAGTGGGATAATGTATGAACGGCTTTGCCTCAGGGTTCCGAACGGTTGGGCTCTTCTTTTTTGATAATGATCGGCTGGCCATACGTTATCCCTTACGCAATGCTAGTCCAGTCAGCCATTTTGTGTTGAACAGCTGTCGTGGTGGCGATGGCGTACTCACAGTGTAGCGTTTCTTCTTGTCCCTCTGCTCGTTGTAGCAGGGGATGCTGACGTTGGGGCAACCAGACTGCTCCTCCATCCCAGGCAGCGGAGGGTCACAGGTCAAAGTGTTATCGGTCAAGAGGTTGTTAAGTAGAATCCCCACAGATTCCAGGCCAGACGTTCACGTGCACAGCAGGCCAATCCCCATCCTGGTTCACTGAAGACAAACAGGAAAACCAGAGTTGTAACGCTCACAGGAACACAAATACTTCTAGTCTGTCGACATTCTCACACCACACTAGCCTCAACTCTCATATGAGCTCTCGACAGATCAGCCAAACCCAGGTGGAGCCAATTCCTCCCCGCCAGTTGTGGAGACGGGGGTTCTTGTTGTGGAACACAGTGTGACAACAGAAAGACACAGACAGCTGCGGCGTCGACAGACAACATCACAGCATAGCAGCCAACCTCCGCCTGCCCTACCCACCCCTCCGCCTGCCCTACCCACCCCTCCGCCTGCCCTACCCACCCCTCCGCCCCTGACCTACCCACCCCTCAGCCTGCCCTACCCACCCCTCCGCCCCTGCCCTACCCACCCCTCCGCCTGCCCTACCCACCCCTCCGCCCCTGACCTACCCACCCCTCAGCCTGCCCTACCCACCCCTCCGCCCCTGACCTACCCACCCCTCAGCCTGACCTACCCACCCCTCCGCCCCTGACCTACCCACCCCTCAGCCTGCCCTACCCACCCCTCCGCCCCTGCCCTACCCACCCCTCCGCCTGCCCTACCCACCCCTCCGCCTGCCCTACCCACCCCTCCGCCCCTGACCTACCCACCCCTCAGCCTGCCCTACCCACCCCTCAGCCTGACCTACCCACCCCTCAGCCTGACGTACCCACCCCTCCGCCTGCCCTACCCACCCCTCCGCCCCTGACCTACCCACCCCTCCGCGCCTGCCCTACCCACCCCTCCGCCTGCCCTACCCACCCCTCCGCCCCTGACCTACCCACCCCTCAGCCTGCCCTACCCACCCCTCAGCCTGACCTACCCACCCCTCAGCCTGCCCTACCCACCCCTCCGCCCCTGACCTACCCACCCCTCAGTCTGACCTACCCACCCCTCCGCCCCTGACCTACCCACCCCTCAGCCTGACCTACCCACCCCTCCGCCCCTGACCTACCCACCCCTCAGCCTGACCTACCCACCCCTCCGCCCCTGACCTACCCACCCCTCCGCCTGCCCTACCCACCCCTCCGCCCCTGACCTACCCACCCCTCAGCCTGACCTACCCACCCCTCCGCCTGACCTACCCACCCCTCCGCCTGCCCCTGCTAAGCTACTCCCCTCTCATCCATCCATCCCTGCACCCCACACTCCACCACTCACCTCCTCGTATCTCTCCATCCCTGCATCCCACACTCCTCCACCACTCACCTCCTCTCTCCATCCCTGCATCCCACACTCCTCCATCACTCATTCCCTCATCCCTCCATGCTCTAACTTTGTCACGACAGTCAGCCCACTCTCCATCTCTCCCATTTTTCTACCTCCCTCCGTTCTTCGTTTTCCTTCCTTACTTGTATCCCTGTGTTCCTCCGCTGTCCTCTCATCCCCTGCTACTCTCACTATTAGGAGGGACAGAATATAACCCCCTCCACCTCCTCATACAGCTCACAGACACACTCCCCACACACCCACACACAAACACACACTCCCCCCTAACACCCACACACAAACACACACTCCCCCCTAACACCCACACACCCACACACAAACACACACTCCCCCCTAACACCCACACACCCACACACAAACACACACTCCCCCCTAACACCCACACACCCACACACAAACACACACTCCCCCCTAACACTCACACACCCACACACTCCCCCCTAACACCCACACACAAACACACACTCCCCCCTAACACCCACACACCCCCACACAAACACACACTCCCCCCTAACACTCACACACCCACACACAAACACACACTCCCCCCTAACACCCACACACCCCCACACAAACACACACTCCCCCCTAACACCCACACACAAACACACACTCCCCCCTAACACCCACACACAAACACACACTCCCCCCTAACACCCACACACAAACACACACACCCACACTCCCCCCTAACACTCACACACAAACACACACTCCCCCCTAACACCCACACACAAACACACACTCCCCCCTAACACCCACACACACACCCACACTCCCCCCTAACACTCACACACAAACACACACTCCCCCCTAACACCCACACACAAACACACACTCCCCCCTAACACCCACACACCCACACACAAACACACACTCCCCCCTAACACCCACACACAAACACACACACCCACACTCCCCCCTAACACCCACACACAAACACACACTCCCCCCTAACACCCACACACAAACACACTCCCCCCTAACACCCACACACCCACACACAAACACACACTCCCCCCTAACACCCACACACCCCCACACAAACACACACTCCCCCCTAACACTCACACACCCACACACAAACACACACTCCCCCCTAACACCCACACACAAACACACACTCCCCCCTAACACTCACACACAAACACACACTCCCCCCTAACACCCACACACCCACACACACTCCCCCCTAACACTCACACACCCCCACACAAACACACACTCCCCCCTAACACTCACACACAAACACACACTCCCCCCTAACACCCACACACAAACACACACTCCCCCCTAACACTCACACATGCTGCGATTCTGACCTTCTCCCAGCTCCTTGTCAGTGCGGTGGTATTAATAGATAACCTTCCGCAGGTCTTTGAAGTTTCAGCAGCACACGCTAAGCCGGACCGCCGAGGAAGTCGCCCACATCCTGCTACCATTCAGACGGCTGCCATGAATGACAGGTTTAGTGTTTTTACACGGTTAGCCCATGAAGGCATAGCATTAAACTTCAATGAGAATGTATCCCAAACTAAATCGCTTATCGTTTTCTCATGCTAATTTCTAAGCATTTAATCAGTGTTCAATGTCTGTTTTCCTGCGAGAACAAAGCACTTTGTCAGGCTGGCGTGACTGGCCCTTTGTTTGATAGTGTGGTCAGCCGGCATGTTAAGTCATCTCTTTCAAGCGTGCCATGCCCCTCCGTGCTCAGTGCCTCATCCCGACCGGGCTGCAGTAAACAGTGTGTGTCCTGTCCGCCGGCGCTCATTCCACTCACGTCGTGACCGGGGAACATCAAGGAAGGGACACCCTCTTAAAATGCACAAGGGCAATCGGAGGGACCCCAGTGGAACCCCCTCCTCCCAACACACACCAGAAACACACGCGTGTACGCACACACACGCTGAGCCCCATGGTTTACAGAAAGCCCGAATCCTATAATTTAAACATCTAGCCTACATCTGTGCCTGTTTCTCATGGCTATGTGATTCTCAATGTCACTGGGAGGTATAACTTGCTTTTTAACATTCCAGAAATACTTTTCTTCAGTGGAGAAATAAACTATTGCCGTCTGTGGCCCACGCTATGGCCGAGCCTACTGCTGAACCTGAAATCCACAAACGCCACAATAGGCCTAGCCTATGTAGACCTAGGATAATTCCTTTCCACAGGGGGAGAATGGGCCAGAAGAATCACTTTTAACAAGTTCAGACACACAAATAGGCGTGCGCATAGTGGATCCCAAGATTGGTAGTTGAATTAGCTTGTGCTGACAGGCGCCAATATAGTAATAGGCTACACAGCATCAAAAATAGCAGCACTTTTCCCAATTTGTTTAAAGTCGCACTGAAACAGACGTTTGAGATCATCTCACTTCCGTAGTTTGACGTATTTCCGACGCAAACAAGACAGATTCGATAGAATCTGAAGAGAAAGAGATTATTGGCCTAAAATCTAAGATACCTGTTGTCGTCATTGCACATGACCTACCGTTTTCCAGGAAGTAAGAAATTATATACTTTCATATAAGATTACAACAAAGTAGAATTTTGTAATTTTTTTGGCATACATCGTTGAATAGGTGAACACTATGACCAATTATGTGAACCAAAATGGGATAGAATGCTTTTTTCATTTCAGTGCGACGTTAAGCACACACACACACACACACACACACACACACACAATTCCTTGCAGTTTTTCGGAGGCAGCATGAGCAGGAGAACTGGTATTTAGAATTGTGGGTCTGAACTAAGCAGCAGGAAACTGACGAAACAGAAGTGAAAACCCAACCATGCATGCATCCCCTATTGCTACACTGGTGTACGCAATGCTCCTGGTCACACACTGGTAAACACATGCAATGGTCCTGGTCACACACTGGTACACACATGCAATGGTCCTGGTCACACACTGGTACACATATGCAATGCTCCTGGTCACACACTGGTAAACACATGCAATGCTCCTGGTCATATACTGGTACACATATGCAATGGTCCTGGTCACACACTGGTACACATATGCAATGGTCCTGGTCACACACTGGTACATGCAATGGTCCTGGTCACACACTGGTACATGCAATGGTCCAGGTGTACACAAGCAATGGTCAATATAGAGGCATACATACATACAGGCAGCTGTCCTGGTAACACGGTGGTGTTGGTTTCAGAGTGAACACAACCCCCAGGCTATTTGACCTCACTCGTTTGATCAAGTCCTTGACCAGATCTCCAAACGAAAATGAACTAAGTATCAACTAACAAATCTACAAAGACTGATCCAAACTTTATCTCAAAATAGTAAAAGCTTTAATTCTTGAAAAAGGTAAGTGTATAAGCTCCGTGCTCTGGACTCACTCACTCAAGCAAGCAGATTAACGACTGGCAGTCCAGACGAATAAGACCCCCACAGTTCACACACACACACACACACACACACACACACACACACACACACACACACACACACACACACACACACACACACACACCGGCTGGAGCAGGCTGAGGGAGTCAGCACTAGTACACTACAGTACACAGACTCACTGCCTTTCAGGCACAGAACAATTACAGACTCGGCCTGGTCAAACACTAACACTGTGTTCAGAGTCTGAGTCTATTTGATCCTGACATGGTGTAGGCTGACCGTAGGCTGACCGTAGGCGACAGGTTTGACAGCTGATAATGAAGGAAACATCTTGACTGAGCGAAAACATCAGACATACAGCCTGATTTCCACAGCCCCACATGTTGCTCTTCATGTGTGGCAAAAAGTCTATTTCAGCAACAACTTACAGTGTGGAAGCAGCCGAGACCTCGACGCATGGCTTTGCTTTTGAGAAACATGTAGAAATGTTATTCGAATAGCTACATTTGGCTTTTAGTTGTCCAAACAGTTCTGCCAAAAAATGTTACGTAAAGTCACCATTTTAAACGACTTGGTTGTAGAGAGAGCTTCCCAAAGGTACGTGGGCGGTAAAGCGTTGAGCGTGAGCAATCTCACTGGAATGTATCTATGATCCAGGATAAACATAAAGATAGGTTAGTATTAGACATCTAACTACAGCAGGGAATTTACCTTTTTGTCAGGCTTCTCCAACTAGTAGATTACCAATTCAGTGTCGGTATGAAGTCGGTAAAATAGACCCAGAACTCGCCCCTTCGTAGTGGGAGAAGTCCTATATCGTGTAAAAGCACAGTGTGTTCTTTCTACCAGGCATTATGAGCTTCTGATGAGTGGAGCCAAAGCAGGAAACACCAGGTCTGTCCTGCAAGTTCCACTGAAACGTATCACGGGACTAAAACCCACGTCAGGAAGGATGGAAGCAGCCTGGGAAAAGACATCCAACATCCCCACCAAGCGGTAGAAAGAGTGGGACCCGTGTTAGGGGCTTGCCAAGGCAAGGCAAGGCAAGGCAAGTTTATTTATATAGCACATTTCAGCCACAGGGCAATTCAAGGTGCTTTACATGAGACATTAAAAGCATTAAAACAAAAAGCAAGACATTATAGACATTTAAAACAAAAGGCAGGACAAATTAAAAGCATTAAAACAAAAAGCAAGTCATTATAGACATTATACAAAAAGCAGGACAAATAGAATACAGGAATAAAGGTTACAGTGCAAGGGCGGGTTTCGAACCTACTTCGATAACCTCTCCCGTTTGATAGTTGGACAGTTGCGCCAATAGGAGACTGACAACGCTCCTTTGAGGAGTGAGGTTCACCAGCTACTCCACTTTTCACTCGGTTACAATACAGTATTGCCAAAAGTATGGAAATGTGTGAAAACTTTATTCTAGAGGTTACATATCATCTTCATGCCCGTTTCTGACAGGACAGAATATGTCTCCCTGCCTGTCTTTCTCCGTCTCCGTCTCTTCCTATCCAGAAACGGTGTGAGATATTATGTTTATCTGTATACTGCACTGTAACTTTTATTCATGTACTCTATTTGTCCTGCTTTTTGTTTTCAATGTCTATAATGTCTTGCTTTTTGTTTTAATGCTTTTAATTTGTCCTGCCTTTTGTTTAAATGTCTATAATGTCTTGCTTTTTGTTTTAATGCTTTTAATGTCTCATGTAAAGCACCTTGAATTGCCCTGTGGCTTAAATGTGCTATATAAATAAACTTGCCTTGCCTTGCCTTGCCTTGTATGCCTCTCAGTAAAAGCCGATACTGTCCCTGTACTGTAGGCCTACTGTAATGTGTGCATGTATGGTGCCATCCTGTATCACTGGGTCTTCTCAATCCCAGTAACCCTATACCTCCATGCAGTAACCCCTTGCAGCGTTCATGTTGTCATAAAACATCTGGCCACACGGTGTCAGCAGAACATCACTAAACTGGGTTGTGCCTTGACTGGATATTATTTCTGTTGCTTATATTGTGTTGCTTTTAAACAGACTTAAAACTATAGTAACCATATTGGTGGGATTACACAAGATTTTAATGAAAAAAAAAAACAACATTTAATCAATTTTCATTTAATCTTAAATGTTTTGACATTAAAATCGGCATTAAAATGTATTTTGTGTCGCGATGGCGACACTACACACTGCACAAGCCCCTCTGTAGCCTGTGGCCGTGTCCGAATTGCATACTACTTGCTATATAGTAGGCGAGATGCAGCATGCTGCATCAAAACTGTGCATACTGTATTTCGCCTACTATATAGTGCCTACTATATAGCAAGCAGCAGGTAGTATGCATTTCGGACACGGCCTGTGTGTGTGCTGTTCTTGATCTGCACGCGCCTTCAGCAGTGATGATGATGCGTGCTTCCAGAGCTCGAGCGCTCCCGGTTCTCCCCCCGGTTCTGACCAATCAGGCGCGAGGCCGCGTGCGCAGATCCCCGGTTCTGACCAATCAGAGGCGAGGCCGCGTGCGCAGATTCAAACCGCGTCTGCAAGGAGGCAGGGCGCGAGATTCGGCGGGATGCACAAAAACCCAAACCAGCAAATAACACAACCAGCAAATAACCCAGAGGAACCCAACCAGCAAATAACACAGAGGAACCCAACCAGCAAATAACACAGAGGAACCCAACCAGCAAATAACACAGAGGAACCCAACCAGCAAATAACACAGAGGAGGAGGAGAGGGAGGCGGACGGGACCGTTTACAGCCGGAGACGCACGGTTAGATTGTGTTATTCTCGTGCATAACCGGGGATCGGCGTTGTAGCAACGCAACGTGGAAAAAAAGAAGTCACCGGAATTGCAGAAGCCTTTTGAAGGATGATGATAGAGACTCGTGTGTCTGAGTTGCATCCGCAGCGGAATGCATGACCTGTAATAGCTGCGAAATTACACTGCCTGGATTCAGCTGCAGGAAACTGAACAATGCATGACAGCTAACATGGATCACTTTTGTTATTATATCTAAATATAATTTATATGGATTCTAGAGCAGAGGATTTCTTTGCAGAGCATTGATCAACTTGCCAGCTGTCGTTATGGCCAACATAAAATCGCGCAGGTGGGTGTTTGTTTAATTCTTGCATACAGTATGGCTCGCTAACGTTATAAAAACCAATGTGTCAGTCTTTTACAGTTATGCAAACCTTGCTAGATAACTAAATAAACCACCTGAGTCTGCTGCTCAGTGTATGATCTGCTAACCTTACCAGGGCAGCACTGATCTTTGACACATGTGCACCTGCTCGCTGTCACCGTGGGTTAGAAAAACTCTGATTTGGGCCTACATAGCTTACAGTAAGTCTGCTAAAACATGTTTTATATGAAGAACACCCACTATAGAAGTCCACTGTATGACAAGCTGTCAAACGGTGTTCCACGTAGAGCAAGATAGATAAAAGTAGCCCTCGCAGACAGACAGTTCCCCATGATTTACTCACACTTCCCATTAACATTCAGTGGTGCAGGAGATCTGCTCCTGATCAGATGATGTTGACTTTATGAACCGTTTTCATGAAATTGGCTGCTAGAAAACATTAATAAGACAGAAATGCCCTTACGGTCGCAGCGCGGGACATTATTCAACTAAAGTTGGCTGCCTCTTGGTCTCAGACTGTCTTTGCATCCTTTGAGAGAGAAGAACCATTTTTTATTAGCATTTTCTTCATAGGTATCAGTATATTTTCTTATTTTATTACGTCGGCTTGAAATGTATCTTACATTAGGCTACTTGCACTTTTTTCAACACGTGGAACAACTTGTTTTACACCATTTATGGTTATAAAATGTGTTATAAAATGTGTTATGTGTGTTAGGGTTGATGTGGGGGAAATTCCCTCAAAGTTGAATGATCCCTTAGAATCTGAAGATTGGGAAATAGCGTTGGACTGCACGAATAGGCTACTGTTTCACCTACAATATATTTTATTTTGTGCATCTACAAAAGTAAGCAATGCAGAGCCAAGCCAACGTTATTACCTTGAGTGGAATTAGCTTAGCATATTAGGATTGCAGGGTGGTTATATGTTTTTTTTGTATTTTATGAGTTCTGCCTATGAGTGGGCAAATGAAGTATTGATTTATGGCCTGATTGATGCCTGGTCATTGCTTCCCAACACACAAACATCACAATGACGTAATTTCTGTGTGAATGAACAGGTCAGTGGCGCGTGTGTCCCCTGCCCCCTCCCCCGTGTCCCCCGTCCCATCTGCAGCTGAGGACAGTCGAGGAGAGACCAGGGTGGTCATCTCTAGCCTTGTGAGACCATCCTGATCTGGCAAGCTCTCTGCTTCATGTATGCAAGTTCAAGTGTGAAATGGCAAACGCCTGATTAGGTTTTTAATGTTTTAGTATAATGTGGAAGAATATGCAGCCTTCACTCTTTGTGGCTTTAGGTATAAAACTTTCTTTACTTTACATGCAGCATGGAGACAAACGATGAAAGACAGTGTCCAGAGTCAATACAAAATCTCCTAGCATAGTATTTTAGCATAGATGTAGCATAGATGTGTTGTTGAGTGTGATATCCAGTCATATTCATTTTCCCAGAATTATTTTTGAATGTTTTAGAGGTGGACCGTTAGCTTGGCCACACCCCAGTGTACCTCCTCCTCCTGGCCAGCGCCACACACACACACACACACACACACACACACACACACACACACTCACACCTTCAGAGCTCCGGAGGAGAAAGAGCCTGTTGATGAGGCAGCACCTCCTGGCCCCCCGACCCCCACCCTCCTCTCTCTCTGCTCAGGGACCAGAGCCCACTTCTACCTCTCTCTCTCTCTCTCTCTCTCTCTCTCTCTCTCTCTCTCTCTCTCTCTCTCTCTCTCTCTCTCTGTGCTGCAGGGAGAGAATTAAGGCCATGCTGAAATTCAATTGGCATGTCTCAGGAAACTCTTTCATCCCAGACACTCAGATTTACACTAGGGTGGCTCGGTCTCCCCTTTTCTGTCTATGTGTGTGTGTATATGTGTGTAGAATATGTGTGTGTGTATGCGTGTAATGTGTGTGTGTGTGTGTGCATATGTGTGTTGTCCTGGCTTTTAGCTTCTTCGAATAGAGCTAGACTTGCTCTTCAGGTTTGTTCTGAGGTAACCCGTGGCAACAGCCGTCTCCAGGTCTCCTCCTTGTTTATTAAATGTTCTACCCTGGCGCGACGTGACGCCACCCAGGAAGTGTTGCCCGGCAACAAGACATTTCTATGAACAGAAGAGTCTCACAGACGCACTTTCCCTCGCTCGCCTGGTGAAGGCTGGAGAAGGCCGAGGCTGAGTTTGAGTTTGTGTTGCCGTGTTTCCTGAGGAGAGCTGTGGGTCTTGAGGGGCAGGTCCTGCTTTATAGACCTCATGGAAAAAACAGGGGTGCTGGAATGTGGAAGTTGCCCCAGCAAGGCTGTTCCAGCATGACTACCCATACCTGCAGTGTCTTATAACCCACTGAGCAAAGACACGTCTAAAAGACGTCTTTTAGATGTCTTTTTTGTCTTTTTCGGACGTCCAAAGACATCCAATTAGGAGCCAGAATTAATGTTTTTTTTTAACGTTCAGATATTGAACCCGTTTTGCACGTCCACAGACGTCTTAGAGGGGTCCAAGCTAGACGTTTGAATATTGAGGGGGTCCAGCAGACGTACAAATGGGGTTCTGGACCGACGGACGTTATTAAGACATGATCTGAACGTCTCCCTGACGATGCGTGTTTGCTGGGAAGCCAAAAGGCACAGACTCTGACTATCCGCGTCTGATCTAGTGGGAAAGGCTAGTCTAATTATGGTCAGGAATGTTGTGTTTAGTACAAAGCTCTGCTGATTTCCCTCCACAATCACTGAGACTGGCTTCACCTTCGTCCAACGCTGTCAGTCTGCTCCACCTGACCTCCATTCATTCATTGCACTAGATAATGCCTTGCCAGTCAGTTATATATTCTATTATTATACCTGTATGATGCCAATAGTTCCATGAGTCAACTCAGAAGTACCACTCATGAATCATTCTGTTAACATCCATGTATAACTCACAGGGCTGTGCGAGCTTAGCTACGAGTAGCTTTTGACACGTGTAGAGAATATTTAGAGCCTTAAAAGGTTTCGCACATTTGCAGTAGGCTAATTCCTCTCTCAATTCCTCCCGTCTTAAAATTCTCTCTCCCCTTCCTTTTCTCTCTCTCTCTCCCTCCCTCTCTCTCCCTTTCTCTCACACTCTGTCTCTTCTCTCGTTCAGTGAAGACGAGGATGAAGAACTGCACTCTACAGACCCAGAGAGTAAGGATAAAAGCAAAGAGAAGAAGCCGCTGTGCAAGGTCAAATGGTCTCGAGACGAGGTACCTTTATAAGAGGCACATGAGTGGGCCTGATTTTGAACGTTGCTTTTTTGCCCTCTAGCATGTGTGCACGTTTGTGTAGCATTTCTTTGAGCTTTTCACTGTTATGACAGTGTTGTATTATGTTCTGAACTGTAGCACATACCGTGTCTTTCACAGTGATTACTGCAATCTGCTAGATCGTAAGCTGTAAGTCCTGGTGCTTCCTGTGTTAAGGGGAAGTGGACGGGGCGTTTTCTGTACTCAAGCGCTGTAGATAAAAGAAGCTTTTTCAGGAAGGCCGGCTCCTCGCTGTCTCTGTCTCCTCATCTCTCTCTCTCTCTTTCTCCCCTAATCGCGCTCTCTCCCTCTCTCTCCTTCTCTCTCCTCTCTGCCTCTCTCATTGCTTTCTCGTTCTCTCTCTCTCTCTCTCCTCATCTCTCTCTCTCTCCTCATCTCTGTCCTCGTTTCTTTCTGTTTTTCTATTTTAGGATGAAAGGCTGAAGAAGCTGATTGAGCAGCATGGAACCGACTCCTGGAAATTACTTTCCAATTGCTTTCCTGTAAGTCCAGCCTGCATGCACTCTGACCTCTGTACCACTCACTACAGTGTATGCAAGTATATTAAGTATGACAGGGTTGTACACTACAGCTGCATGGGTTAGTGATGAGGGTCTTCTTGTGTGTGTGTGTGTGTGGGGGGGGTTTGTGTGTGTGTGTGTGTGCATTTCACTGTCACATGGTACCTGTATCTTGTACATAGTATGAGAAATAAACATCCTTGAATCCTTATGTGTGTGAATCCTTGTGCGTGTGTGTGTGTGTGTGTGTGTGTGTGTGTGTCGCAGGGGAGGACAGATGGCCAGTGTCAGCACCGCTGGCAGAAGGTGCTCAACCCGGAGCTGGTGAAAGGTCCCTGGACAAAGGAGGAGGATCAGAGGGTAAGAGGAGACGGGCGTGGCCGGGCGTGGCCTGCCTTCACGTTCAGCCAACAGACGCTGATGTTCGCGGCGAATATGTTTGCTTTGAGCAGTGAAATTTGAATGGCTTTTTAAGAGTTGTTTGCATTAAACATAGACAGATACTCACACCCGCTCCTGATCAACGATGAGTTTCTGGATGATGGTATTTTGGATATTGTCCTGCTAGTACATACTGTAGCGTGCTGCAACCTAACTTAGAGGTCAAAGGGCACTCCGGTATTCAGTTCATTCACTCAATGAAATTTCCCTCAGTCCAGCGTCCATTTTGGCTCACTACCTACTTCTACCTACTTCTTTGTTTACTACACTACCTTTTCAGACCGTTCGCTTATGGTTGTAAACGTTTACAGCGAACACAAAGCTAGTTGAAAAAAAGTTTTAAATAGTTTGCGAACGTTTGCCATGTTCGCTGAATATGAACGCACCCGCGGAGGGAGGGACAACCTGTGGTGAAACAGGTATCGGAGGGGGAGAAACGACGGAGAACGCCAGGGATATGCCACGAGAGGGAGGGAACACATGACAATACCTCAATAGGTTTGCCATTTCACGTCAAAACGTTACAGCCTTTGTTAGGCCTACAGCACACAGGAACAGAGCAACTGCTATTGCTCAAACTTTTCCCACGCCTCTAGTCGTGAGACTGGCTAGGAGTTGGCCATATCTCTGCTCACTGGAAAGTGACAAATGCATTCCTTAAATGGAACTTACATGATGTATTGACTGCAGGAAAGAATGGTTTCTTGGTCTTGCAAAATATTGGCCTTCCCAACACATAATCTGCGATCGGGTTGTTCTGGCAAAGCCCTAGAGACGCACAACAGAGATGAAATCACCAGATTCCTGACTTATGACAGAGGCAGCCGACCAGCTCCACCCCCCCAAAGCTGCATTCTGTGCATTCTCCCTGGCCTGAGCGCCAGCCTCTTGCATGGCAGTGCCCATAGGGCTGTTACACACACACAATCCAAGGGGTGTATTTTCAGAAAACTGCGTGTTCGTCTGTCCTCTCTCACTCCGTGTCCACGTGCGTGCTCGTGTGTCCCCACAGGTCATCGACCTTGTGCACAAGTACGGCCCCAAGCGCTGGTCGGTGATCGCCAAGCACCTGCAGGGGCGCATCGGGAAGCAGTGTCGCGAGCGCTGGCACAACCACCTGAACCCCGAGGTCAAGAAGTCCTCCTGGACGCAGGAAGAGGACCGCATCATCTACGACGCACACAAACGCCTGGGCAACCGCTGGGCGGAGATCTCCAAGCTGCTGCCCGGAAGGTAACGCACACACACACACACACACACACACACACACACACACACACACACACACACACACACACACACACACACACACACACACACGCACTCCCCCCCCACACACACACCGTTCTGGGGCATGGTCTCTACCTGAGACAGGTGTAGGATGCAGCTTAGTAGTCTGAGGTGTCCTCATTGTCTTTGTCGTATCTTGTTGAGCCTTCATGTAAATGGACTGCATTTATATAGCGCTTTTCCACCTTAGTGGCACTCAAAGTGCTTTACAATGTCCTCTCATGGGGGACACATTAGAGGGAGAGAGGGAGGGACCCATTCACACACACATTCACACGCCAATGGCGGTAGCTGCCATGCAAGGTGCTAACCTGCTCATTGGGAGCAATTTGGGGTTAGGTGTCTTGCTCAAGGACACTTCGACATGTGGACAGTCGGAGCTGGGATTCGAACCACTGACCCTTCGATCATTGAACTACCCGCTCTACCAACGGAGCTACAGCCGCCCCAATAATGTGACAAATGAATGTCAACAGCTGCTGTGCACGTTGCTGTGTTGTAAGCGTTGGTCTGACCTCCGACCCCAGCTGTAGCTCTCACTGCGTCACCTCCCCCAAACACAGGGGTCTGCAACCTCCTAACCCTAACCTAACCCTAACCCTAACCTCTGCGTCTCTTTAACCCCTCCACAGTGGCTCTCTGGGTTTGACAAAAAAATGATATGGAAATGAATAACTTTTTTATTTTTTAACATTTTAATTTTAATTTATCATTGCAAATTGGTGCATAGAAATTCACCAGAATGAAGGAAATGAAGTGTTTGCTGCTCAACACCTCCGCGCCGATTGTATGGCTGCATGTCGAGGCTGGCTGCCTGTATGGTAATTCCCTCCCCCCTCCCCTCCCCTGGTAACTGTAACTGCCTCGTACTGTACTTTGTAACTGCCTTGTAATGTATTTTGTATGTCGTAATTGCCTTGTATTTTGTATGTATTGTATTTTGTATGTCGCACTTTCTTCCCTTTTTAGGTGTTATTTGTATTGTAAAGCGCTCTGTGCATTCGTGCTGTGAAAGGCGCTATATAAATAAAACGTACTTACTTACTTACTTACTTACTTACTCCAGAGTCCCTCTCTCCCCTGGGTGACACCACCAGACCTCCTCCCTCTAATGCCCCCCCCCTGGGTGACACCACCAGACCTCCTCCCTCTAATGCCCCCCCCCTGGGTGACACCACCAGACCTCCTCCCTCTAATGTGTCCCCCCTGGGTGACACCACCAGACCTCCTCCCTCTAATGTGCCCCCCTGGGTGACACCACCAGACCTCCTCCCTCTAACGTGTCCCCCCCCTGGGTGACACCACCAGACCTCCTCCCTCTAATGCCCCCCCCCTGGGTGACACCACCAGACCTCCTCCCTCTAACGTGTCCCCCCTGGGTGACACCACCAGACCTCCTCCCTCTAATGTGTCCCCCCTGGGTGACACCACCAGACCTCCTCCCTCTAATGCCCCCCCCCCCGGGTGACACCACCAGACCTCCTCCCTCTAATGTGTCCCCCCTGGGTGACACCACCAGACCTCCTCCCTCTAACGTGTCCCCCCTGGGTGACACCACCAGACCTCCTCCCTCTAATGTCCCCCCTGGGTGACACCACCAGACCTCCTCCCTCTAACGTGTCCCCCCTGGGTGACACCACCAGACCTCCTCCCTCTAATGCCCCCCCCCCTGGGTGACACCACCAGACCTCCTCCCTCTAACGTGTCCCCCCTGGGTGACACCACCAGACCTCCTCCCCCTAATGTCCCCCCCCTGGGTGACACCACCAGACCTCCTCCCTCTAACGTCCCCCCCCTGGGTGACACCACCAGACCTCCTCCCTCTAACGTGTCCCCCCTGGGTGACACCACCAGACCTCCTCCCTCTAATGTCCCCCCTGGGTGACACCACCAGACCTCCTCCCTCTAATGTCCCCCCCCTGGGTGACACCACCAGACCTCCCTCTAATGCCCCCCCCCTGGGTGACACCACCAGACCTCCTCCCTCTAATGTCCCCCCCCTGGGTGACACCACCAGACCTCCTCCCTCTAACGTGTCCCCCCTGGGTGACACCACCAGACCTCCTCCCTCTCATGTGTCCCCCCTGGGTGACACCACCAGACCTCCTCCCTCTAATGCGTCCCCCCTGGGTGACACCACCAGACCCCCTCCCTCTAATGTCCCCCCCCTGGGTGACACCACCACACATCTAGGGGAAACACTGCCTTCATTATAAGGCTCAAATGAGTTTTTGATTGAATTATTTCATTTATTTCGAATAGCCTCTTAATGTTCGAATAGCCTCTTAATGTTCGAATAGCCTCTTAATGTTCGAATAGCCTCTTAATGTTCGAATAGCCTCTTAATGTTCGAATAGCCTCTTAATGTTCGAATAGCCTCTTAATGTTCGAATAGCCTCTTAATGTTCGAATAGCCTCTTAATGTTCGAATAGCCTCTTAATGTTCGAATAGCCTCTTAACAAGATAAATAACAGAAGATTTCAGAACAAATAGTGCCGAACATCTGAGAATACTAAATAATGATAAATAATGATAAACATATATAGACATATTTGAAAAGGAGTGCGTCTCCAGTCAGATTTTTTATTTATTTTTTGCCCAATAATGTATTTTCTGATAGTAAAGGTCGCTGACCCTTGACCCCTGCCCTAACAGGACAGACAACTCCATCAAGAACCACTGGAACTCCACCATGAGGCGGAAGGTGGAGCATGAGGGCTACCTGCAAGATGGCTGCCGGGGCTTCGCCTCTGTCCACGGGGGGGTGAGGAGACGCCACCCCCGCGCCTGCGCCCCGCCCCCAGACTCCCCCCACCACCACCACAGTCCGCTGACCACGACCGGAGCACAGGTCAGCCTCTAACAGCCTCTAACAGTAACATTCAACACTACTTTATTTGGCGCTATTGCAGGGTTCACATAGCCTCGTAAGACCGTCCTGATCCAGCGAGCTCACATCCTGTCTCACGCTGTGGATCAGTCTGGCTCCTATCTTCAATGATTATTGTGGCCGGGAGTACTTACCTTGACAGATTAACTCCTTCAGCCAATCGGAAGAAGCCAGTCAGAAGAATGGCGAAAATGTATTTTATTCCGAGAAACTCTTGTTCTTGTTTAACTGATTATTGAGTCTATTTCTGCAATAACTGCACTTATGTCTGTGTTTATTCTACTAAGGTTAATGTTACTGCTCGTTGCTTCGGGAGGCTGTTTTGCTACGGGAACCAATCAGGGGCTACGTTCTACTGGGGGGGCGGAACAGCAGTCAGAACACAGTCCCTGATTGGCCCGGTCAAAACATAATGTTGAGAATAATTGTTGGGGATAGGGGGAAGTCCAGACTGATCTGTGGATGCAGACTGATAGTGAGATCAGGATGGTGTCACGAGGCCAGGGTTCACAAGCCATAGACCATGTAGAGACATGTGGCCATGGTGTGTTTTGTTGGCAACTTGGAGACTTGTTTTTCATTGGTCTGTTCCGTGGTGTTGCAGCTTGGTGGATACGGTCCATATGGCCCTCCCAGTGGACCCCTCCTGGACACCCTCCCTGACTCCTCCAGCTTCCTATCAGTGAGTGGATGACTGTCTACCCCCCTCTCACTCTCTCCTACCCTCCCAAAGCTTCTCTTCTGTACTTCTCTTACTCTTGGTGTGACCTCATTAACACGTGGGTCTGAACACACTGTTTTCTCCTTGGTGTGACCTTATTAACACGTGGGTCTGAACACACTGTTTTCTCCTTGGTGTGACCTCATTAACACGTGGGTCTGAACACACTGTTTTCTCCTTGGTGTGACCTTATTAACACGCTGTTTTCTGGACCAAGGCCGAGGGTCAAGTCTTGAGTCGTTTGTGAGTAAAACTTTGTCTCCTCCTTTCCTTCCCCGCCTTCCTTTCCTGACTCCCTCTGTCCTCCTCCCCTCTTCCCCTCCTCTCCTCCTCTCCTCCTCCCCTCCTCTCCTCCATCCTCCTCTCCTCCTCCTCCTCCCCTCCTCTCCTCTCCTCCTCTCCTCCTCCCCTCCTCTCCTCCATCCTCCTCTCCTCCTCCTCCTCCCCTCCTCTCCTCCTCCTCCTCTCCTCCATCCTCCTCTACTCCATCCTCCTCTCCTCTTCCTCCTCTCCTCCTCCTCTCTCCTCCTCTCCTCCTCCTCCTCCTCCCCTCCTCTCCTCCATCCTCCTCTCCTCCATCCTCCTCTCCTCCTCCTCCTCTCCTCCTCCTCTCCTCTCCTCTCCTCCTCTCCTCCATCCTCCCCCTCCTCTCCTCCATCCTCCTCTCCTCCTCCTCCTCCTCTCCTCTCCTCCTCCTCTCTCCTCCTCCCCACATGTGTTCGTTCCAGCCGTCCAGCCTCCATGACCCAGACAGAGAGCAGAGAATTAAGGAGCTTGAGCTGCTGCTAATGTCAGCGGAGGCCGAAGTCCGAAGACAGGCGCAGGGCAGAGACCCGTGTGTAAGAGTTTAACACACACGCACACACACACACACACATAGCATAGCCCGCACATGTATGTGTGAGGACAGCCTACATACATACATGCATTGGCGTGTGTGTGTGTGTGTGTGTGAGAGCATGTAGCTTAACATGCTGTAGTAGTAGTAGTAGTAGTAGTTGTAGTAGTAGTAGTAGTAGTAACGCTGTAGCAGCAACGCTTCCCATCTCACCTCCCTCCTCCCAGCCCCCTCATCCCCCCCACCCGCGCACCCCCATCATCCTCTGGGTCCCCGTTAACCCCCTCCCTGTCCCCGCCCCCCTACCCTCTGAGCAGCGCCCCCGCCTCACCTCAGCCAGCTGTGGGGCGCGCGGAGGCTTCGATTTCGACCCCTCTTCTCTTCTTATGACTTCCGTCACCCTCCTCGTCACCGTCCGACCCCCTCCCCTCTCCGCATACCTCCGGCCAGTCCCGTCCGCTGGCCTCGGGGTGTAACGCTGCCCCCACCACCTCTAACCCCCCCTCCCCCCCTCCCGCTCCTGTCCCTCAGAGCGCCGACCACTACGCCAGTTGGTCCGACAGCATGTCCGACGACGCCCGGACCGCCAGCGTCAGCAGCCTGGAGGAGCAGGATGGCTGGAGGGGTGGCGGCGCCGGCGAGGAGGGCCGGCCGGGGGTGGGGCCTCAGCTCCACGTCTCCCCCAGCAAGTTCCTGGCGGCGGAGGCCGGCGCCGTGCTCTCCACCCTGCAGACCATCCCCGAGTTCGCCGAGACCATGGAGCTCATCGACTCGGTGAGCGGGTGTAAAAGTGTGTTGTGTGTGCGTGCGTGTGTGTGTGTATTGCGATTATGTGCGTGATCAAGGAGGAGTTGTGTATCAATAATCTAGAAGTACCCGACCTAGAACGTGGATGTATTGAAAATCTACTGTAGATGTGTCTGGCTCTCCAGGACCCTGTGGCGTGGGGCGAGGTGTCCAGCTTCGACCTGTCGGACGTCGGGACCCCGCCGAAACACGCCCAGGGGGGCTACGCGCCCCCAGAGAGGACCTCAGAGGGCCCGGGCTACACCCTAAACACCACCAACGCCATCTCCTCTCTGGGAAAGCACTGCGCTCCGTTCGGCTCGTACAAGGCAGCCCCGCCCCCCCACCAGCACCACCAGAGCGCCACGCCCAGACCCAGCCTGCCGCCGTCCACGGGGGGGGTGAGGAGGAAGAGGAGAGAGAGGGGGGGGCAGTCACCCGTGCGAGAAAGGACCTGCACCTCCTTCCTGGACACCAGCACCGACTCCTCCCCCAGGAAGACCCCCACGAAAGCGCTGCCCTTTTCACCGTCACGGGTACGGCGTCCGAAATCCTCGCCTCCTACCGCGCGCCGCCTCCTAGCCAAACGTGGCGCTTCAGCGGTAAGCTCGCCGGGCTAACGCTTCCGTGTTCGCTGTCCCCAGTTTTTCAACACGTCGGAGGGCGAGCTCCTGAGCCTGGACCACCCCGCCCTCACCTCCACCCCGCTGTGCGGCCAGAAGTGTCTGAACACGCCCCTGCAGAAGGAGACCACGCCCAAGCACCAGAAGGAGAATGCTGGGTAAGAGAGTTCTGTCAACTGCAGGGTCACATCTTGGTTCTGTTCTTGCTCACATATTTTTTTGGTGCATCGTTTTGTAATGAGCATTATGCTCAGTGTTAAAGCTCTTTCTCTCTGTCTCTCTCTCTCTCTCTTTCTCTCTCTCCCCTTCTCTCTCTCTCTCTTTCTCTCTCTCCCCTTCTCTCTCTCTTTCTCTCTCTTCCCTTCTCTCTCTCTCCTTCTCTCTCTCTCTCCATCCCTCTCTCGCTCTCTCTCACTCTCTTTTCCCCTCTCTCTCTCTCTCTCTCTCTCTCTCTCTCTCTTTCTCTCTCTCCCCTTCTCTCTCTCTCCTTCTCTCTCTCTCTCTCCATCCCTCTCTCGCTCTCTCTCACTCTCTTTTCCCCTCTCTCTCTCTCTCTCTCTCTCTCTTTCTCTCTCTCCCCTTCTCTCTCCCCTTCTCTCTCTCTCTCTCCCCTTCTCTCTCTCTCTCTCTCTCTCTCTCTCTCTCTCTCACCCGCTGTCTCTCCTCCTCAGTTTCCGGACCCCTAAGATCCGGAGGTCCATCTCGGGCCCCGCCCCCAGAACTCCCACCCCCTTTAAGAACGCTCTGGCCTTCCAGGAGAAGATGCACGGGCCTCTAAAGATGGTGGTGAGTGTGTTGATCTGATTTAGGTTTGTGTCTGCGTGCGTCATGGTGTGTGTGAGACGTCTGCCTGTGTTCATCTCTGTGTTCATCTCTGTGTTCATCTCTGTGTTCATATCTGTGTTCATCTCTGTGTTCTTATCTGTGTTCATCTCTGTGATCATCTCTGTGTTCATATCTGTGTTCATCTCTGTGTTCATCTCTGTGTCCTTATCTGTGTTCATCTCTGTGTTCATCTCTGTGTCCTTATCTGTGTTTATATCTGTGTTCTTATCTGTGTTCATCTCTGTGTTCATCTCTGTGTTCATCTCTGTGTTCATCTCTGTGTCCTTATCTGTGTTCATCTCTGTGTTCATCTCTGTGTTCATCTCTGTGTTCATCTCTGTGTTCATCTCTGTGTTCATCTCTGTGTTCTTATCTGTGTTCATCTCTGTGTCCTTATCTGTGTTCATCTCTGTGTTCATCTCTGTGTTCATCTCTGTGTTCTTATCTGTGTTCATCTCTGTGTTCATCTCTGTGTTCTTATCTGTGTTCATCTCTGTGTTCATCTCTGTGTTCATCTCTGTGTTCATCTCTGTGTCCTTATCTGTGTTCATCTCTGTGTTCTTATCTGTGTTCATCTCTGTGTTCTTATCTGTGTTTATATCTGTGTTCATCTCTGTGTTCTTATCTGTGTTCATCTCTGTGTTCTTATCTGTGTTCTTATCTGTGTTCATCTCTGTGTTCTTATCTGTGTTCATCTCTGTGTTCTTATCTGTGTTCATCTCTGTGTTCTTATCTGTGTTCATCTCTGTGTTCATCTCTGTGTTCTTATCTGTGTTCATCTCTGTGTTCTTATCTGTGTTCATCTCTGTGTTCTTATCTGTGTTCATCTCTGTGTTCTTATCTGTGTTCATCTCTGTGTTCTTATCTGTGATCATCTCTGTGTTCATCTCTGTGTTCATCTCTGTGTTCTTATCTGTGTTCGTGCGTGTGTCCTAGCCCCAGCCCCTGGCCTTCCTGGAGGAGGACATCAGGGAGGTTTTAAAGCGTGAGACCGGAGCAGACATCTTCACCAGAGCGGACCTCCAGCCAGAGTTCAGGACCTGGAAACACGACGTAGGTGACCTCCTGTGGAGCTCCGCAGAACAACCGCCAAGAAACAAGCTGTAAACTGGTCCTAACAGAGTCAACATGTACATCCTGGTATTTAAACCACACGTAGGCTCTTAAATCCAGCACGACCACTACTGTTAAGTGGAATAACAACTTGGAACAGATAACAGACGTTTAAACAGATGTCACCTAAACTGTAGGGTTCACTCTAGGCAAGGCAAGGCAAGTTTATTTATATAGCACATTTCAGCCACAGGGCAAATTCAAGGTGCTTTACATGAGACATTAAAAGCATTAAAACAAAAAGCAAGTCATTATAGACATTTAAAACAAAAAGCAGGACAAATAGAATACAGGAATAAAAGTTACAGTGCAGTATACTGATAAACATAACTCCTCTTAGAAAGCAGTGGCAAAAAGAAAAGTCTTCAGGCTTGTTTTAAAAGAACCAAGAGTTGCAGCAGACCTGCAGTTTTCTGGAAGTTTGTTCCAGATATGTGGAGCATAAAAACTGAACGCTGCTTCTCCATGTTTTGTTTTAACTCTGGGGACAGAAAGCAGACCTGTGCCAGACGACCTGAGGGGTCTGGATGGTTCATAGCATATGAGCAGATCAGAAATATATTTTGACTCTAACAGGGATGTTGTCTGTCTGCAGGAAACTCCTGCCAGGAAGGTCCGCAAGTCCCTGGTGTTGGACCCCTGGGGGAAGGACTGGCTCAGCGGCCAGCGCTTCCAGGACCAGCTCAACCACGCCCAGGCAGGTGGCTCTGGGACCGCTGGGTGATCCCGCCGGCCGCCGGCCTATGCTGCTCAAATGTAGGGCTGGGTTTAAAAAATTGATTCATCGATTCTGAATCAAATAATTCAGAATCGATTCATGAATCCCAAAATCGATCTTTTATTTAATGAATGAATTAATAAATGAAGGAATTAATAGTTAATTATTAATTCTATGATTCATTCATTCATTTTTGGAAATCAGTATCGATACCCAGCCCTAGTATTGATGTGTTGCATAACTTGGCAGTCTTGTAATTAAGGTTACAGCTAAAAAAAAAAAAACAGGTTTTAATAACACTAACCGAATCGATATTGAATCGAATCGAATTGAATCGGGATAATCGATTCCGAACCTTGTGAATCAGAATCGAATCGATTCTTGAAATTCGACTCGATACCCAGCCCTACTCAAATGTACATGCCATGATTATGTAATCAACCAGTGTATTTGCTATGAAAATATATGGGTGCCTGAACAGCCATGCTAGTTTATCCAGGGTGCAGCGACCCTAGCACACGAACAAATACACACTAAATACAAGTGATCAAGTGCACACTAGGAGAGTAAAACTAGTCTTTGATTTAATTCATGTGAAAAATCTGGTGAACAACCAGCCTGGTCGCAGCCCTTGAATCTACATTTTCGCATTTTCGAAATGCGATTTCAGGGTGTGGAAAGGCTGTCATCCAGAGCGATTTCTAGGTTGGAATTCCAACCCGGCCATTCCTTTGAATGCATCCTTTGAATTAAACTGCGCAACGTGATTGGTTAGGATTAATCACTGTGGGCTCCTTCGACGACGCCCATTTGGGAAAACGTCTGCGACAGGATCGTATTCAGACTGAATAATGAAGTGAAACGAAATGGGAACTCGGTCTGAGCGTGTGGCTAGCGACCAACCCAAACATTGTTGAATTAATGAAGGAAATCAAAGTCATTTGGAACTCTCCTGGCGTGCCCTGGATCACTTCTATTCAACAGTGTATTTATGAGTTTAATAACCGTACTCTCACCCCCCACACACACACACACACACACACGCCTCTCCAGGTCCCAGACGAGACCCTCCTGACCGGCTCCTTACTCATGACCCCCCTCCCCAAGCCAGAGGAGCGCGCCCAACACCGAGCGTCCCCTGGGTCCTCCTGCCCGCCACATCAGCGCCTCTCCAGCCCTCGCGGGAAGAAACCCCACCCCTCCCAGAGCACGACCCCGCATCACACACCCGGCCAGGTACACACACACACACACACACACACACACGCACGCAGGTCGTGTAACTTCTTCACCTGTGGTCCTGATGTTCTCCAGCTGGTCGGGCAGAGAGAGAAACGGTCGGTCCTCACAGTCAGATAAACCTGGCCTCAGCTCCACCCCTGAGGACCGTCTGAATGAACGAACCCGGACGCAGTAGCGTCTGTTCATGTCGGCACGGGGGCTTAACGACCTCTCTCCTCTCCCGCAGGGGAAGAACGAGTGGGAAGCAGTGCTTTATGGGAAGACGGAGGACCAGCTGATCATGACGGAGCAGGCCCGGCAGTACCTCGGCACCACCTACCCGTCCACCAGCTGCCCCTCGAGGGCCCTCGTCCTCTGAACGCCTTCCATCCATCCATCCTTCCATCCATCCTTCCTTCCATCCATCCATCCATCCATTCACCCCTGCCTCCATCCATCCATCCTTCCTTCCATCCATTCAATCAATCAATCAATCAAAGCTTTATTTATATAGCGCATTTCATACCACGAGGCAACACAATGCGCTTTACAGAGAACAAGGGAGGTGGGCATACGACCCACCCCTACATATTCCAGAGGGAAGCAAAAAAACAGTAATCACCCGGGGGCCAGATAAGTGAGCTGTAAAAATTCTTCCCTGACCCCTCTCAACGAGGCGATCGAGCAAGCTCCTGGAGTATGTTTGTCTACCGGCTAAGAACATTTATAGAGCAATAAATAACATTAAATTACATTTTCAGAGTAAGAGAGGCTAATAACATCATAGGAGAGACATGGCAAACATTGGTGTATGTCTGTGTGTGCATAAATGTGCCTGGGCCCAGATAGAGGCAGGGGTTTGGGTAGGGTGGGGGGTAGGAAAAGGATACGGACCCGGGTTAGGGTGAGGGGAAGGGGATCTGAGCCCAGGACTGGTGTATGTCAGTGTGTGTGTGAGTGTGCCTGGGTCCAGGTAGAGGCAGGGGTCAGGGGTAGGGTTGGGGTAGGAAGAGGATACGGACCCGGGGTAGGGTGAGGGGAAGGGGGTACTGGACCCAGGCCTAAGGCCGGAAGTGGGCTGTTGTATGTCTGTGTGTGCGTGTGTGTGTGTTAACTAATTTGCTACGACATCTGCAGCAGACACAGGGGTATCTATCGGACTCAGGGTGGTCTACTGGTGACAGTGGGGCATCCACTGGACCTGGTTAGAAGATAGGAGGGAGAGAGAGAGGCACTAGGGAGAGGGGAGGCAGAACAGGGTTAGTAGCACACGGAGCCATATATAGAGCAATACATTACGTCAAACTACATTTTCAGAGCAAGAAAGGCTAAGAGCATCATGGGAGAGGTGTGGCAAACACTAATGTGTGTGTGTGTGTGTGCGTGCCTGGGCCCCGATAGAGGCAGGGGTTGGGGTAGGGTGGGGGGTAGGAAAAGGATACGGACCCGGGTTAGGGTGAGGGGAAGGGGATCTGAGCCCAGGACTGGTGTATGTCAGTGTGTGTGTGAGTGTGCCTGGGTCCAGGTAGAGGCAGGGGTCAGGGGTAGGGTTGGGGTAGGAAGAGGATACGGACCCGGGTTAGGGTGAGGGGTAGGGGGTACTGGGCCCAGGCCTAAAGCCGGAAGTGGACTGTTGTATGTCTGTGTGTACGTGTGTGTGTGTTAACTAATTTGTTACGACATCTGCAGCAGACACAGGGGTATCTATCGGACTCAGGGTGGTCTGCTGGTGACAGTGGGGCATCCACTGGACCTGGTTAGAAGATAGGAGGGAGAGAGAGAGAGGCACTAGGGAGAGGGGAGGCAGAGCAGGGTTAGTAGCACACGGAGCCATATATAGAGCAGTACATTACATCAAACTACATTTTTAGATTCATCCCTGCCTCCATCCATCCATCCTTCCTTCCATCCATCCATCCATCCATCCATCCATCCATCCATCCATCCATCCATCCATCCATCCATCCATCCATCCATTCATCCCTGCCTCCATCCTTCCATCCATCCATCCATCCATCCATCCATCCATCCATCCATCCATCCATCCATCCATCCATCCATCCTTCCATCCATCCCTCCCTTCCCGAGACATGCGCTACACCCGTTCTGTCCTCTTGACCGATTAAAGTAGACAATCCGGTTTAGGCGACTTAGATTGCGAGTCAGTTTTGAAAGTGTAAGTGAACGCAGAAAAGCACTGCTCATGATGACATCCTGTCTTCTGTACTAACGTCTGTGTGTGTGTGTGTGTGTGTGTGTGTAGCCGAGTGAAACTGGGTTCTTGTGAGTCCCTGAGTAGGTAGCGAGTGTGTGTGTGTGTGTGTGTGTGTGAGAACACTCAGCACATTAACGTGTTAATACAGAACACAAGACTGCCTATGAAGCCGTCATGATATTTCTGGGTCACTGCCTCAATGCTTACTTTGACATCTGCAAGTAGGTGTTTTTCTGTAGCCGTCGTTGGCTTGGTTTGTCTTTTTGAACACACACAAGTTGTTGTCCTGGCCATGTAACAGGAGAGTACAGATATAGGACAAACTAGATCTTCTGCACTAGTTGATAATGTTGCAACAACCTGCACATACCTTAGGCTGTAGGAATAGACTTTATTATTACTAGCATTGGCTGCTTTTGAGTTTTATATTGTTAATATATTGTTTAAACAAAAAGAAAAGAAAAATACATTTTATGAAGTATAGTAACTTTACTCATATACATACAGTGTGTATATATTCTGCAGCTTGTTTGTAGAAGTGCCCTGTATGGTTGACAAAGCTAAACCCTGTTGATATGAAGTGTGGTGGGAACGAGAGGAGGCGGTCAGTATTGCACTACTGAGTTGGGTTTGCTGCAGAGGAAGGTCAGTGTTTAGGGGTATCTGGATAGCACTTACAACAAGGATCGTTTCCACAACATCACAACGTTTCAGCTCCGAGGCCATCCACCTTTTTCCTTTAGCGGTCTCAAATTGAGACATTTATTGAATGTATTTCATAGCGTGAAACTGCGAAGAAACTGAAAATGGAAGGGTACTTTTTATGTTCTCTTTTTTCTCTTTTATTTATTATTATGAGCTCTAAAACGTAGATATTAATATAATTGTCAATCACACACCTTGAGTTTCCATTGAGAAATCCAATAAGAGCCTCTAAGTCGTATTTGGCCCTAAGCTTTGATCTACGCTCAGTCTGTTGTGTCACCTCTTATAGGAAGGAATCTAATCAAGATGACACATGTTGGACCAGAAGCCCAGAGTCTCATGACTGAATATATTCTACATATACGACTCTGACCATATGTATTCCATACACATGTCTTCTGACTGCTCATACCCATGCTCATAAGGATTCGCTGTTTGTGTAAAGGCAGTACAGTAGGTTCTATTTATTAAATGTCTACTAATTTATTTATTTCTACATAAAAATGTTAAATACATTATTGAGTAATTATATTTTCTCTCTATCAAAGATTTGGCTACCTTTCACTTACAGTACAGTATGTCTCCAAATTTAGATTTAAATGTACGTACACTGCCATTCATCCATCTTATATTTTAGTCTTCCTTTGATCAGAAGAGAAGCAGCCTGTTGTGTAGTTTTATCACTGCGTTATTGACGTTGTAAGACCAGTCTTACCTGGAATCAGAGTTTGTTCGTTAGGTAGCAGGATTCCATCTCCAACCTCTAATCAGACAAATTGCACTTTTCTCATCGTTTAAGTGTTGGTTGTTTTGTTTGTGTGTTTGTGCTGATGATGGTCTTGCTCTTTTTGTTTTGATTTAAATGAATGTCTCACTACTACATTTGACAATTGAACACTGACATGAAAAAGGAACTGTTTGGCAGATTTCTGATGTTTACCGTTGGGGAGAAGCAGAGGGCATCAGCTGCTTCTGTGTTCCAGTCGGACGCAAGCGTGGAAGTTAGGACAGAGACTAGAGATGCAATCACAATCCACACATGACATGTGAGACCAGTGGATTGTGATGCTACGAACTCCATGCTCACATCTTCAACCACCATCAAACGTCCCTGTCTGAGTGACCCGGTCCTTCTAATGTTACAGGTGTTATGAAGGATTTGGAGTTGAATGTGTAATAATGTGTAATCACCATTTGCAATTCACTGAATCAGAAGTATTTCAGTTCTCTGTAGCACGACGAACAATTATGAAGTTGAACCAAACAGTCCTGTCAGCGATGGTCTTCCATAATCTGGATTATCCAGCATTACACATGTGAGAATAAGAAGGGAATCTTGTCAGGAGATTAAGTGGATCAGCCACGTATCCTCACAGAGCTCCACAGATCAACAGCACAGTTCACTGCATGTTTTTATCATATACATACGCTTGTATGAGATATGTTTAACAGCTAAATGTGTAAATATGTTTGCTCCGCGTTCCATTTGTTGGTTTGACTTTGTGTGAATGTTCTGTTTGTAGTTCCTGATATGTAACATATGTTTGTATGTTAACACTTTGCCATCTAACCCTAGGTTATGAGGGAATCAAGTACATGTGTAGGAGCAGTTGTTGTTGTCATAGTTACGCATTACTAATACATAGTGTGTGCTGGACCGTTCAGTCATCATGTTTAGTTTTGCATAAATCACAAATGTAAAACTCACAATGTTTTTTTTCTCACATTTTACAGTATTTTTCTGCAGAACTCATAACCAAGGTACCATAGACCTCCTGCCAACTGCCTTTGTAACCATGTACTTAAAAGGGTGAATAAAAAGCGCTGTGTGTTGCATTTCTGGGGCCTGTTGATTTAGAGCGTTTTCCCACTAAAAACTAAGAACTATGCAACAAAACAAACGCCTCTGATTACTGCCTTTTTAGAACATGTGTGAAGCCTTACCTCAACCCCTAACCCTAACCCTGACCCCCCAGCTCCCAGTTACAATCTCAACCCAGAGCACGGGGGAGTTACTGATAAATTTGACCGTCAGACTGGGGAGTCCGATTCTCCAGAGCCTGCTACGGTCTGCCCCTCCCTGAGCTCAGCTTGGGTCCCCCGCGACGGCAGCGCTGGTCAGGTGGAGATGGTCAGGTGGAGATGGTCAGGTGGAGATGGTCGTGAGGCGGGTGGCCGTTATGCGGACCTGAGGTGGGGATTGACCACGGCTGTGGTTGACTGCAAAGTGCAGATCCCTGTTCCCCTCTGTGTGTGTGTGTGTGTGTGTGTGTGTGTGTGTGTGTGTGTGTGAGTGTGTGTATGTGTGTCAGGTCCTGTCAACTTGGCCTGGGGTCTGCGGACACGAGTCCCCTGTTCCAGAACAAGAGGCCTCTCCACAGGGTCAGCTGCTGGCCCTAAAGGGGCCCACTCACCCGTGACTTAATGCCCCCGGGTCCTATTGTCCCCAGGGGCTGTTGGTTTTACAGGCCCATTCACTCAATTGCCCCCGAAAAGAGGTGTGCAATGCCCGGCGACTTGCCTTCTGCTGGAGGAGCAGCAGTACACACACACACACACACACACACACACACATGTGCACTACATCAATCTGTTTCCCTTGGCCCTCTTGTATGGGCAGGGCTTGGGCTATTGTTATCGTGTGACCTGCAATCAGGCTTGGGAGATGCAAAAGGGCCGCTGCTTCTTAATTGGTTATTGGCAGCGGTCCTGTGACCCGTGTCTTCTGTAGGTCTGGCAGTGACTCGTTCTCACTGACTCAACCTCTCGCTTGGTCACTCACCCATTGCATTATGAAACGCACATTCATTCTGTTAAAGGTGACAGAGTTGGAATCTGTGAGGCTAACGTAGAAATAGATTTTATTTGACTTAGCCTTTTTTGCAGTGTAAATGTTAGGAGTCTTCTTCATTGCTATATTACCTACCTAAAAAAATAATATATAAATAATATATAATTATAATATAAATATATATATATATGTATTTTTTTAGTTTGGATGAGTGTGCGTGTGTGTGTACAGTACTGTGTATTAGTGTTGGATTGCCCTCTGCTGTGTGTGTTCATTACAGAGGGGTAGGGGAAGAGTAGCCCCCCCCCTGCTCCATGCCTGCACGCACACACACACACGCACACACACACGCACACACACTATCTGCCTTTGTGTATGCCAGACAGCAGATGGCAGCCCATTATCAGGCTGACAGGGCAGTCATCTGGCATGCACCCTGTCGGCCACCCCCCCCACACACACACACAC
The DNA here is from genome assembly GCF_949987555.1 of Borostomias antarcticus. Lineage (NCBI taxonomy): Eukaryota > Metazoa > Chordata > Actinopteri > Stomiiformes > Stomiidae > Borostomias > Borostomias antarcticus. Next base: position 1,256,950 of record NC_140242.1, on the reverse strand, counting down.
CGAACGCCCAGAGGAGCAGCGCAGCAGGAGCACGGCACTTTAGGCGGGAAAGGACAGCCCTGTGTGTGTCTGTGTGTGTGTGATTGTGTATACTGTATATCCCGAGAAACCCTGGCCTTTTGCAGTAAATAGGTCACTGTTTCAGCCTAGTGTGTGTTACTTACTACTGTGTGTGTGCTACTCCTGTCTGAGTGTGTTACTACTGTTTGAGTGTGTGTTACTCTTGTCTGAGTGTGTTACTACTGTGTGAGTGTGTGTTACTTCTGTGTGTGTGTGTTATTGCTGTATGAGTGTGTGTTACTTCTGTGTGAGTGTGTTACTGCTGTGTGAGTGTGTGTTATGGCTGTGTGAGTGTGTTACTGCTGTGTGAGTGTGTGTTATGGCTGTGTGAGTGTTACTGCTGTGTGAATGTGTTATTCCTGTGTGTGTGTGTTACTCCTGTGTGAGTGTGTTACTGCTGTGTGTGAGTGCGTTACTGCTGTGTGAGTGTGTGTTATGGCTGTGTGTGAGTGCGTTACTGCTGTGTGTGAGTGCGTTACTGCTGTGTGTGAGTGTGTGTTATGGCTGTGTGAGTGTTACTGCTGTGTGAGTGTGTTACTGCTGTGTGAATGTGTGTGACCGCTGTGTGTGAGTGTGTGACTGCTGTGTGAGTGTGTAACTGCTGTGTGAGTGTTTCTGCTGTGTGAGTGTGTGTGACCGCTGTGCGTGAGTGTTACTGCTGTGTGAGTGTTACTGCTGTGTGAGTGTGTAACTGCTGTGTGAGTGTGTGTGACCGCTGTGTATGAGTGTGTGACTGCTGTGTAAGTGTGTTACTGCTGTGCGAGTGTGTTACTGCTGTGTGAGTGTGTGACTGCTGTGTGAGTGTTTCTGCTGTGTGTGACCGCTGTGTGTAAGTGTGTGACTGCTGTGTGAGTGTGTGACTGCTGTGTGAGTGTGTTACTGCTGTGTGAGTGTGTTACTGCTGTGTGAGTGTGTTACTGCTGTGTGAGTGTGTGTTACTGTGTGTGAGTGTGTGTTACTGTGTGGTGAACTATTAGCTCCCACTTGAACACAACAGAATATATGATTTCCATCGGTCAGATATACTGTAACACATCGTGTTTGAGTCGTCACTGATCATTCAAACTGATGGAAATGTCTCTCTTGACATCTAGGCAGCTGGGCAGTTACCAAGGCCCAGACAAAGTGAAGTGTGTGTGTGTGTGTGTGTGTGTGTGTGTGTGTGTGTGTGTGTGTGTGTGTGTGTGTGTGTGTGTGTGTGTGTCTGCTTATGAATAGATCTCAGGGTGTCGAGGGGCCCTGGTTGAATAGTCAATGAGGAGCGAGAGTCCATGTGGAGGGACAGCGTGTTCTCATCCTGGGTGGGGCTCTCTCTCCTGCCCCGCATCTGCTGCCCTGGAGGTAAGAAGGGTAAACAGGTGTCAGGTAGAACACCCCCCCCACACACACACACACACACACACACAATCAAACTACCCTCCCCTCAAGGACAGCTATAGTCTCGGTAAGCAGGTGACTTTCTCCCCCAGCCATTCTCTGTCCATACTGGCGTAATCCAGACTGCTAAATCCTCAGAGTCAGAGAGGGTGGCAGAGTTGTTTTGCTTCTGGATTAAGGGTCATTAAAGCTCTGAATGACGCCAGGGAGGACAGAAGGAGGACAGAAGGAGGACAGAAGGAGAGGCTGTTCCTTTCTCTGAGCGGGCGTGTTCAGATCGTCTCTGTTTGAGAGGCTGTTCCTTTCTCCGTCTGAGTCTGAGCGGGCGTGTTCAGATCCTCTCTGTTTCAGCCTCTTCTCTGAGCGGGCGTGTTCAGATCGTCTCTGTTTCAGCCTCAGACACACAGAATGAGATATGAGAAAGGTGAGTTGCTGTGAACTGTGATCACAGGGGAAGATCACAGGGAAGATCACAGGGAGGATCACAGGGGAAGATCACAGGGGAAGATCACAGGGGAAGATCACAGGGAGGATCACAGGGGAAGATCACAGGGGAAGATCACAGGGAAGATCACAGGGTAAGATCACAGGGAAGATCACAGGGGAAGATCACAGGGGGAAGATCACAGGGGGAAGATCACAGGGGGAAGATCACAGGGGAAGATCACAGGGAAGATCACAGGGGAAGATCACATGGAAGATCACAGGGGAAGATCACAGGGGGAAGATCACAGGGGGAAGATCACAGGGGAAGATCACAGGGAAGATCACAGGGGAAGATCACAGGGGGAAGATCACAGGGGAAGATCACAGGGAAGATCACAGGGAAGATCACAGGGGAAGATCACAGGGGGAAGATCACAGGGGAAGATCACAGGGAAGATCACAGGGGAAGAGTCACAAATGCTCTAATCTTTGCTGCTGTCTCTGGCGTAGCGACTGGAGGCTGGGGGCTGGGGGCTGGAGGCTGGAGACTGGAGGCTGGGCCTCTGCAAACGGGGCAGAGATCCCCCAGAGTTCCTCCGTTGATAGAGGCATGTCATTTTCGTGTTCGTCCCAACCCCTCGTCTATACAGGACGGCCCCCCCATACAAGAGTACCCCCCCGCCCCCCCGGGGAGAGAAGGACACCATTTCATCACCCCGGAGATGGATCCGTTCACACAGGCCAGATCAGTGTCCACGGGGGGAGGCAGGACGAGAGGCTCGGTCCCCCCCATTAGAGGTCAGGGCGAGGCTGACATTACGGGGCGCCCGCCCACGTCCTCGGGGGGAACGGCGTGTTCTAGAGCGCGGCCCCGGCGGGCACGGGGCCCCGGGGGCGGACGTGTTAGGAGGCCTCCGCCGACCGCCGATTGGAGCCGGCGATAGCTGCCACGGCGTTGCCGCGGCAACCCCTCACAATGATGATGCCATTTCCTTTCGCGGGGGCTTTTCAACGCGCCTCAATCACATTTCCTTTCACTGGAGGGAGCGCTGGTTTTTTCTCCCTCAGCATTGTGAGATGAGAGGCCCCTGCGTACTCAGGGGGAAACTCAGATGGATCAAGTCTGAGGTAATTTTAATAATATGAGAAAACGTCAGCAAATGAGTTGATTGATGATTTTATGAAAAACACAACTTTGGCTGTTTGGTCTCTTAATTAGCTTCAGACTAAATTAAAAACATAATATATCAATAACACTACAGGTCGCTTTCAAAAATAGTTTCTAGGCATATAAAACAGATTAGATTAACAAAAACATTTTATATGGCTGGAGTAAGCATATGAGTAAAAGTTAGCTTCAGAATAATGCAGTCATATATTTGTACTGTAGCTATACCTCTTTGATTATTAATGCTCGGTATATTTACCCGCTTTTTAACTCACAGTAATGCTCACAGTCACGTCTTAATCAGACACGCCTTGATGAACACAGTCCTGGCAGCAGAGCCAGTGCCCCCTCCTCCACATGCAGTCAGAGAACAAGCTACAGGATGAGTGCTATGGCAAAGTATTACTAAGTTCAGAATGACTTCACTTTTCAAAAATAACCTGCCATACTACACCCCGCCCCCTCCTTCTCTACCCCGCCCCCCCACCACACACACCGGATGTGTCCATGGCCGAGCTGCCCAGAGAGGAGGCCCCTCAGTCTGCCTCAAAGGCCCCATCGGTGGCCCCCTGGCACTCACTCCTCCTCCGCCACTTGGACGGGGCCCTGTGGAGCAGGGCGGGGGCCGGGGGCCCGGGTCTGGGGGCCCGGGGCTGGGGCACCGCTGCCTCGGGGAGAGGAGGGGACTGGGTCTGGGGCCTCAGCAGCGGGATGGGGCCCTGCCTCTCACCCTCGGCCCCCTCCGGGGCCCCTCCTCCCCTGCGGCCTCTCCCGGGGGCCTGCAGCCTGTGTGCGCTGGGGGACAATGAGGAAATAACAAGCACAAAGATCCTGTTTATTCCCTGACCCAAATTCCACCGCGGGCAGACAAGCACAGGGCTGTTCAGGGGCTCTGCGTGTGTGTGTGTGTGTGTGTGTGTGTGTGTGTGTGTGCGTGTGTGTGTGTGTGTGTGTGTGTGCGTGTGTGTGTGTGCACGTGTGTGTTTGTGCAGATTGCCACATCTCAGCAACCACATCCATGCACACACCTACTCTCCGTGTTGCAAGAAAAGATGCCCACATAGAGTAGAAACACATTACATACTGGGTAAACTGTGAAGAAAACTCCCACTTTTTCATGAAAGCAACACCATACAAAGACATTCCTGCAATATTATTAATACTGATTGCAGTTAATAAAAAACAGTAGTTAGTCATACTACCAGCAGAAAAGCCTTGCAGCTCTCCCCAGTGAGTGAGCAGGTCTGTGGGTGTGAGTCAGGTCCCCCCCCCCCCCCGGACCTGTGTGTCTGCAGGGAGCAGCAGTGCTGTGAGAGGGAATTGATCAGGGAGGGGGGGGGATAATCTGTTTGCTTTGTCAACTAATGAGGGACGAGAAGGGCCACCTGTTCAGGGCTGCTGGGAGGGGCGGGGCGGGATGGTGTGGGCTTGATGGTGGAGCAGCTGCTGGATGGTGTTTATGAAAATGTGTGTGTGTAGATGTGTGTGTGTGTGTGTGTGTGTGTGTGGTGTATATACACACAGTTGTTAAGGAGGGTCAGGAGGGTGTGCAAGTGTGTGTGTGTGTGTGTGTGTGTGTGTGTGTGTGTGTGTGTGTGTGTGTGTGTGAGTGTTCATATTCAGATGTGCAGCATTCACCTGGCACAGCTGAAACAGAACTCAGTCTAGATGAGGATGTGAGATCTCTGGCAGGTTCATCCCCCTGAGTCCACACACAGGGGATTACATCTCTCTCCTGCTCGCCTCACATGAACGACTGGACCACAGCTATTCTTACCTCCAACACTGTAGGATCATCTACACAGCTAAACTGTACCGTACCGTTATACTGTAGACACAAGACTGTGTTACCGTAATGGTGAAGCAAATGTGACCATTCAGCACACATTCTTTCAGAGTAGAATAGAGATGCTATCATCTACCCAGAGATGGAAACCTACGTCCTACTGTGTGAGCTGTAGGCTACAGGCCCCTAACGCTGCGACACCGACCTGGCTCCGGGCCACCACCGAGGAGGCGGGGACGCGTCCCTGCTCGCCGCTCCGCCGCTCCGCCGCTCCGCCGCTCCGCCGCTCCGCCGCTCCGCCGCTCCGCCGCTCCGCCGCCGCCCAAACCACCGCGCCCCCTCGCCTGCGTGGATGACGTCACCCCGGGAGGGCTCCAGCTCGTCTGGCCGGTGAGGCTTACAGCTGCGCGTCAGCGCCATCTGCAGGACACAGCGGGAACAACAGGAACTGCATCCTCAAAGCAAAATTCTATGCAGGAGGATATTCCTATGATAAAGGAGGCGTGTTGTCTCAGCTGTCATAGAGGCTGGGTGGCTCTTCTGCAATGAGTTCTCGCTGTAAACTGTTATGTCATATGATGGTGGTATTTTGAGCAGTGAACTCTGCACCTACTTGGAGTGAATGGATGGGATTACATGTTCAAAGGAGCATGGATTAGCTACTTTGCAATTAGAAAGAACCCCTAAATGTTTTCTACATGAAAAGTTCTTTTTACTCAGTGCTTGCCAAAGAAAATATATAACTGTAATAGCATAGCAATAGGAAGAATCTTGTTGAAGAGCTTTGCAAGGTTTACCTAAGGACACTCATCAGAAGAATACAAGCATCTGGGACTTTTACTTTACACAGTCTGCAGAAACACCATTCATGAGCAAAATCCTGACCAGAGTTAGGACAAAGAAATACAAAAAATAACGTCCGACTGATGAAACGGCGTTGGGGCTTGAACACAGCTTACCTTCTCAGTTTTCTCACGTCTGTAGCCATATCTGCTCACTGTAAAATAACAAAATGAACCAGCAAAAAATAAGTCACATCAAAATAGAAAAAACGAATCTGTGTTTATAACAATCACACACAATCACAAACAGCGCTAACAGTGGTTTTCATTATTTCCATACATTGTTTTACCACAACCAGTGATGATATACAGAAGAACACCTACTCTAATAGTATCACAGTAATGCATCTTTCTGGTGGGGTACCAGCGAGGCGTGCCTCCAGTCTGCCCCAGGACTGACATGCTGCAGATACCCTCCTGCCCCTCACCTCGGGGGTAGATACACACACACACACTCACACACACACGGCACACACACACACGCACACACACACACACACACGGCACACACACACTCACACACTCAGGCACACTCTCTCTCTCTCACACACACACACACACACACACACACACACACGGCACACACACACGGCACACACACACACTCACACACTCAGGCACACTCTCTCTCTCTCACACACACGCACGCACGCGCACACACAAACTCGCACACACACACACAAACTCTCACACACAGGCACACTCTCTCTCTCACACACACACGCACGCACGCACACACACACACACACCTACACACACACACATACACATACCAACAAACAAACACACAAGACTATCACTTAATAGATTTTGGGATGGTGACTGGCAGATTTGCAGATTTTATGTTTTAAGAAATAGATTAATAGATATATTTAGATGAAAATATAAATAAATGTATAGAAAAAGCTAAAAAGGCATGTCCTAACAAGAACAAAGAGCACTTGAAAACATCACTTTGTGTCCTAAGCTGATGAACATTAACCCCAATGCACTGTGGGGGAAAACAAGGCCCTCCCTGTAAAATGGTGTTTGACCACCTCAGGATTGGATTGGAAAATACCAGCACTCACTTCTGATTTCTCACTCTTCTTTTATTAAGGGCAGACACAGAACGTTTCGGCCATGGGCCTTCTTCAGCATCATCATCATCATCTGAGAAATCATAAGTGAGTGCTGGTATTTTCCAATCCAAGTTATATTATTGAACCGGGCACCCAATACTTTTTATTAACGTTTGGAGTTGTGCGCGTTTGTACGCTTTTCCTCCGTCTGACCACCTCAGCCTCCATCTGGCATGAAGTCATGTGACTGAGACGGCTGCCTTTTCCCGCCACAACGTGGATCACAATTCATAAATCTCACGTCAGAGAGCTTAATTGATTATGGCCATTGACTGTGTGGCATTCATCAGCGGCCGTGATGGGGAGGGACGGTGATGAATGGTGTGTTGACTGAGATTGGACCAGTCAACAGATGGTGGGCTGACACCCCCCCACCTCCCCCAAGTGCATTGAGGCTTTGCTGGGGGGGGGGGGCTGGGGGGGGGGCTGGTGGCTGCAGTCAAACAGCATCCATCAAAAATGTGGGAGGTTATGCATTCAGTCGGAAAAAAAGATTACTCTTCTTGAGGGATGAAAGTACCCAGCAGCACTACACACCAACACACACTACATATCAACACACATCAACACAACACACTACACAAGACAGCATACTACACATCAACACACTACACATCGACACAACACACTACATATCAACACACATCAACACAACACACTACACACCAACACACACTACACATCAACACAACACACTACACAAGACAACATACTTGAATTTCTATTCAACTGGATTCAGTTATTCAGGGCTTGTTGGATTGAAAGTCTTTCTATACTCAGGAATGAGACTGCAGAAAGAGAGAGGGAGAGAGGATAGACATGTTTGTCTTTGGGAACATTTAGAAAGCAAAGTAAAAGCTAGACCCTGTTGCAATAGAAATGGATGCGCCTTCCTCAAAAAATAAACTTTGTTGTGGTGCTAAACCAAAATTGTGAACATCAAAAAAGGACATCAAAGACGCATGGTAGCACTCACCAATAAAAGATACATGGACAGATCCTCTATTTCACCGGTTTTATTTTTGCCGTCAATGGATCATGCTAACGTTTCGGCCAGAGGCCTTCCTCAGAGCTAGACCTGTGGCTTCTTTGTGCTACATGTAGATATCAATCAATCAATCAATCAAAGCTTTATTTATATAGCGCATTTCATACCCAGAGGCAACACAATGCGCTTTACAGAGAACAAGGGAGGTGGGCAGACGTCCCACCCCTACATATTCCAGAGGGAAGCAAAAAAACAGTAATCACCCGGGGGCCAGATAAGTGAGCTGTAAAAATTCTGCCCCTGACCCCTCTCAACGAGGCGATCGAGCAAGCTCCTGGAGTATGTTTGTCTACCGGCTAAGAACATTTATAGAGCAATAAATAACATTAAATTATAGATAGCTTGTTTACATTCCAGCCTGGGTCCTGAGAGGTGAGGAGGGGTCTGGGGCAGGCCGGAGGTGCCCTGTACACAAATACATAACCCCCAGGTTTATTTACTATAGCACACACACCTGCGACTGTAAAAAGTACATTACTTGTGACAAATAAATGAATGTGAATCTGAACCAAGGGGATGTTAGAGAGGAGGACGAAGGAGGGTCAAACACTGTTTTAACGTTTTTTTAATGGAGACCCTGGGGAGTGAGTTTAACCAACAACACGGAACCTACTCAGGACTCACAAGTCACAAGTCTCTCTTACATAAGTCTCCAGTGTTTTTTTAGATGACCTAACCATGTGAAAAGGAAAGCAAGCAGGTTTGTGCAGTGACTGGTTCAGTGTGCCATCTCTACCAGGTTTTTACATAACCACCAGCAGAGCTGAGCTGATTACAGACCAGTCTACTACTGCCTGGTTCTAAGAAAGAGCAGCAAACATTTGGAACAGATCTATTATCTATTAGTAGTATTTTATTGATCCCCAGGGGGTCATTGCCCACTTGGTATTCTTGGTCATTACCCAAGCATGGTGGGGTTACCCTGTGTGAAGAGCAGACTGTGATTCATCAGATGTTCTCATCTTTGTGAGCACCTTAGGGACTTTGAGGATCAGTTGCGTTTACAGAAAAGATTACCCAGATAGCAAGCGGATGTGTAATGATTCTGGGCCATATATGGGCCGGAACTAGGCCACAAGGGCCAGATCTGGCCTGTATATGGCCCAGATCCGCTTGCTATCTGGGTAACAATCAAACTCGTATAGTACATATCTAAATGACTGCACTGTTACTCCATATATCACTTTACTGATCTAATCTGTATCATACTCACTCACTGTACCATTTCTCCTGACAATCTCTTAAAAATAATATATTGTAGTAAATTTGTATAGAGTACTTAAATATTTGACTTTCATAATCATTTGGACATAATGATGTGTTTAAACTTGGACCATGTAGACTGAATACGTGCTGAAACATCTCGGCTCTCTGAGGCAAAAAGGACCACACACACCGAGTTACTCTTTTAATTTGATATGAAATATCCAAATGTTACACATTGAGAAAATATACAACAAATTCAGGACTGGTGAGATGTCAAACATTTTGCATGTACATAGAATCATGTGTAATATTTACAATTTGCCTGACAGTTCAGAGGGCCCCCACCACTCTCCATCCAAGCTGAACACGGAGGGAGAAGGGACAAGCACGGTGACAGATAACCCTTCACAGTTGTGACTGGAGTCATTTTCATTCTTTGCCGTTCAAAGAACTGGACATTACTGGGCATTACTGGGCACTTATTGATTCCTCCATGCCGACAGTCCTCTTCTCAGCGCTTCCCAGGCTTCCCTTTCTTGCCTCCGGCCCCTTTGCCCGCGGCGCTTTTACCTTTACCCCCTTTGCCCCCTTTACCCCCCTTGCCCGAGAAGTTGCCCTTCCGTCCCTTCTTCCCAGCCCCCTTCCTCTGTTGGGAAGCAGCCTCCTTGTCTTCCTCCCTCATCTGCTTGTTCACAGCTCTGTTGACGTCGAGTCGAGGTTTCTTACTGTCCATCACTCTCAGGAGCTCCAGCTGTCGTGTCTTCTCCCCGGAGAAGTCCCCGATGTTCGGCTGGAACTTCCTCCTCTTTCCGGTGTTCCTGGGGGGTTTCTCTTTGGGGAGACGGTCCTGAAACTTCCCCACCGAGGCTGTGGACGTCCTGGCCACACTGACCGCCCTGGCCAGGTCTGGTCTGGACTGCTGGGCCATGGGGGTGAGTCCGACCCCCGGGACTTTGATCTTCTGGGACCGGGCGATGTTCCTCAAGCGGTTCAGCTCGTTCTTGGCCACCCTCTCCTTCTTGGCCTGGTTGCGTTTGGCGAACTGGTCCTCGTTGGGGTCGGAGGTCACGGGGACCTCGATCATCCATTCCTTGGTGTCATCATTGGCTCTCTTATAGCCCCAACGACGCTTCCACTCCTTTGCGACATCATCCCAAACCAGGTTGGTTTTCTTTTTATTCTGGATTCCCTTCAGCTTCGCGAATTCCTCCCATTTGGTCGGGGCTCTGGGCTTGGGAGGGGGCTTCTCTCGAGGGAGTGGGGTGGTGGGTTCGGGTAGTTTGACCACGATCACCTCCTCCACCCTCTCCGTGGGCTGCTTCCACACCTCGTTGATGAGGAGCTGCGTGTTGTCCCGAGCAAGCGAGCAGAGAAAAGCCTCTTTCTTCTGCTGGCGGAACTCCCTGATGTCTAGACGGTTCTTGTCGTGTGCGAGCAGGTTGCCTAAATCAAATTCGAGGTCTAGTTCTTTATGAACAGTGATGCTTTTGAGTTTTTCAGCCTCATCTTGCTCGGCTTTCGCCAATACGTCTTCAACGCTGCAGGCTGCCATGCTGGATTCTTCTTACAGCGTGCTGTTTCCGCACACGTGTGTTGCTTTGCAGGTCACTCAATTATTTCCGGGTTGCTCTTCTGTCACGCCCCCCCAAAGAAGGTTCTCAAAGTGCCCACCAGATGGCGCTGTTGCTTCACGTGTCTTAATCATGGTCTTAATGGGCTGTAGAAGGTAGACTGTAATAGTTGAGCAGGATCCACAGGATCCACTTCAGGCACATCAAATCAATGCACTTATTTTCGCCTCATTGATCTGACAAACGTCAACACATTATCCCTCACGTTTCATATAACTCTTCACTTAAGCAGTGGTAACAGAGAAGATAATATTAATGTTTGATATGGAGTTATCAAATACACAGTTAAACAGTTAAAGACTCCTCAGAAGTAAGATAGTTGATTAATATGCAAATAGTTTGATTTCTGTGAATTAGGTAGTGTAAGTGTTGTTTGATTGTTGCCGGGGCAAATTGTTGACTGGTGTTGTGTATTGGGTTGGTATTGTTGCCTTTGCGTAAGTGCACTTGAAGTTAAATCTGCTAGATGTAATATGGGTTAGGAGGGTAGTTATATCTGATAGATGTAATATCAGTTAGAAGGGTAGTTATATCTGCTAGATGTAATATCAGTTAGGAGGGTAGTTAAATCTGCTAGATGTAATATCAGTTAGAAGGGTAGTTATATCTGCTAGATGTAATATGGGTTAGAAGGGTAGTTAAATCTGCTAGATGTAATATCAGTTAGAAGGGGAGTTATATCTGCTAGATGTAATATCAGTTAGAAGGGTAGTTATATCTGCTAGATGTAATATTGGTTAGAAGGGTAGTTATATCTGATAGATGTAATATCAGGTAGAAGGGTAGTTAAATCTGCTAGATGTAATATCAGTTAGGAGGGTAGTTAAATCTGCTAGATGTAATATCAGTTAGAAGGGTAGTTATATCTGCTAGATGTAATATGGGTTAGAAGGGTAGTTATATCTGCTAGATGTAAT
>NC_140242.1:1197868-1242868 GCF_949987555.1 Borostomias antarcticus | reverse complement strand
ATTCATAAGCAGACACACACACACACACACACACACACACACACTCAAACAGAACAATGCTTGATATTTATATACATTTCTTGTCATGGAATGTAACAGGCCTCCCATTGGCACAGTTATTTGCTATAGAGTTAAGACTATGATTCAGTAGAGAAAAGGAAGAAGAACAAAGGGCTTCTTACGTAAGAAGCTCCTTGCTGATGTAAACACTATTCCAACAAGCAAAATACACTTGCAGATGTAACATTTGGGGTCCTATTTTGGTGAATCAGACGCTGTCACTAACGTGAGGTAGAGTGCGTCATCCAATGATCGTAGGGTCGGCGGTTCAAATCCCTTCTCCTCCTGTCCACATGCCGAAGTGTCCTTGGACACTGAACCTCAAAATTGCTCCCAATGAGCAGGTTAGCACCTTGCATGGCAGCTGACCGCCAATGGTGTGTGAATGTATGCGTGAATGGGGGAATGAGAGGCCATTGTAAGGGGTGGCCAATGCAATTTCGGTAATTTAGTGACTGAGGACGATAGCGCCACCCTAGCTCAACCCCGGCACAGTCGGCTAGTTAATCTGCAGTCTGCAAAACATGACACTCGTTGCTAACTCTAGTGCGCTCTATCTGCACTGTAAGCTTCAAGCTTAGCTTGCCACTGTTCAGCTTGTTAGTGGATATGCAGCCTAATTGATTACAGCTTGCAAGTTACGCTTGGATTGACTGAACGGGTGATTCACAATATTCACACAACACTGTCATGATTTCACATTCATGTGCGCAGTGCACCACAAATTACACAGTGCCAGCGTTTAGATGTGATCTAGTTGGGTCCTAACGCAAGCGTATTATTTCACACCAAGCGCTGATGGTTTCAATTCATAGTCACACATATTGCGCTGGCCAACCAGCTGTGGCGCAAGTCTTCTTTACGCACCATGAAATTGGTTCGCGGAGATGAGAAATATTGAGTTTGCGATGGACAAAACTGGCAATTGGCCAGCGCTAGGGCATAACTGCACTAAAATAGGGTCCATAACTGTTACTCACTGCTTCCTGCACACTGTGGCTGTCTCTAAGGACAGGAGGACATCTGGGGCGGCTGTAGCTCAGTTGGTAGAGCGGGTCGTTCAATGATCGAAGGGTCAGTGGTTCGAATCCCAGCTCCGACTGTACACATGTCGAAGTGTCCTTGAGCAAGACACCTAACCCCAAATTGCTCCCAATGAGCAGGTTAGCACCTTGCATGGCAGCTACCGCCATTGGTGTGTGAATGTGTGTGAATGGGTGAATGAGAGGCCGTTGTAAAGTGCTTTGAGTGCCGCTAAGGTGGGAAAGCGCTATATAAGTGCAGTCCATTTATTTATCTGTAGCTTATGAGAGGACACACACTCTCTTCAGCCTCTCACCCAAACACCTTCTGACTGGTGGCTCCTTGCATGAGCGCCAGCCACGGTGATCCATGAATCACAGAGAAACACAGAAGCAAATACTGAAATTAGCCCCAAACATTACACTCCTCCTCTCTGCTGCAAGGTGACCTGTTATCACCTGAGGAAACGAGGAGATGAGGCGGGTGAGAGAGAGGGAGGGAGAGAGAGAGAGAGGGAGGGAGAGAGAGAGAGAGAGAGAGAGGGAGAGAGAGAGAGAGAGGGAGAGAGAGAGAGAGAGAGAGAGAGAGAGAGAGAGAGAGAGGCACAGGATGGAGGGTAGATTAAATCACTTCAGTTCATCACCATCCCGGTGAAATCAAAATGACTAGCTGTTGACATAGTGACTCAAAACCATTTGGTTATGTGAAAGTGTATATATTTATAGTTTATAGTGTGTCTTACGTAAACGACTGTGACCCACTTGCCTGGAAGAACCTGGTAAAACTCAAACAGAGCATAAAAGCCTCACATCTTTCAGGAAAAATGCCTGATTCAAAAGCTCTGTTAAGACTAGGTCAATTGGTGGGAACCTCTCTTCAAATCTCTTTGCATTGATGCTTTGATGTTTGCCTTCGCCTGCTTGCTGTTCACCGTAGATTAAAATGCAAAACCAGCTCCTTTTCCAGAGTATAGGTTTGTTATGTGCTACATGTACAGTATAAGGGAACAGGTACTGTGGTGGATGGGATTAGGGTGATGGCAGAATGAATGTGAGGTCATAACTGAAGGGGCCACTGATAACAAGCTTAAACCTATTCCCTGGGCATGGAGAGGTCAGCACACAGCAGAGCGGCAGTCCTCCCCCAGGGCTGCATCCCACGCCCTGACCAACACACAGACGTGACAGGATTTCACAGAGCAGCGGGGTCAAGGGAATTGACCGTCTAGTTAGGTAACACTGCCTCAGACGGCTCTCTAATTGCCTTAAACAGAGAAGCAAACAACACACAAAATCTTTGAGCAGCGTATTCTTTGAGCGGAGAGATTCGGGTAGGATAGCGTACTGTACTGTACGTCCACTAGCAGCCCTGATAGAGTAAGAGCTCCGTAAATGTGCCACTTCAGTAACAGTGAGCCGGAAGCCATGTTGAGCTGGATGACAGTTGAGGTCACATCAGCGTTTACTGATGTGCGCTGACTGGAGCAGACAGCACCATTTGGCCCCGACGCTACGCCTCGTGACTCGTACCTGCTGTCCGCCTGCTCCAGAAGGCGCCCAGAAAACGACAAACGAGAAGATTAACTGCCTCCACTGTTCCTCCCTCTTCAGCCTTTTGAGCACGGCAGAGTCTGCGTTCCGAAACGCATACTTCCATACTATACTGTATGCAAAAAAAGGATGTAGTATGTCCCATTACATAGTATGCCACATGCTGTATGGCAAAAATACCAGGATGTCCTACTACATCCAGTCATATTTTGCAGTACGCAAGCCAGCAGGCTTTTCTGGCTATTCTGACTCACAATCCATTGCACAGCGGAAATTACATCACCTTTGCGAGTCTGCGATGGATGTGGGGAAATTTTATGGCGCAATGTTATGACAAAGTGGTATGTCCCAATTGTATGCATACTGCATGCAAAGTACTGTACACACTTTCTAGGGGCAGCTGTAGTACGTACTGGTAGCAAAAAGTAGAAGTATTCAGAACGCCGCCAGAGTCACCTTCAAAGGCTGTCAAAGGTCGGCTGATGTTAAAGACACAGCTGCATCCAGAACTCAAGTCTAATCACCTTACATGCTGTAGTAAAGATGGTAGGCGATCGTTTGCTGACTGCATACTGCTGTGACTCTGGCAGGGTGTCCCCTCTACGGGGGCCCTGGTCACTGAAGAGGGGTTATGGCTCTGTTGATCCAGGTTGTGTGTTGATCCAGGGTGTGTGTTGATCCAGGGTGTGTGGGGGAGTAGGGAGACACACGGCTTGGGTCTCCCATCAGCTCGCTGCTGGCCAGTTCCATCAACGGATAGTGGCCTGGTTCCTAGAAAACACACAGCATGAAAGAAATAGAGTCCTTGAGATATCATTGCAAGTTTGTGTGTGTGTGTGTGTGTGTGTGTGTGCTAATGATATCATCCACCGAGCCCATGGTGGGTTTTGGAAGCTAAGAGAGAGAGAGGGTTGATCACTGGCTGTTTCGACCTCGGCTCACAGAGATTATGACCTCAGCTTGGGAACTTCTCAGTGACGTCATGGTTCAGTAGCCTTAGTCGAAGCCTTCACCCAGATGCTGCTCCACACATCGATTTCAGTTAGATTCAGTGGATGTGTGACAGGAATCTTCTCCTGGTTTAGTTCACAGCACATATTTTCCCCTGACTATGTTTACATGCACACCATATTCCTGTATTAATCGGAATATGCTCAATATTCCAGTTGGGCAAGAGTCATGTAAACACGTGCCGAAAACAATTAAGGCCATAATCCAATTTGAGAATATTCTGAATAAGACCCCTGGCATATGCGTGTTTGAATCAGAATATTTTGACATGTATACCTTAATCGGAAAATGACATTTACCGGAATATTCAGTTACGTCTGCGCATGCTTATTCGCAGGGAATCCTGGGTATTGTTGTTGTGGTGACAGCACAAGATGGCGACTAGCAAGAGCCAGCATTTCTGGATTTCGCCGTTTCTTCTCGTTCTCGTCTTCCATTGTTCAGGACAAAGTGGATCAACAGGAGTGTTGTAGCTTAATTGTGGTTCAAAAGCGCAAGTAGGAGAACACGATAATGGAGGAGTATGTAGGAAACAAGCATTCTGGCCTAGCTGGAGGACGCTCACTCAACGACTACAACCTAGCTACCAACTCTAACGTTACTATAGTAACAACTTTTTCCGGGCGGATTCATCTGATTTTCCCGCTGAACCACGGGAATATGACAATTAACATGTAAACGAATTCCAGTTGCTACAGTGCATACAAAAACCTTATTTGGAATATTACATTAACCAGAATATTGACCTTAATCGGAATATGGTGTGCATGTAAACGGTGAAACCATACCCATCTCAATTCATAACGATCCCAGTTCCACTCCCTACGTCCGCGCCACAGTGTCCTTCAGTCGATATGCGTTTGTCACAAATCCCCCACAATGCCTTTCACTTCAGAAAACCTGGCACATCTGACAGCGTGACGAGTCCCTGCCAGCGCTCCCCCAAGCCGCCGAAGCGTCTAAATATCCCATCATGCCGCCCCACCCCGAGGCGCCGCTCTGTTCCCCACACTTGTAATCAGGTTCTTGAACTCAAAGAAAGCAACAAGAAACGGGGGGGGGGGATAAACTTCACCAAACCTTTACAATGTGTTGTTGGAGCGCCTCTGGGAGCATCCTGCAGAAATCCCCTTTAAAGCCTCAGCGAAGTGTCAATAACAAGGGAGCTTGTGATTGGTCCGTACGTGAGGAGCATCCCTGTTCTTTATTGATCCCTCCTTAATGAGCTCCGAGATGCACATCGCCGCATAATCGGAGTGACGCAGAGCCCGAGGAACAGAGACGACCCCTGACTACCACCAGATGAGCGCTTTCCAAATCTTTGAAGGTCGTCGCTCCAAACAAGTCTGCCATAGAGAAATATACATGAACTATCGACAGCGCATCTTGAAATGTGTCTGATCAGTGCTTGTGGAGGTACAGTAGGTTGATCAGTACGCCCAACTAACCCTTTATTTAAGGGTTTTAGCTAAAAAAAACACATTTGGTGAGTTACCAGAGTGATACAACGTTCACACGCAGCTCCTGAAAGACAGCAAAGCTTTTAGCATCAAAGCACTGCTCAGTTTGACGCTAAATGATTTGACAGCACTGGACAATGGGGAATGGAAGAAAGACACACAGGCTACAGAGGGAAATAGTTTCACACCAAATCGACATTCTGACAAGTGACAAATTGGCCTTTTGAGAGATGAACTGAAGACACTATGGAGGATCCGTCACTCTCCAGGAGGCTCCACCCACCCCGCCCCCCAACACGCCGTGGCTGTGGACGGCTCTGACATTCATTCACACTTCATGTGAAGATGAGGTTGAGGCTCAAACAGGACCATAAACGCATGTGGGATTCACCTTTCAGGATTAATAGAGTGCAGAATCCTCCCGACTTTTCATCTGTTCATTAAAGTTCAAAATGCCCAATCTGTCTCCAGCAGCAACCGAGAAAGTGTGAGATCAGGGGGAGATGCTGTCAGGGCTTCTGTCATTGTTTGTGAAAAAGGAAGAGATGGTTAAGTTAACCGTGGGTAGTATTTAAGGAGTTTTCCTCTAGGCCATGCCTTCCTCGGCATGATCAAGGCTCCATTTGATGCCCTGTACCCTGCCCCCTCACTGCGTCTCCAGGCACACGCTCTAGACCGGGCCCACGGAGGTGAGCTTGCTCCAGAGCGTCTCCAGGCACACGCTCTAGACCGGGCCCACGGAGGTGGGCTTGCTCCAGAGCGTCTCCAGGCACACGCTCTAGACCAGGCCCACGGAGGTGGGCTTGCTCCAGACAAATCTCTCTCCGTCACCAGTCCTCCCTCCCCCCTCCTGCGGAGCTACATTCGGGGCCTGGAACTCTACATCCAGACATGTAGGGTCGATAGGGATGACGGTGTGGCTGACGCAAGTAGACGTCTTTCTATGCTGCCTTTAGAATGAGCACATGCAATTTGTGTATGCAAAGGCGTTGGGGTTGGCGGGTGGGGTCAATAGGTCAATTGCACAATGTTTACAGTATGTCTCATTCATTGATGTGGCGCTGGCCAGGGTCAGCATGTTTTCCCGCGTGTCAGGGCACAGATGCTCATTAGCCAAAGGGCAGAAGTCACCTTGCTCCTGCCGTCATCAGGCCAGCCTAGCTGCCTGTCACTTCCTAACAGGGTGTCGATGTCTCGAGCTAGGCTCTGCCTGCGCATGCTGGTTGGACACGTGCTCTGAGCAGGGAACAGGTATACTGTCCCTCCCCAGGGGGGAGGCAGTGTTTCGATGTTGTTTTGGTTCGGTGACAAAGCCACTTTTCTTGCTCTAATGAGTTTGTTTTCTGTTCCTCCGCCGCGGCCTGCGTCCTGGGATCGCCACCTTGGTCGTTTGACGCTGGCCGTTGACAGTGCGGCTCTGGTCCGGTCGATACAGCGCCGTGATTAATGTGGGCCTCACGCCACGCAACCCTGGCGTCTGACGAGTCGCCACATTTACTAATTGCAGGTTCCACTCACCCAAACACTCTCCTCCGTGAACATGACAGATGCCAAACTGAACAGATACCCGGAGGCGCTCGAGGCTGGCTATAAATAAAACTGATTACTTTGGGTTTTTTGACGACCGCTTGAGCATGAGGATGCCCGCATTGTTATGGAAATAGAATCCTAGATTAACAGCTTTTGGGTACAAGATTGAACAGTTTCGTTGGAGGGATGACAGGGACTTAAGGTTTACAATACAAATCCTGCACATCCTGCGCTTTGGTTTCTGCAAACAAAAAGATTTGAGAACAAGATTAGCATTAGCTCTTTTTAAACTGACACTTAGATTCACTTGATCTCATTATGAACTCTAAATCACTTGTGAGTTTCCCGGTCTGTTATGTCAATAC
The DNA here is from genome assembly GCF_949987555.1 of Borostomias antarcticus. Classification (NCBI taxonomy): domain Eukaryota; kingdom Metazoa; phylum Chordata; class Actinopteri; order Stomiiformes; family Stomiidae; genus Borostomias; species Borostomias antarcticus. The sequence goes on along the minus strand of NC_140242.1, from coordinate 1,235,869 downwards.
TGTGCATATACATTTCATACAACTATTAACTTTACTAATTTGATGTATTATGTATATTTTCTATGTATATTCTCTATTCCACTGTACTTTTCCCACTGCTGCTGTACTTCTTCCACTGCTGAAACCCCAAATTTCAAAAGTATCATATCTATCTAACTTTAGACCATCCAAAGTTGGCCAGCTTCTTTTCAGCGGTGCAATGTCATAGTTCTGGTTGACGGTTGACTGACTCACCATTCTCTGGGCTGAAGGGAAGGTGAGAGGACGAACGTTGTCCTGGTGATGAAGACAGTCCATTTGCAGCTCCAGAGATGGGAAAAGCCCTCTCAATTACAGTACACCCAGCAGCACAAAGACGGAAAGAGAAAGAGAGGGGGTCCCTATGAGCAAATTGCAAATATAAAGAGCTATGGTCAGTGGCAGAGCTATGGTCAGTGGCAGAGCTCGGTAGGTTGAATGTGGCTGAGAGCAGTGACACTGATCCAGGGGGCAGAGGAACATCTTTGTTGGGGAGCTTAAACAAGCAATGGCTCTGCTTTAACTCCGTTTTAATAGGCTAACACACATAGCCGGACGCACACGTGCATGCACACACATGCACACACATGCACGCACACACACACACACACAAACTGCAGGTGCATTCAAAAAGCACTTAAAACACATTTCAACGGACACAATTTCAAATGTGTGTATTTTTCGTCGCAATCATGAGATCAATCCCACCCCCCATCCCTGTGGTATAAACACGTTCATCACCAAAGAGACTGTTTGTTGATACTAATTCACAGGTTTATTTCTGTCCCAACTCTCTGTGAAGTGCCGTTTCCTTTCCTTTTATGGATAGTTCATACTGAAGTGAAGTGATTCATTTGCTCGTTATCTGCCTACTGATGTGCAGCGGGAGAACGCACAGCGTTTGCCGCGAGCCCTCATTTACATATTAACCCCAAATAAAAGCCGGTGATTCACTCCAACAGACAAGTGGGAACAGATGGTGGATGCCAGTTCCTCTTTTGGAGTTTAAAGAAACAATTATAGCCGTGTGACGTAGCCTTGATCCCTGTTGTTAGGGTGGCCCGAGGCTGCGTACAGTACCCACGGAGAGATGGTTAACGTTTGTCTCTGTCCTGTTTGAGCAGACAGTGGTTGCTTTACCCAAACTAAACCATACCAGCCCTACGGACATTCAGTGTGCCCATTTTATAACCATACACACACAAATATGGACATGAAGACAAGCTTCGGGGCAGGGTATTATCTTGGTATCTTGGTATCCTGTGCGCCGTGCTTGTGGCTCTGAGGAACAAACCGCAGACCACGTCATCCAGGACTGCCCGATATATCGGACACCCAACGGAATGCATGCCCTGACGGTTGATGACGAAACGGTGACATGGCTCCTGGAGGTGTGCCCGGAATTATTATTCATACCCTTTTGTCAAAAAATAAAGTGGATTAACTAACAGTGAAATGTTTATTTACAACAGGAGAGACGGCTTCTCCAGCCAGCAGCCTCAACCAGCAGCCTCAACCAGCAGCCTCAACCAGCAGCCTCAACCAGCAGCCTCAACCAGCAGCCTCAACCAGCAGCCTCAACCAGCAGACAGCAGAGCCAGTGGTGGGAGAGGGACAGAGAGAGAGGGACAGAGAGAGAGGGACAGAGAGAGAGGGACAGAGAGAGAGAGAGAGAGAGAGAGAGAGAGAGGGACTGACTGACTCTCAGAGGGACTGAGAGAGAGAGGGACTGACTCTGACTCTCAGAGGGACAGAGAGAGAGAGAGAGAGGGACTGACTCTGACTCTCAGAGGGACAGAGAGAGACAGGGACTGACTCTGACTCTCAGGCAGGAGAGCTTCCTCTCCAGCCAGCAGCCTCTCAGAGAGGGACAGAGAGAGAGGGACTGACTCTGACTCTCAGAGGGACAGACAGAGAGGGACTGACTCTGACTCTCAGAGGGACAGAGAGAGAGAGAGAGAGAGAGAGGGACTGACTCTGACTCTCAGAGGGACAGAGAGAGAGAGAGAGGGACTGACTCTGACTCTCAGAGGGACAGAGAGAGAGAGGGACTGACTCTGACTCTCAGAGATACAGAGAGAGAGAGAGAGAGAGAGAGAGAGGGACTGACTCTGACTCTCAGAGGGACAGAGAGAGAGAGAGAGAGGGACTGACTCTGACTCTCAGAGGGACAGAGAGAGAGAGAGAGAGAGAGAGAGAGAGAGAGGGACTGACTCTGACTCTCAGAGGGACAGAGAGAGAGAGAGAGAGGGACTGACTCTGACTCTCAGAGGGACAGACAGAGAGGGACTTGACTCTGACTCTCAGATGGCAGGAGGACAGGTAGAGGCAGCAGGGCAGGTAGCTCCCTCACTCATCATTCTCTCACACACACACTCTCTCTCTCTCACACACACACTCACACTGTTAGTGTCAGAGGCTCATTAGATGGTAGGAAGGAGGGAGAGAGGGTGGGAGATATATTAGACCAGTGAGATGTCCAGGCCCTCTGCCCTGGTGTGTGGCAGCTGTTAGTGTCAGAGGGGAAGCCTCGTTCAAACTGCATGATTGTCATCTCTGAGGGATCTCTATTAGATGATGGTCAGCTGGCTCTTTTGAGCAACTGCAGTCATTTCAGCTTCCACTGGCACATTTTCTCCAAGATTTTTCTTTTTCAGAACTGACATTTTTAAGGGCTCATGTCCCGCAGTATGTTGCATTAAATCAGGGGTGTCAAACTCTGGCCCGCGGGCCAGATTTGGCCCGCAGTGTAATTATATTTGGCCCGCGAGGCAATACCAAATGACTACTAGAGCTGGCCCGCCAGTATTATACAGCGCATTCACCGCTAATACTACAAATCCCATAATGCTCTGCTGTTGTTTTGGCGCGTCAATCAAGACAGGACCCAGAAACGCCCTCTCTTCTGTGACAGTAGTCATAGCAATCTCATACTACAACTGTAACCGTGTTACCCCTTCTTAAAAATGGCGAAAAGAAAGGCAGAAAACAGAAGCTTTACGTTATGTAACGTCTCACTGTGATAGAGACACCTGTGTTGACCTAGCCGGCCGCTGTGTTTGCTCTGTTCCTGTTCATTCAATCCTGTCTGCCTTCTTGCCGGCCTGTCTGCCTGCCTGCCTGCCTGCCTGTCTGCCTGGCTGTCTGTCTGTCTGTCTGCCTGCCTGGCTGTCTGTCTGTCTGCCTGGCTGTCTGCCTTCTTGCCGGCCTGTCTGCCTTCTTGCCGGCCTGTCTGCCTGCCTGTCTGTCTGTCTGCATGCCGGCTGTCTGTCTGTCTGCCTGGCTGTAGGACAGTCAGGGTTTTACAAGCTTCTCTACTGAGCAGATGGAGCACCAACACTTGTGTCTGAGGGCGTATTCACATATGTTAGTGCACACCATTGATGCGCACCAAAAGCGAAAGTGATAAGTGCATATTCAATGTTAAAGCAAAACTTGTTTGGGTCCATATTAAAATTTTCATTTGTTCAATGTTGGCCCGCGACTTTGTTCAAGTTTTAAATTTTGGCCGACTGTGTATTTGAGTTTGACACCCCTGCATTAAATAGTCTTTTGTACAGTAGATGGAAATGTGGTCTTTGGCACATTGAGTTGTTTGTCAGGGTGTTGCCTGTATCTTCATTAAAAAAGACTGGGCACGACACTGGATGTTATTTAATATTGATTATTATGTATTAAAGTCCCGTCTCGTTTACCATGATTTGTGTATGACTACTTCTTTGCCATCCTCTTTCATGACCAAATGTGGTCCGATGATTAAATTGCTATGGCTTCTTGATTTTGCTCTCAAAGTGTGCCAAATTGATGCATTTAAATTAACAATGTTAAAAATTCTCCCGGGGGGGCGTGCCCTATAGAGTCGGAGGTGCGCCCCCCATAGCTGCCCAAAATCCTGTGGGAAACCCTGGAATGTGTATGTGAATGAGAGGCCTTCATTGTAAACTGTGTTGGATAAAAAGCACTATAAAACTGCAGTCCATTTACCAATATTTCTTGTCTCCGCCAAATTTGGCAATTTCATGGTGCGCAAAGAAGACCCAAAACCCACAGTGGGTTGGCCAGCGCAATAGGGAGTGTGACTATTGAATGAATTGAAAACATTGGCACTGTGCAAGTTTGGTGTGAAATAATGCGCTTGCACTAAGACCCACCTAGACCACCTGGTGCTGCCACTGGTGTAATTTGTGGTGTAACTGATGCACACTGCGCACATGAATGTTAAATTATGACAATGTTGTGTGAATATTGTGAAGCACCCATTCGGTAAGATGTAATCTTCAAAGCTTCAAAGCTATTACACCACAGCTTGTAGTTATTCAATGCATGGACAGAGGTCAACAGGTCATCCATCTCTACCGTTCAGTCAGATACAGCTGTGAAATAAAAGTTTGTATAAGGCCTACTGCACGATGAACATGAATGAGACCCCCTTGAAAACAAGATTCATCCCGTTTCAATATAAAAAAAAAAAAATGTTTTTCATTTATTAGCATGGTTGCCCCGAAGGGCAACACTCTAGTACTTGGTCGACTTTATTTGTTTGGTTGGTTTGGATCGAGAGCAACCCCAAAAGTTTGCCACGCTACTCCTCCCACAGATCTAACGGCACACACACGTCATAGGTCAAATCGACCGGCTTCATCGGGAATCGTGTGTGAACAGCTCTGAAAGTCGTCACCAAAGACCTGTGGACTTTCTGCTCCTCATAGAGACCTGGCAAAAAAGTGAGGACTACGCGTCTATGAATGAACTCACCCGACCGCTCCTACTCATGTGCCCCCAGAAGTCACTGAATTCAGTGACTTCTTAGCCTCTATATGATGGCTGATGGTGATTTCAACATCCATGTTAATGATGTTAACTGAATTGAATAGTATGGACAGGGAGGCAAAGGCCTCCTATTTCACCAATATCATTTCCACTATTAGGCGAAATCCCCAAATCCTATTTGACTCCATGAGTAACATCGTCAGTCTGGCCCCTCCTGACGTACCTACTTTTTCAGATAAGGACAGAAGTTCTGTTCTTTCATTTTTTGTGGACGAGGTGCTGATGTCAGGTATCACCCCGTCCTCCTCCACCCCTCTTTGTCTGCCCAACCCGCCAGCCTATTTTGGGCTGCTTTTCTTCTATCTCCCTGCATGACCTAACTGAGCTAGTTAGTTCGATGAAAATATCCTTCTCCCTCCATGACTTGTACTAACGTCCGAGCTGAAAGATGTGTTGAGTTCCGTAGGCCCCTGTCTTGTCACTATCATCGCTCGAATCAGGCAGTTTATTTATTATTTTAAACAAGCAGTTGTTCAGCCCCTCCATGTTTTGTTTGTAAAACCTGCTCTACCAATTGACAGCAGAGAGCCACGACGAGGAGCACAGCAGAGAGCCACGACGAGGAGCACAGCAGAGAGCCACGACGAGCAGCACAGCAGAGAGCCACGACGAGCAGCACAGCAGAGAGCCACGATGAGGATCACATCAGTGTCACGACGAGGAGCACAGCAGAGAGCCACGACGAGGAGCACAGCAGAGTCACGACGAGGAGCACAGCAGAGTCACGACGAGGAGCACAGCAGAGTCACGACGAGGAGCACAGCAGAGAGCCACGACGAGGAGCACAGCAGAACCACGACGAGGAGCACAGCAGAGAGCCACGACGAGGAGCACAGCAGTGTCACGACGAGGAGCACAGCAGAGAGCCACGACGAGGAGCACAGCAGAGTCACGACGAGGAGCACAGCAGAGTCACGACGAGGAGCACAGCAGAGAGCCACGACGAGGAGCACAGCAGAACCACGACGAGGAGCACAGCAGAGAGCCACGACGAGGAGCACAGCAGTGTCACGACGAGGAGCACAGCAGAGTCACGACGAGGAGCACAGCAGAGTCACGACGAGGAGCACACAGCAGAGAGCCACGACGAGGAGCACAGCAGAGAGCCACGACGAGGAGCACAGCAGAGAGCCACGACGAGGAGCACTGAGCAGACCCAAACACTGTACGCTAGTGGCCAGTAGTGGGAGAGAGTGAAATCTCCCTTCCGCGTAAGTCCCGTTATAGACCGCTGTTTGTGTATTTGGTGACGATAGTCCAGCTGTGTAGGCCTGTGTGTGAAGGGCCTGTGATAGTCCAGCTGTGTAGGCCTGTGTGTGAAGGGCCTGTGATAGTCCAGCTGTGTAGGCCTGTGTGTGAAGGGCCTGTGACTGAGTTTCCCCTGTCTCCCGCAGGCTAGGAGTGGATGGGGGGTCCCGAACAGAGCACGCCATGCACGGACGGTGTTCAGTAACTGGCTTACAGCCACAGACTGAGTGGGGATCTTGCCACTCCACCCGCGCGCCTTTGCCGAGGCCTAGGCCTTTGCTTTGGGGCCTGACTTGCTTGGACTGCTGCATTGCACTATCCCTTCCATGTGACTGAAGGATCAGGACAGCATGGCTGGATTTTTAATTGTCTTCATTTCTTTTTTAGAATAAAACTTGTTATTGCTTTTTCTTGCTTTTTCTTGCTGTCAGTGCTCACTTCATTCCACACCACTGGTTTTCAACTGCTCTCCACCCGCAAAAACGAGCCTAGCCTTTTATGCCTTTGTACTATACGGGTCTGGTCAATTTTAAAAGTTTCTAGGCCTCTACAAACCTAGGTGGCGTTGTCGGACAACATACAATTAGTATCCCCCAGCCTGGTCACATTTACTTGTTTACAGTAAGAGGTCTATGGGTGAACTTCGCTTGATATGGGCCTCAGATTCAGAGTAGAAACAAAACACATACAGTCCCTCAAAGGGTTCATAGTTCACAACCACCAATTCAAATATTGTTCACCTCCCCCCAGAAACCGAGATAATGTGTATTGAATCGGTCGCCATAGAGAATGAATGGGGAAATTTATTTCGCTCAAAGTCCCAACTGAATGGCGGTCAATGGGTGGTTGTTCTCTGTGCTTATAACAACATTAATCGACTCCTAACTGCTCAAAACAAGGCTAGCGTAGGCCGAGAGGATCTAATGATGTCCACCTCTTGACATTCGGTTGATTTTACTGACCTCTAAATCGACGAGAAGACGACCAGTTACATTCGACATCTCTACATTATCATGACATGCATCATGGCTCAGGACACAGTGCACCTGTTAGAAAGTGCATTACCATGTACTTGCTTCACAAATTGTTGCCATAATGATGTTTATTAAATATGAAATGAGTGCCAATTATTTTCATTTTTAACTAAGAAATTAGTTGTTGATTTGCAGGATGGAGGTTCTTTTTTTATAACCAATTAGCTTGGATAAGTTGGATACTGTGATGGCAAAGTGGCACAGTTACAATGTGTGCTGAGGTGCGTCATCAGTACAACTGCCCCGTAGTTCACTTCAAGGATTCAAGGACGTTTCAAGGATGTTCATTAGTCATATGTACAGGATACAGGCAGCATCTACAATGAGATGCTCAAGCCTCAAGCCTCATGCTAAATCATACAGAGCACTGTGTAAATAATTTAACTGACATCTGTCAGAGCAGACATGGTCACCATTGGTGACATTTGTCCACAATTGACAATTTAATTTTGATGTCACTCAGCCCAGATCAAAATGTCACTGCTTCATCTTGAAATCACTTACACTGATGGCTTCTAGCAACAAGTGAAAAATGAACTGTCTTCTTATCTACTTAATGCAACAGATCTCTAGTGTCTGACTGTCATTGGCCCTTTCGTTTAACTCTCTGTCTCTCTGACTCTCATTGTCTGTCTCTCTCTCTCTCTCTCTCTCTCGCTTACTCTGACTCTTTCTCTGACTCTCTCTCTCTTTCTTTCTCTCTCTCTCTCTCTCTCTCTCTCTCGCTTACTCTGACTCTCTCTTTCTTTCTCTCTCTCTTTCTCTCTCTCTCTCTCTCGCTTACTCTGACTCTCTCTCTCTTTCTTTCTCTCTCTCTCTCTCTCTCTCTGACTCTCTATCCCTCCCTCATTTCATCACTTCCCCCCTATCACCCCCTCTCTCTCTGCATGCCAGTTCCTGTGTTGAGGGTTGTGGGTTTGGGCTGACAGGGTCAGTCTCCAGAGTAATTACATTAGTTTTATTTAGCTTATTAAAGTGATTGATGTCATGCTCTGACACCCTTTAGATCACAGAGGTTCAATCAAATTAAACATGGGCTGCCTGAATTGAACTCTGTATTGAAATGAGGGATCTTTTGAGACTGTTTAACTTTAATTGGATATAAGCATGTGTAGGTTAAGTTAATTACTATTGTAAAATGAAATTGCATTCATAGTTTATCTTATGATAAATTAGTTATTTTTGACTGTTCAAGGTACAACAGCTCCACATGAAATAAGAGAGATGAATGAGATGAGATAATTGCCGGAGCTGTTCGAGAACAGAAATGTTCTCTTTCTCTACATGTGTTCTGCTCCACTGATGACAAAACCTGTGCCCTCCCCAGCTTGATTATCACCTTGCCCCGTGTCTCAGAAGAGGACCAAACCCATCCTGCATAACGCTGCAATTAGGAGAGAAGGGAGCCTCTCAGATGCCCTCTGGGTTGCCCTCGCCTCTCAGATGCCCTCTGGGTTGCCCTCCACGAACAGACCTCTGAATGGAAGAACAACAAGGTCTCATTAACCCTGTTCAATGAGGAGCAGTTTACATGTTTACACATACCTGGATTATGATGCAAGAAAATTGTGATGCAGGAGAGAATCCAACAAATCCTGTAGGTGGACTTGTGTTATCAGTATTGCAGATGGAAACTTTAAATGTTGAATTTCTTGTCTTTTGTTTGTGATAATGTTTGACTTGAAATTACTCATCAGATCAGACACCTCACCATCAAAGTTTTGAGGACAAAGAGTTGAACAGTAGAACTGCAAAACACACTACATATACAGTAGCAAAGATACTAACAATAGCCCATCACAATGCCGCTTCACTGGGCGGGGCTAATGTGGCAGAGGAGATCCATTTTACGCGCTGTGGGACATGCGTGACAAGGCCTGATGGGGGTTATGCAGATGTGAGTGAAGGGTACAGGAAGCAGGAAGTGCCATGGCCAGCCTCACGAGTGCGAGACGAGGTTCCGTTTTCTTTGGACTTGACCTGGTGTCACTCTCATGTCCACTCCAACCGCTTAGAGTCCAATGTCTCCTAAGCTTCAGCTGACCTACTAGTACGAGGTAAAGCTTTGGGAGGCATGGGCGGCAGGTCAGACGTCAGTGCTGCCTTTTAGGGCCTATAACAGTTTAATTGAGTAGTGAGTCAGGGTGATGATCCTGGATCTGTTCTGACGCTGGTGTATCCTGTCCTAAATGAACTACTATGGCATAGGTTCTCTTGTTTCGGTTTTGATTACATTGCTACATATAATCATTTACAGTAGCTCCTTGAGAGTGAGAGTAAATATATGAACTCGACATGAACTTGTGAACGGCAGAATGAATGAATTGAGGCGGATTTTAAATGGAAACAGCGACATCTTAGAGGCTCCGCAGAGTTCAGCGACGCGTGGCAGCTGGCATTGTGGGTAAAAAAAGTAAAAGGCCACACACCATTGGCTGCCCTTGCTCAGACATGATGGGGGAGCAGGCGAGGATCCTTCATTATCTTTCCACTAGAGGAGAGACGCATCCAAACATACACAGATAGAGAGATACTTTAATGATCCCCCTAGGGGGAAATTTGGCGTTTGGCAAATTTGGCAAACATCCTTTCAGAGACTGACTGGAGGTGACCAGTAAAAGCACTGCCAGCTAATGCAATACAAAAAAACATCCTTATTTTATTACCATTGATATGCTTTGACATATAGCATTGGTCTAAAGAATTGTCCTTGGATGCATAGTGATTCTAAATCTGATTAGTAGTTCTCCGATGCCCAGAGCTGTCAGCTATTAAGCAGGACAGAGTAACAGAGGCCAGAGAGAGTGAGAGAGAGAGAGAGAGAGAGAGAGAGAGATGGATAAGGAACAAAACAACACTTTTACATTCAAGTCAACCTTCCTCTATCAATCTGTGAGCGACCATGACAAGGTCAGGGTGTCATCCTCCTCCCGCCTTGTGCTCTGCTCCCTCCGTGCTCTCAGACAGGAGAGCTGGACGTCATTGACTGAAAGCCCGAGTCCTCACATCATTTTCACACCTAGAGCTACTGTTTATGAAAAGTGATTAATATGGGTGAAATGAAAACACATTGCTAAACTAGTTTGTGCATGTCTCAAGTTATTTTTAGACTAAATCACTCTTGTAAATCTCCTGTCATGAGCGAGTGTTAAATTAAGTTGTTACTAACGTATGGTGTAGTGTAATCTGGAGCTACTGATGAATGTCATGATTTGGGGCCTTGTGAATCATTTTCGTTCATTGCATTTTATAAAAGGTAGGGAAGAATTGGACAATTTCTTGTAGAATGATTGCGCCCTAGTTTTTTCTCATTCATCCTCCTGGCTGAGTAGAGGATCCAGGTAGGTAGCACACTGGCTACTGTAGGTCCCACATCTATCACTGGACGTACGACAGAGGACTAAACACACTCTCACACACACACACACACACACGCACGCACGCACGCACGCACGCACACGCACATGCACACACACACACACACACACACACACACACACACACACACACACACACACACACACACACACACACACTGCCAAGGCTAGACCCCCTCTTGTAAGATCAAAAGGTGTAAAATTGGACCATAATGTTGTCCATTTAGTTCCTACTTACAAGTCCCTGCTTAAAAGCAGCAAACCACGGTGAAGATTGTACATATATGGAATAAATGAAGTCTCCGACGCAAATTCAGACGAGGCACGTACGTCACGGCCGGGGGGGTCAGCAGAGGTTAATCAGTCACGCATGACGCCAGCACCAGCTGACTGTAGCTGTCATAGCATTGGTCAGCTCACTAGAGCGCATGTATTTAAGCTGTCAAAACATGTCATTGTTCGCGCTTGCCATTACTGCTGGTTGTGCATTGCATGCTCGCCCCACCTCCTCCCCTGCTCCTCCTGCGTATGTCGATTTCATCTGTTGTCATCGTTGCTCTCTGTCCGGGGTAGTCTGTCAGGTATTCCACTAGCGTCGGCTAGTGGATGCCAGAGTAGCCGCTAGCTGGTCTCTGTGGCTTTCCGTGGCGAACGTGGGCCGCTACGTCTCCGAATGGCCATCCAGCGGTCCCTCCGGGCGCCATGGACGCAGAGACACTAGGCTGTATCTCCCGCGGAACCCACGAAGCGTCGGCCCGTGGGGACCAGGGACTATAATGTACAGCAGTCCTCCTGTGGCACTCTTTGACGGTCTTAGTGGGCTGAGTTACCTCCGAGCGTCTTCCCGATCGCGGCCCACTCTGATCGTCATTGAGGCAGGGGGCTAGATGCCGTTCCCCCTTCCTGGCTCTCTGGGCCAAGCGGCCCAGAGGGGGGGAACACCTAGATTGCCTCCCCCTGCTAACGCGCTCCACGCCTGTGGAGCGCTTTCCACGACGGTGGAAGGCAGGTGGCCCCCCGGACAGAGCACACCGCCAAAATTCATATGCTATGTATTATGCCGCTTGTATAATAAATGTTCAAATTTGACAAAAGTGATCTCGACTGAATGATAGAAACGCTCGGAGGCTGTCTGTCCTGTATTAACTGGGAGCTCTTTCATACCTAGAGGTGGCTACAGATTCCATCACTGATTACATTCAATTCGGTACCTCAGAAACAGTGTGAAACTGTGTATCTAAACAATAAGCCCTATATTTCTAAGGAAATTTAAATATGCATGGCTCAGAAAAACAGGGTCTTTAAGAGAGGAGACCATGTGTAAGGAACATCCAAACAGAGCTGAACCACAAGCTGAGGCTTGCTAGGGAAGAAGGAGAAGGAGAAGTTAGAATCCCACTGCTCCTCTGGGAATACCAAAAAACTATGGGACTCTATGAAAAAGATGACCAAACTAGAAACAAGATGACCAAAAACAAGATGGCCAACATGGCCCCAGTGAAACATGGACTTAGTGTCCTAAACGAGGCTGAGAAGGCCGATGAACTCGGTGACTTCTAACGGTTTGAAACAGCTGACTTCTCAGCGGAGCGCAGAGCGGCCCTGTGGTCGATTCCTACACAGGACCCCCCCCAAAATCGTCATCGACCAGCAGGGGGTAAGGAGACTGTTCTCTCGTGTGTGCCCCAAAAAAGCTGCTGGATAACAAGCCTGTTGTTATCCATGATGGAGAAAAGCACAACTCCAAATGAAACTGGAGCAGTCACAGGTCAAGGGTCAAGTGCTATAGTAAATGAAGGAAAGCATGAGGACCATCTATCTGGTGAGTGCCAGTGCTTTCCTTCATTTGTTATCCATGATGGAACCTTCTCACAGCTCTCCTCCTACTAATATCTTGGTGTCCATATCGACAACCAATCATCTTGGAGCACCCACATAGACGACCTCTGCTGCAGACTACAACAACGGCTACACTTCCTGCGCCGGCTCAGACTTCATGGTGTTAACAAAGAATTTATGTTGACCTTTTATCAGACGGTATTTGTGAGTCTTATTAGATACGGTATCACTACCTGGTTTGGTAACTTGGCTGTCCATCTTAAATCTAAACTACTTAGACTCTCAGAGGTGGCTCAGAAGCACCAGTGCTAAAGAACAGCCCCCCCTTAAGGCTATTTTTGAACTAGCCACTGTCAGACAGGCCCACAGAGTCATCAGTGACCCTGGCCATGTTCTGCGTGGTGAGTACGAGCTGCAGCGCTCAGGAAAAAGACACAGGGTCCCTATGGGTAATCAAAACCTGAATAGATTCAGGAAATCCTTTGTCCCCTTGTCCATCAATCTCTTGAATGAGGGAATGAATGATAATAATGAATAGTTCACTGGGTTGATGGATGCACATGATGATGATCAATCATGCTGTCCTTTCTTATGTATTATATGTTTCTGTATATGTGTCGGCTTGCAGTGCGGGCAATAGCCCAAGACAAATCTGCTTTGGGACAATAAAAGGTTACTTACTTATTTACTTACTTACTTACTTACACACACACACACACACAGGCACATGCACACACACACGCATGCACGCACACACACACACACACACACACTACGCATGCACGCACACACACACACAGCGGCACACAAACACATGCACACACACACACACACACACACACAGCGGCACACAAACACATGCACACACTGTGGCACCCTCCGTGCCGTGGGTGGGCGTGAGGCTGCCACAGGGACACAAACCGCTGCCGCGATGGCACTCCGACCGGCCCCAGAGACCCGGAAACCCCGCTGGGCAGTTCAGCACCATGGACAGCGTGGCCAGGCCCCAGGTGGAACCCAGCACCATGGACAGCGTGGCCAGGCCCCAGGTGGAACCCAGCACCATGGACAGCTAGGCCAGGCCCTAGGTGGAACCCAGCACCATGGACAGCGTGGCCAGGCCCCAGGTGGAACCCAGCACCATGGACAGCGTGGCCAGGCCCCAGGTGGAACCCAGCACCGTGGACAGCGTGGCCAGGCCCCAGGTGGAACCCAGCACCATGGACAGCGTGGCCAGGCCACAGGTGGAACCCAGCACCATGGACAGCGTGGCCAGGCCCCAGGTGGAACCCAGCACCATGGACAGCGTGGCCAGGCCACAGGTGGAACCCAGCACCATGGACAGCGTGGCCAGGCCACAGGTGGAACCCAGCACCATGGACAGCGTGGCCAGGCCACAGGTGGAACCCAGCACCATGGACAGCGGGGCCAGGCCCCAGGTGGAACCCAGCACCATGGACAGCGGGGCCAGGTGGTGAATGGGAGTCTACAGGCCATTCACCATCGCCATGGCAACCCTGACCCTCAGCTGCAGACAATCGTGCCCTCTCCTTGGAGGAACACCGGCTGACGAGCTGGGTCTCCATAAAACCCCAGGGATGAGCACACTCAGCGGTCCAGGGACTCAGTGAGTAGGAGTGTGAGTGAAACGCTGAATTCTCGGTCTAAGAACACCTAACTTATATTGTTTTCTTTTCTCTCATCTGGCAGCAGTATTGACGACCGGAGCCAAGTCCAGGATCCCCGCAGCCCGGCTGAGCGATCCACTGGGGACAGGAGTCAGCCCAACTGACCCGGATCTTTTTGTTGCTGTTTTTTCCTCTGTTTTTGTGACTCAAATAAACGCGCCCAGGCGCTAAACTGCCCCCTGACTTGATCTGCCTCTCTGCTGTACCCAGGTCTCACTCATGGTGTCCCACAACACACGCACATGCACACACTTACGCACCGGCACACACACACACACACACACACACACACACACACACACACACACACACACACACACACACACTACATTACAGTCATTTAGCTGACACTTTTATCCAGAGCAACTTACAATAATTGCATTCAACATAGGAATCATCAGTGTACTACTAATTGCCAGAACTCACAAGTACATCTCCTTTCTAAAACAAGTGACTTAGAGCATAATCTAGTGCTGAAGGCAAAGCCTGAGATAACCTCTCAGATACACACTGATACTGATATCAGACAACCTGTCAGATGCACACTAACACTCATATAAGACAACCTTCCAGATACACACTGATACTCATATAAGACAACCTCTCAGATACACACTGATACTCATATAAGACAACCTTCCAGATACACACTAATACTCATATAAGACAACCTCTCAGATGCACACTAATACTCATATAAGACAACCTCTCAGATACACACTAATACTCATATAAGACAACCTTCCAGATACACACTAATACTCATATAAGACAACCTCTCAGATGCACACTAATACTCATATAAGACAACCTCTCAGATGCACACTAATACTCATATTAGACAACCTCCGAGCTACACACTAATACTCATATAAGACAACCTCTCAGATGCACACTAATACTCATATAAGACAACCTCTCAGATGCACACTAATACTCATATAAGACAACCTCTCAGATACACACTAATACTCATATAAGACAACCTCTCAGATACACATTGATACTCATATAAGACAACCTCTCAGATACACACTAATACTCATATAAGACAACCTCTCAGATGCACACTAATACTCATATAAGACAACCTCTCAGATGCACACTAATACTGAAGGACCTATTTGTGCACCTGAGTGTGGTTTCGTAAAGCATATCTAAGATTTGGAGAATCTCCCCTCACTGAAGATGTAAACAAACAGGACAGTGTAAGGTCTGTGTCTGTTGAGCACAGACCAGTTCCTTGACGGAAGATACTGTATGTGTGTTGTTTCTGCTGTCGTTGCCTGTGAGATATAAAAAATTAACTAGGTTACTTGTTTGAGAAAGACAGAGAGAAGGTGTGTGTGTGTATGTGTGTGTGTGTGTGGATTCATTAGATCGTTAAAACAACATGAAAAGTAAAGCCTAGCAAGTAAACAAGACTTCCCTCTAAGACAGAAGAGATGAGACATTGACATTTAGACCCTTAATCCCTTCATCGTTCTTCACGTCCATTTGAAGCAGATGGACCATCTTATACTGCAGGTTGACGGGCGTCTCTGTACCCCCGATCCCCCGCTGTAAGGGCTAAAGAGATTAACATGCAAGCCAGGTCAAAATGGTGCGAGATTGCTGCAGATTGGTTCTCCTCACTGCTGACCTGACATGATTCATCCAGCCAGAGTGGCTTCGCTGGGAGCCAGAGACACCGCAGCAAGAGCAGCTGCTGTGTCACCAAAGACACCGACAACTGACAAATTAACATCAGTCTAGCTAAAAAATAGCTGTTGCTGAATGATTGGATTTGAAGTTCTAGTGACCCTAACCCTAACCCTTACTAAGAAAAACCGCCCCAACTCCACCGTCTAAACCTTAAGTGTTAAAGTAAGTAAGTAGGTGTTTAAGTCGCTTTTGATAAAAGCGTCAGCTGTAATGTAATGTAATATAAAGTAGCCTTTACTGTGATACTGTAGCTAAATCACTTAGGAGCCAAAATACTTTAGAAGCAGACGACGCTGACTGGAAGCTTTGCTCTACATATGCCAGCCTATGAGTCTTCTCAAGCTTTAATCCAACAAAGGCAGGGCCAGTCACTGGCTGCTCTACAGGATGTGTGGTTAATGTTTTACCACCAGGGTGACGGCAGCCTAAACCTATTTTTATTCATCTGTAAATCCCCCGCTGTCCACCCATAACAGCTTGTTAAAATGGAGGAATATGTCCAAATGCATTGGAAACAGGATAACAGGCCGTATTATACCAGGTCACAGCACCAGACCGGCCGTGTGACAGAGACACGAGGCCTCCGCCGCTAAGGTCAGGCCCCCGCCTCTGGGGAGCACTGGACCCGGCCACCCCACCGAGGAGCAGCACAGACACCGTTAACTCCCATTTATAAGGCCACAGACACCGCATTTATGGAGATTAGCTGCTCCAAGTCGACCTGTAGAACACACTGTATTAGGGAAGCTCGGTGTACGTGGGTCGGGGGGGCAATCCAATTATTCACATGCGCCTCTTCACAGAGAAGCTCCTCCTACCTGGACTACATCACAATTAGAAAAACAAATCACCAATTAAGTTGTGATCTGTTGCCATGGAGAATTTGTGTTTCACGGACTATAGTTCTTTGCTCTCTTTCTCCCCTGGTGAGCCAGATTGTGAAGGCATTTCGCGATAAAGATCTCCATCTCTGGAGCAGCCGACTCCCTTCTCCTTACTGACAGTCCCAGACACTGAGTCCTGGGGTTTCTTAGGTTTCTCAGGGCCGTCTCAATCTCACAATCACAGTTCATTGTGTTGGTAAACTTCTAGTAACAGTGAAACCGGAGCATCAGGGATGATATAATCTGGGCCTCCAGCTGTTTCGCTGTTATGTCACGCCAAGGGCCTTGGGGCCTCGTTCTCTCTGGGTGATCAGTTTGGGGACAATGATTAGAAAGCGGGATGACACTGATGACCGAGAGCAATGGCTCCCTCATCTGCTGGTGGGCAGAGAGCATGTGCTTCCCATGATGGGACCTGACAATTCCCCCAGAGCGGAGAGAGAGAGAGAGAGAGAGAGAGAGAGAGAGAGGTGAGGGGGTGGGGGGGTGAGGGGGGGCACACTACAACATACAGCAGTGGCAAGGCTCACATAGTGACACGTGAGGCAGATTTTAACAGCATGTGCCAGCATATTCAATAATGCCGGCACATATTCAAATACGAACAGGAAGAGGAGGAGGAAGTAGAGGAAGAGTTTGACTCTGAGGATGATGATGATGATGATGATGATGATGACAATGATGACGACAATGATGATGTTAGTGGTGATGATGATGATGATGACGATGACAACAATGATGATGATGACGACGATGATGCTGATGATGATGATGCTAATGATGACGATGGTGATGATGATGATGATGATGATGGTGGTGATGATGATGATGATGATGGTGGTGGTGGTGATGATGATGATGATGATGATGATGGTGGTGGTGGTGATGATGATGATGATGATGATGGTGGTGGTGGTGATGATGATGATGATGGTGGTGGTGATGATGATGATGATGATGGTGGCGGTGATGATGATGATTATGATGATGATGATGATGGTGGTGGTGGTGGTGGTGGTGATGATGATGATGATGATGGTGATGATGATGATGATGGTGGTGGTGGTGGTGGTGGTGGTGATGATGATGATGATGATGATGATGATGATGATGATTGTGTGGGCATGACCTCTGTTTCTAATCATGTGCAGCATGTAAATACTGCTCCTGGGTCCTGCTGCCATATTGAAATATTGGGTGAGTGCATCTGGGCCCATCTGCACTGGTTGAGGTTGATTGGAACAATTATGTTAATCTAGAATGTTCTCTGAGGTACCATGTTCTACATATTAATTGAGGCAATATAATTCCAATTACCAATTCAGGACACAAATTCTCGAATTTGACTGCAAGCGGGATGCTTCATCTGACAACACCATAAAAAAACAGACGCATATGATAACACTAGTCCGTCTCTGCTCTTTAAAACAAAATAATCGAAGCTATATGGACAAAGTCCCAAGAGAGTCTTAGGCTGTATTCTGAACACACACGCACGCACACACACACACACACACACACACACACACACACACACACACACACACACACACACACACACACACACACACACACACACACACACACACATCTATCCCTTTATGACTCATCCTATCCAAACTACACCAGACTTTCTCAGATTCGTTCATTCAAGCTAGACCCATGCAAATACGCGCAGACGCAATCTCTGAGCTCAGAGCGTGACACTTTTAGCGGGTCTCGGGGAGGCTATATAAATCCACACTGACATCCATTCTTTGAAGAACTGCTTAGGCTATACTAATTTCTTGATACAACACAACTGGAAGAGGGAGACATCTCAACTGGAATCTTCCATTGGCGCAAGAATAACGGTTTAAGGTATGACACCATTTTTCTTGCAACAAATCCTTCATACTTCATTTTTACTTTGTATCGACAGGTGTCATTTGAGCTGTTCATAGCTTTTCACATTACCTTAATGGATATACTGGGCTACTGGCAATAAATCATAACTGGTCTCTTGTGTTGTTGTGGACGTTTCATCAAACCTTGGATTTATGGGCCATATTATGGATTGCTTTGCATTTTCATAGCCTAGCCAATATTCTGTCATTGTTTTACGCAGCGAATGTCATGTCTTATCATGATGTGGAAGACAAGAGCCAGGAATGGAAGTCCATATTGAAACTTTTGATCAAATTTATATTAGCCTATAGTTTCATGCAACTTGCATGAAGCGAATAGCCTACCTTTCTGCACAGAATGGTTATAATCCATTTGGGAGTGCAGGGAACCTTTTTTTTGTAATTCACTTTACAATAGTCATAGATATGCATCGAGACAATAGGTGAAGTTAATTCACTCCTTTCTTTCTCAGAGTCCTGCTGATCCCCTGACATGAAGCTCAATTTATTAGTCACCGGCGTGGTTCTGCTGGTTGCCTTCTTACCCCGCTATGAATGCAGGGCGATTGAGAGTCCAGGCGCTGGCAGGCGCGCCCCCGCGGCGCGCACCGACCCTCAGCGCCAATCTCTGCCCATTCTATCACGACTAGGAGAGGAATACTTCATACGCCTGGGAAACAAGTACGCAAACTCACCCGAGTCTACATCGAATATGTACCCCGGGGGACCACCGGCCATCTACAACAGAGCCTTACAACTTCAGTTGACCCAGCGTCTACTACAAGGCAAAGTTGAGAACAGCAACCGGTTCATTAGCGGCTTCGCAAACCAGCTGGACGACTCGATGGAGAGAGGCAGGAGGTCGGAGGAGCCGCCCATCTCGCTGGACCTCACGTTCCACCTGCTGCGAGAGATGATGGAGATGTCCAGAGCTGAACAGTTAGCACAGCAAGCGCATAGCAACAGAAAGATGATGGAGATCTACGGGAAATGAATAGACATCATTCCATCCGCCAAAGATTCTTTTTTTTTCTTTTTTTTACATTTAGCACAAAACATGATATTCTGTACCATAGTGCTGCTTTTACATCCTTATTCTATATTCAAGTATTTATTTTATAGCTTTAACCTCAAACAACGGAGAGTAAATGGGCTTGGCTCGCAATCATCAGATACTAGGCTACCATGCAAGGATAAAATATTAAGTTTTATTATTGTATATATGTTCAAAATTAAACTGTAGCATAAACCCCTCTTTCATTCTGTTAAAATGAAATATTTGGTTGATTATAGGCTATAACTTCTGAGTTATGCGTTCAGGAGTTGATACCTGTCTGACTTTAAGTTCTATTGTATTATATGTTATTTAAGTTTGTTAATAAACTTATGAGCAAACAGTCATTTTTTGTTGTGCAAGAGAATGCCTTATATTTATATTTTTCAATAAAATCTTAAAAGCTATTTTTGAACTTCTCTGGATATTATTAAATGTAACAGTCAAACATAAATAATAGCCATTTAACTTTAAACTTTAATAGGCTATGGAAAAATCCTTATTTCTAAATGCGCATCAAATGGTAGGCCTATCTGGCCTATTCGCATTCTGTGAAATAAAATCTCTAATTAACTTAAATAGGCTGGACCGGGTTAGAGCGTTTGTAAACGCACTGTTCAGACCCTGAGTGATTTGCCTACAGGTAGCTCAATTAATTAGGCCATGTTCGGCTATTTAAGACTGCATCAAGGTCAATCAACAATTCTCTCCAATCGACTGTCAGCACTTGCCGAAATCCGCGATTTAAAATATAATGTTGTTGATACCGGATTGATGCTGGATTGATATTTCTCATTACTGACAATACCAACTGTATTTGTTGTAAATGTAGGCCTATTGTGTATACAGTAGCCAATGTGAAATGAGGAACATAGGAGACCAAACTGAGATGCTACTGTAACTATTCAGTCACCTCGCTGGAAATCATCTGATTCCTAAAAGAAGACCTCATTAAAAGTTCCGTCTCCATAAGACACACAGGGGAGATGTGTGTGTTTTGTGTATGAGAGAGAGAGAGAGAGAGAGAGAAAGAGAGAGAGAGAGAGAGAGAGAGAGAGAGAGAAAGAGAGAGAGAGAGAGAGAGAGAGAGAGAGAAACATCACATAATATTCACCCCTGGTAGCAACAACAGGGAGCTTATTACAGGCTTGAGGTGACATTGTAAAGGCTACCGTGGATGATGAGATGAAGAGATTGGATATGAGTCAATAGTGGGTTCTGTTCACCGGTGTGTCCACCTATGAGGCAGATCCACTTCTGGGAGACACTGAGAGACCGCAGGGTACTAGCACAGCAGGGGAGAAAAGGATAAATGGTACGAAGGAGCTTGTAATCTATCTCTAATTACATTACAAAACTAATCTCAAAATATGATCTAACACACAGAGAACCTGCACAGTGAACTTATACTCACGCCATTAAGTATTACGACACCAAACATCACTGGACATCCAAACAGTCTTTTACAGAGTTTGAGAATTTAAGCATGGAGGTACCGCAAGGTTCACCTCACACACACACACACACACACACACACACACACACACACACACACACACACACATACATACACACACACACACTCACACACACACACACACACGCACACACACCCTCCACTGGGCAGGAAGGAGAAGATATTATTACGTAACCTCCCCATATCGTATGTCAGCTCAGGCACTAAGACGAGTGAACTAGACACGCTCGCCGTCCGCCAGAAGAAGAGGCTCATGGATGAACAGTGCTTGAGGTCACTGGAAATGACTGTATGTACAGTAATGCTCTGTTAGCCCGCTGACATCTGAGGCCGTAAACAGTATAAGAAGGGCATTTGGATTACAACACATTTGAAGCTTGTGATAGGAGGGGAAAGTTAACCGAACGCCCGCAGCAGTCCTGCCTATCTGGGTGAACCAACGCAATCAACATCGATGCTAAAATTTGACATGTTTGATTGAAAAAAATAATAAACAAATTGCTGGTGCGTTTTCTCATATTTATTTCAATACTTCAGGAAAATCAGTGTAGAATCAGACATTAATATACAGTAATCAACAAAAAAGGTATCGTCATTAGTCAACTTGACCAAGTTTATAGTCAGTAATAAGAACTGTTATTGGACAAAAAAGCATGTCCAACATTCAAAGCCAGGAGGATTCTGGGTAGCTCTGCTCCCTCAACTCAACGTGTTCCAGGTAGAAGTTGCCGTCGCCACAGATCTAACGTCATCTCAACCTCCCCCGGCACTGAGGGGAAACGCCAGGGATATTAGACTCTATTCATCCCTATGGGGAATCACCTCATAACTGACCTTAGATCAGAATCTATGGGCAACGTTTTCCTAGGCCTGGCATCGGCGGCTAGGACGGAGTGGCGCTCTTGGCTGCGTTCTGCGGCGAGGCGAACTGTGGGGGTGGGGCTACAGAGGCGGGGGCCCTGGCGGCCACGGCGACCCCTGACGTTGCCTGGCTCCCCACTGCGGCCTCGGCGCCTGGCGCTCCTTCCTCCTCCTCCTCCTCCTCCTCCTCCTCCTCGTCTGCAGAGGGAGAGGGGACGTCAGGAGAGCAACGTCAAACTAACGGCCAAACCAGGACCACGTCAGGCCAGCCGTGAAAGATGCACCCAAGGTGTGAAACATTAACGCCAGGATGAGTTAAAGATTTTACCCGCCCCAAATAATCTCAGAGTCCTTGAACGCTGCCAGACTGGGTTTGTGTGCATTGCCCACGGCGGGGGACACAATGTGCTGATGTCATCATCTGCGTCAGCCAATCAGCGTCTTATCTGGCCCCCGGTCCCTACCTCCGATGAAGTCGATGCTGCGCAGGGCGCGGCCCTCCGCGTGGAAGCTGACGGCGTAGTGATCCAGGTTCTCGTAGCCCCGCTCCACCGTGTCCAGGTGGGCGGTGCTCGACGCGTCCCCGATCCTGACAGATGGGGAGGGGGGGGGGTCATTCATAGGGAGTACATTTAAAGCTCTATCTCTTTCATTGAATACAATATTGTCCGTCAAAAGCGTTTTATACTCACGTTTTGAGAAGAGGTTTGGCTGCCTGTAAAACGGCACAGGGAGAGAGAGCTATGCTCAATCATTCATTCATAACAACCGTATGTACGTTGTGTTTTATGCCATCGATGTGCGTGAAGGTGTTAAATGTATGCTTATACTGTACCTGTATACATTGGCTTTTCCTACGTTAAATGCAATTATTCTAAGTCATTTTGGATACAAGCATCAGCTAAGTGACCATAATGTAATGTATAATTATAGACTGTATTATGTTTCTGTTATGTGTATGAAATGTTTTTATGCTATAGACTCTTGGAAGAAATGTAGCCCCAATAGGGCTAAAAGAAATCCAAACAAACAAACAAACCCATATCTCAGGTTAGGGGTTTGCGTGTGAGCGCCTGAGCGCGGGTTCGTCCGTCCGCGTCACCTGCAGGAAGACGGCCATCTCGGGCTCCTCCATGGCCTGGATGCCGGTCTCCACCACGCGGCAGCTCTCCTCCAGGTGGTCTCCGTACTTCCTGGTCAGGCCGCGGACGTAGCTGAGCTTCTCGTCCTGCTCGGCCGTCACCCGCCCACTCAGCTCTCGCTTCTTGTCCTCCAGCAGCGTGTACAGCTGGTCGAACTTCTCACACGCCTGGGACTTCTGCCTCCTGCTGTTCTCCTGCGCAGCACGCACACGCGCGCACATGCGCACAAACGCAGTCATGCACGCACGCCCACACACGTGTACGTGTACAGGCACACACACACACACACACACACACACACACACACACACAGAGTCAGATCATGCACAGGGATGTCCGCACATCGGATGCAAGACAAAGTGTACAGTAACAGACAAACCCATAAAGCACTGCCTAGTAGCTCACTAGGTGAGTGGAAATCAGCTGACTCATACACACTAGGGACACATTCCATGTGAGATACCTGCCTGTAACTAAGTAACTAAGTAACTAAGTAACTAAGTAAGTAATTAAGTAAGTAAGTAAGTAAGTGGTTGTTGATGGGGTTCCGGGTCAGAGAGCTGGTACATTGACGTATGCCATTCACTTTCAATGGCTGCAGCCATTGACAGGGGAGGAGCTAGCTGTGTGACTGACAGTGAACGTGGGTGTGTGGGACAGGGGAGGAGCTAGCTGTGACTGACAGTGAACGTGGGAGGAGCTAGCTGTGTGACTGACAGTGAAGGTGGGTGTGTGGGACAGGGGAGGAGCTAGCTGTGTGACTGACAGTGAAGGTGGGTGTGTGGGACAGGGGAGGAGCTAGCTGGGTGAGTGACAGTGAACGTGGGAGGAGCTAGCTGTGTGACTGACAGTGAAGGTGGGTGTGTGGGACAGGGGAGGAGCTAGCTGGTTGAGTGACAGTGAAGGTGGGAGGAGCTAGCTGGGCGAGTGACAGTGAAGGTGGGTGTAAGAGGGATAGAGAGAGAGCTGGCTGTGTGAGTGACAGTGAAGGTGGGTGTAAGGGGGAGGAGCTGGCTGGGTGAGTGACAGCCCACTGGGACTCACCTCTATGGTCCGGCAGGTCTCCTCTAGCTGACTGATGATGCCCTGGATCCTGTCATTGTTCCCAACCATCATCGCTATGCCATCAGACAGCTCTGTCTGGGGGCCAGAACACACACACACACACACGTACAGACACACACACACACACACACACACACAGTCCGATCATGCACAGGGATGTGCTGGGATGCAAGAAAAAAGTACACAGTAACCGACAAACCCATAAAAAAACGCCTAGTCACTGAGTGGAACACCTGCCTGTCTGAGACAGGACAGGTGCGACCTCTCTCTGACCCCGTTTACACCTGGCATTAAAATGCGTTTTTGGTGATCAGATTGCAATCTGATCATACTAAACCACATGAAAGTACAGGTGTAAATGCGCCCAAAACGTTTTGAGGACGGATTGCGATCCGATCGGCCGTACCACCTCCGGAGGTGATCAGGGACGCATTTCGACCACATTTAATAGAAGTGTAAATGGAAATGCGTTTTTAATCCACATATCAACAACGTGGGCGGAAATACGTAGCCGTTGGAACGCGCCGGTTCCAGACCAGCAAGGAGCAGGCGTCCATGGCAGCTAGCAAGAAAGCATTAAAATGGATCCTGGTCAAGGTTGGAGTCCAGACGAGACAAAAGTGTCTACTCTCAATTTAGTCAGACGAAAATATTCAAGCACAAACAGGATGTGACGTTCGATTGTCAGCTGGACAGAGTCGATCGGATCTCAAACGGATCAGGATGAAGGTAATCGAAACGCATATTAATGCCAAGTGTAAATGTAATCAGGCTAAATCATTATCTCGATAGGAGACACATTTTAATGCAAGGTGTAAACGGGGTCTCTGACCCCTCTGCGACCTCTCTCTGACCCCTCTGCGGTCGGGCGCTGGGCGCGTTCCCCACGCCGCTCACCTTCTGTGTCTGGTAGACGCTGGCGAGCGGCGCCACCTCGCAGGCCTTGTGCTGGCCGAACACCTTGCACATGGAGCAGGTGGGCGTGCTGTGGGTCACGCAGTAGATGTTGATCTTCTCCTCCTCGTGGACCTCGCACATGGGCTGCTCCTCCTTCCTCTCCGGGGAGGGCTTGCTGCCACTACTGCGCCAGGGGAGAGGAGACATATCAATCAATCAATCAATCAATCAATCAATCAATCAATCAATCAATCAATCAATCAATCAATCAATCAATCAATCAATCAATCAAAGCTTTATTTGTATAGCGCATTTCATACCCAGAGGCAACACAATGCGCTTTACAGAGAACAAGGGAGGTGGGCATACGACCCACTCTCTACATATTCCAGAGGGAAGCAAAAAAACAGTATCACCCGGGGGCCAGATAAGTGAGCTGTAAAAATTCTTCCCTGACCCCTCTCAACAAGGCGATGGAGCAAGCTCCAGGAGTATGTTTGTCTACCGGCTAAGAACATTTATAAAGAAATAAATAACATTAAATTACATTTTCAGAGCAAGAAGGGCTAATAACATCATAGGAGAGACATGGCAAACACTGGTGTATGTCTGTGTGTGCGTGAGTGTGCCTGGGCCCAGATAGAGGCAGGGGTCAGGGGTAGGATCGGGGTAGGAAAAGGATACGGACCCGGGTTAGGGACATATGGGGTCAGCGGTTGAGTTTGGTTTTAACTAATGTATTTTAGGGTGCCTATTGTCGCCTGGGAGGGGACTACAGCTGGAGATTAGTCATGCGGCCTAAAACTGCTCTGTTTACTCTTACAGTCAATTAACGGGGATTGTCCAAGACACTATAAGCTAATAAAGTAGTGTACTATACACACTTACTCTGCTTGTTACAGTACATGTTTTAAATCTACAGTGGACTTCATAGAAAATGTTATTGCTAATGCTTGCTTGCTCCATTTAAGAATGCTTGTGCTTAGTGCACAAAGTATATTGCTTTCTCCTGTGGTTACATTGCTGTTATAAATGAGTTCTAACTGTCAAGTCTGTACCCTTCAGTACTGTTTCCTTCTCTCTACTTGATAAGGAAGCCGGGGCCTCTTGTGAAGGACTCCTTGATCTAATCTCATTTCTTTTTTAAATCTTTTCACTGCACTCTTTTACTATGTTATGTACTGTACAGTGTCCCTGAGCTTGAGAACGCCGCTTTTTAAATCTATTAATCTATGATATGGGTTATGCCTACCACCAGAGTAGATCTCAATTCTGAGAACTAGCTAACTCTGTCTCAGGCCCTGTGTGATGAACAGTGTGAGAGTCGTGCTGGACATACAGCATGACCCTGCTGAGGCTCTGACCCTGACCCAGGGATCAGTGCTTCTGACACGGACACACACCGATACAGGGAGGCACACACTGATCATACTGGTGGATGCCCCACTGTCACCCCACTGTCACCAGCAGACCTCCCGGAGTCCGATAGACACCCCCGTGTCTGCTGTGGATGTCGTAGCATGTCCATAGGATGCCCTCTCTCCTATGATGCTTTTTTAGCCTCTCTTACTCTGAAATGTAATTTAATGTAATGTATTGCTTTATAAATGTTCTTAGCCGGTAGACAAACATACTCCAGGAGCTCCATCGCCTTGTTGAGAGGGGTCAGGGAAGAATTTTTACAGCTCACTTATCTGGCCCCCGGGTGATTACTGTTTTTTTTCTTCCCTCTGGAATATGTAGAGGTGGGTCGTATGCCCACCTCCCTTGTTCTCTGTAAAGTCCATTGTGTTGCCTCTGGGTATGAAATGCGCTATACAAATAAAGCTTTGATTGATTGATTGATACTGGAGTTTACTCAGATTCAGATACAAAGCATGTCAGTGGTAATTGGTTTTGTATATACTGTATCTCTGACCCCATGTATATTTCATACACTCTACAGTATCTCTGCTGCACTCAGGGAGGGAGAGAGACTTCTGTGTGCGTAAAATAACGAAACATGATGATGCACAAGTTCTCTTTTTGATTATTAGAGAAGATTGGATCAATTTCAAGATTGGATTATTCATTTCTTCCACACTACACTGAGCAGGACGGGGAACTAGACACCACCTTGCATCTCATACGATGCAACTAATATTCAGTACAGTACCACATTACAGTAATCACACCCATTCCACTCCCAGGAAACAAGTCTCGGGGATCATCTGAGAGTCATCTGAGACGTTTGGAGAGAATGAGGATGACACGCCTCCCCAGCATGTGTGCCCTCTGCCCTAAATATCTTTCTGATGGAATCAATTCCACACAGATATGAGTCTTAGATCTGATACTTTAGAGGGGAAATAAACCATATGTTAACTTGACGGACTTAACAAAACTTTAGTCCTTTCACAGTACTTCATATGACCACCATGAACAGTCAAAGGGTTGGAGCCAGTAATGTCACAAGTGTGAGAGCATAGTGACACACGGCTGGTCCCCCTCCCTCCTCCTCTGCTCTCATCCTCCGTCCCTTACGGAGTGGAAGAGAGCTTTGACTCGTGAATGAAGTGTGAACTTTGGAGCGTAACGTCGGGTGACAGGGCAGCGAGCTGGATTACACAGCCTGGGGGGAATTCCTATTCTTATGCGCACGGCGTTCACCTCATGCATTTTTATGAGCGAAAAATGCCTGAGATTAAAGATGGCGGTTCCCTAAGAACACTCACATGTCTTGGCTGCTTCATTTTCGAGGAGGGATTCCAGCAAGTGCTTCTTCATGCACATAACATAGTGTGCCATTGGTGTGTGAATGTGTGTATGAATGGATGAATGAGAGAGAACATTGTAAAGTTTATATACCGTAGCGCTTTGGATAACCTGGAGTTGTTTCAAGTAGCCTATTATTATTATATAGTAAATATAGAATAGGCTCTATACAGTATGAGTAAATTCATTTTATTTAATTCCAATACATTTAAGAAAAATGTAATAATGCATAGCAATAGCGTTCATAAGGAATTAGTAATGAGTTGCATGGGAACACACAGAAGCTACCCATGCTCACAGGCTCTGATGGGCATGATAGCAACATGATGAACAACCATGATGGGCACTGAATTGATTGGATTGAAAAGATGAAGAATAAAATGTTCTAGTTACGTAACGTGAGAGATATGTGTTTTGATGATTAAGTCTGCATTAAATAGCCATGGCAACATGTCTGCAACAATACCTGGACGGTGCCATGCAATGGTCTGTAAGGTGCTGATTTAAGAACTTGAGTGCAATGAAAAATTATACTGTTATAATTATTATCTAATTACTACATCATACTATAATGGATGGAGTCTCTGTCTGTATGTCTGTCTTTATTTCCATTTTCTGGAGAGCCGGGCCGTGTATGGAGTTGAAATTCAGCAGGTGTATTGATCAGGACCAAAGGAAGCCAGTGTGGAGTAGTTGGAACGGGCAACGCACTAGACATGACTAAAACATGACTTGTATCTCATACAATACTAACCGAGGACCTACAAGACTTACTCATCTGTCCCCCGCTGTGTTTTTAAATAAAAGAAAGTCTTGTAATCGGACATGAAAAACTAGGAACACTATACTACAAATGGGGAACACAGAAATGTTTTGGAGTTATTTCTGAAGTCTGAACCCTGAATCATCATGCCATTGCACTGCACATTAATGGAGATATGTATCGTTCTATAGGGTCACTGTACGCTAGCTTTAGCATTATACTAGCCAGACTACAGTTTGACGCATCGCCTGCCTGGGGAGCCAGAATCTCATCTGTTCCAGGTGGAGCACCCAGCTTAGGAAAGAAACAAGTTAGAAAGCCACTATATGATTCAGCTCACCTAGTGGACTCCTGCTTGAACATATCAATGATGTTCTCCACCAGCAGGTTCCTCTGGAGGCCATAGACGCCGTGACGGTCCAGAACCACCTCGTGCCTGCAGGACGGGCACCTAAATCGGCCACCGGAGGTCACCGAGCCCCCTCTGGTCGGAAGGTAGGGGTTGGAGGCCTTCATACACAGGAGCATTAAGATGATCAACATGTATGCAGTGTGTACAGTTCAGACTTGCACTGGACAGCTGTGGCAAGGCAAAGCTAAAACAAGTGGAGCACACAATTGAGACAGACTAGCTCAACCATTATAACAACTCTAAATATAAATCAAGGCCAAGATGCATCCTGATGACCTGTGCACATTGGTTTAAACATGTTATGAAGCTAAACAGGAACATACATAGACATGTTATCAAGGAATGGCATGTTATTGAAGAAATGTAAATATACCTGGAATATATCATTGGCACACTTTCGACAGAGGTTGTGCTGACAAGGTAGGATGACCACAGGCTTCGTAAACATTTCCAGGCATATGGGACAGATGAGCTGCTTTTCCAAGTTGTCCATTACGAATCCACTGAAAGCCAATCCGGTGACTGAGACTGAGAGGACAGGAGAAGGCCACAGAAATCCTGGAAATTTTGTTCAATCAGTTCAGCATTTAAACCACGCGTTCTTCCCGAACAACAAAAGGCCCAGTGAAATGGCTCTGGTGCAAACTGTGCCTCACACGGGATATCGCGTGGCTCGTATCTCAGAGCTGGAGCTGGTGTCAGAGCTGTTTTTAGAAAGTGTCACGTCAAAGGTTGCCATGTTACTGCCCATATATGAAACTGATACTAGGAAGAGCTGAGCAGCTGATGACTCCTCTCTGCGCAACACATGGCGGCCTATTAGAACTGCACATTAACTTAATCAAAAACTTATAGGACTAATAATAGGCTATAATAATAATTAAAAAAAAACAATAATAATAATAATAATAATAGGTTAATAATAATAATAACAATAATAATAATAATAATACTTTTATTTATAGATAGATATAGATAGATAGATAGATAGTTAGATAGATAGATAGATAGATAGATAGATACTTTATTGATCCCCCTAGGGCGAAATTTGGTGTTTCAGCAATGGAAATTACAAGGTTGGAAAAAGAAACGAAAGACAGATGCAGAACAATACAAATAATAATAAAAAACGAGGAGAAACAGGGACCATATACATCCATATAAAGCACGTTTCATTGTGAAACAATCTCAAAATACAGAAACATTCACAACGGCATTAAAACAGAGACACTAATTACACATTATACAAAAAGCTTTTGTAAATAAATAAGTTGCCTTCGACCCGTCTTAAAAGAACCACGTGGTGCCAGGGTTGACTATGCCAATAAATAGGCTACAACATGTGTGAAGAATAATGACAGAAAAGCTGTTTAATTATTAAGTGGGAACAAGAACGCAGTCCCGGTGATGCTTCCCATTCATCTCTATGGTAGACCTGATCCAGCCTGGTATCTAGCGAGTACCGGTCAGTCTGACCTTCACCCCATAGAGAGCGGTCACGTGGGCGGGGCTAGCCTACTTGCCTTGACAGACAACCACCTTCGGCCAATCAGCGTTCAGCAAACTTTTCCCAAATCCAGTCGGAAGACCGGCAAAAACGTATTTTCCACCGAGAAACCCCTCTAGTGCATACTCTTGTTCTTATTTAAGTGTTGTGATTAAGTATATTTCTGCAATAACTGCACGGGATGGTCGTACCAGGCTGATCAGGGCTGAGTTGAAACGCAGCCCAGTTCCATTTCTGGCCACTATGGAGATTTAGGGGGCGCTATTTCGAGTTTATCTTACTAGTAGGCTCAACAGCTGCAGATACCCTACTCAGTAGGCCTGTCAGATGTTTGTTGACAGAAATGATAAACTTCTATCAAAAGTATGTTATTGTTAAATCTATCTGCTTTGTGAACCAAGCTATGGCTTCTCAGTCTATGACAACTTGAATGACAAGAAACGATGAGACGATGAATAGGCTACGTTGATAGGCCTAGTTGTCAGCCTATACTCTCAATTCACTTGCTTTTTGCCATTCTAGCTGTAGGAATATAAAGGGGTCAACATAACATTAACAGAATATGTTTGACATTGTGTTTCCCCTGTTCTCTCCTCCTTTCCTCCCCTGTTCTCTCCTCCTCTCCTCCCCTGTTCTCTCCTCCTTTCCTCCCCTGTTCTCTCCTCTCCTCCCCTGTTCTCTCCTCCCCTGTTCTCTCGTCCTCTCCTCTGTTCTCTCCTCCTCTCCCCTGTTCTCTCCTCTCCTCCCCTGTTCTCTCCTCCTCTCCTCCCCTGTTCTCTCCTCCTCTGTTCTCTCCTCCTCTCCTCCCCTGTTCTCTCCTCCTCTCCTCCCCTGTTCTCTCCTCCTCTCCTCCCCTGTTCTCTCCTCCTCTCCTCCGCTGTTCTCTCCTCCTCCCCCCTGTTCTCTCCTCCTCTCCTCCCCTGTTCTCTCCTCCTCTCCTCCGCTGTTCTCTCCTCCTCCCCCCTGTTCTCTCCTCCTCTCCTCCCCTGTTCTCTCCTCCTCTCCCCTGTTCTCTCATCCTCTCCCCTGTTCTCTCCTCCTCTCCTCCCCTGTTCTCTCCTCCTCTCATCCTCTCCCCTGTTCTCTCCTCCTCTCCCCTGTTCTCTCCTCCTTTCCTCCCCTGTTCTCTCCTCCTCTGTTCTCTCCTCCTCTCCTCCCCTGTTCTCTCCTCCTCTCCTCCCCTGTTCTCTCCTCCTCCCCCGTTCTCTCCTCCTCTCCTCCCCTGTTCTCTCCTCCTCTCCTCCCCTGTTCTCTCCTCCTCTCATCCTCTCCCCTGTTCTCTCCTCCTCCCCCCTGTTCTCTCCTCCTCTCCTCCCCTGTTCTCTACAGCAGTGAAGAGAAGAGGCCACACCCCCTCAAGCTCCTCTCTCACCCATAAAGGAATTGAATAAATGCTGCTTACCTCTTCCTCCCCTTCTACCCCTCCTCTCCCCTTCCTCCCTGACAGTAAGTGACTCTACCTCCCTCACTGGCGGTGTCGAGACGGGCCAATCAGCAGTCTGCCTGACTGACTAACACTCTTACTGGGCGAGGGCGGATGATGTCTGACTGACTGACTAGCACTCTTACTGGGCGAGGGCGGGTGATGTCTGACTGACTGACTAGCACTCTTACTGGGCGAGGGCGGATGATGTCTGACTGACTGACTAGCACTCTTACTGGGCGAGGGCGGGTGATGTCTGACTGACTGACTAACACTCTTACTGGGCGAGGGCGGATGATGTCTGACTGACTGACTAGCACTCTTACCGGGCGAGGGCGGGTGATGTCTGACTGACTGACTAGCACTCTTACTGGGCGAGGGCGGATGATGTCTGACTGACTAACACTCTTACCGGGCGAGGGCGGGTGATGTCTGACTGACTAGCACTCTTACCGGGCGAGGGCGGATGATGTCTGACTGACTAGCACTCTTACCGGGCGAGGGCGGGTGATGTCTGACTGACTGACTAGCACTCTTACCGGGCGAGGGCGGGTGATGTCTGACTGACTAGCACTCTTACTGGGCGAGGGCGGATGATGTCTGACTGACTAGCACTCTTACCGGGCGAGGGCGGGTGATGTCTGACTGACTGACTAGCACTCTTACTGGGCGAGGGCGGGTGATGTCTGACTGACTAGCACTCTTACTAGGCGAGGGCGGGTGATGTCTGACTGACTGACTAGCACTCTTACCGGGCGAGGGCGGGTGATGTCTGACTGACTAGCACTCTTACTGGGCGAGGGCGGGTGATGTCTGACTAGCACTCTTACTGGGCGAGGGCGGGTGATGTCTGACTAGCACTCTTACCGGGCGAGGGCGGGTGATGTCTGACTGACTAACACTCTTACCGGGCGAGGGCGGGTGATGTCTGACTGACTAGCACTCTTACTGGGCGAGGGCGGGTGATGTCTGACTAGCACTCTTACTGGGCGAGGGCGGGTGATGTCTGACTGACTGACTAGCACTCTTACCGGGCGAGGGCGGGTGATGTCTGTCTGACTAGCACTCTTACTGGGCGAGGGCGGGTGATGTCTGACTAGCACTCTTACTGGGCGAGGGCGGGTGATGTCTGACTGACTGACTAGCACTCTTACTGGGCGAGGGCGGATGATGTCTGACTGACTAGCACTCTTACTGGGCGAGGGCGGGTGATGTCTGACTGACTGACTAGCACTCTTAC
Source organism: Borostomias antarcticus (assembly GCF_949987555.1). Lineage (NCBI taxonomy): Eukaryota > Metazoa > Chordata > Actinopteri > Stomiiformes > Stomiidae > Borostomias > Borostomias antarcticus. The sequence continues at coordinate 1,202,766 of NC_140242.1, read as the reverse complement.
TGGGCGAGGGCGGGTGATGTCTGACTGACTAGCACTCTTACTGGGCGAGGGCGGATGATGTCTGACTGACTGACTAGCACTCTTACTGGGCGAGGGCGGATGATGTCTGACTGACTAGCACTCTTACTGGGCGAGGGCGGGTGATGTCTGACTGACTAGCACTCTTACTGGGCGAGGGCGGATGATGTCTGACTGACTGACTAGCACTCTTACTGGGCGAGGGCGGGTGATGTCTGACTGACTGACTAGCACTCTTACTGGGCGAGGGCGGGTGATGTCTGACTAGCACTCTTACTGGGCGAGGGCGGATGATGTCTGACTAGCACTCTTACTGGGCGAGGGCGGGTGATGTCTGACTAGCACTCTTACTGGGCGAGGGCGGATGATGTCTGACTAGCACTCTTACTGGGCGAGGGCGGGTGATGTCTGACTAGCACTCTTACTGGGCGAGGGCGGATGATGTCTGACTGACTAGCACTCTTACTGGGCGAGGGCGGGTGATGTCTGACTGGTCTGGAACTGACTGATGCTGCTGCTTTGCTGTGGTTACCGCCTCACAGTTCCAGTTCTAGGTCATGGCTCTTCTTGTGGCTTCTTGTGTTTTCTTCCATCACCATCATCATCATCATCATCATCATCATCATCATGAGAGGCAACAACCCAGAAGTCTGCTGATCCAGTCAGGTGGTTCGTTCCCCTGCTGCCTGGGGGTCTACGTCCTGGGGGGTACGTCTCAGAAGGTTGTATGTGTGGGTGTTTGTGTGGGTGTTTGTGTGGGTGTTTGTGTGTGTGTTTGTGTGGGTGTTTGTGTGTGTGTCAAGGTTATTATAGTGAACGGAAACTAACGAAATAGTGAAAACTAGGTGTGAAAAAATATTTTCCCTAACTGAAACGGAAAAAAAAAACGAGGCTTTACAAAAAAATGATGACTAACTGAATCTGTATTGTGTGTTTACGTCATCTTTTTCCCATCTTTCGTCACAGGCTCAAAACTCATCTCTTCAAGAAGTACTTCAACCATCCTCCCTCCTAAGCACTTATTGTATTTTAGATTGCTATTCTTGCACTTTGCCTTCAGCACTAGATTATGCTCTTAGTCACTTGTTTTAGAAAGAAGATGCACTTGTGAGTTCTGGCAAGTAGTAGTACATTGGCTTTTCCTAATAATGCAATTATTGTTAGTCGCTTTGGATAAAAGCATCTGCTAAATGACTGTAATGTAATGTAATGCAACTGGAACGCAGCATAACCTTAAGTGTGGACAGGGAGGGAGAAGAGAGTCTGCTATAGTCTCTTACATCAGCTGGCCGGCTTATCTTATCTTGTGTGATACGTGCTTTTAATGTTGCATACGTTGTTTGAAATTGTATTACTGTTATTGGTTGATGCCGTATGTGTGTGTTTGAAACTTTTGTGGACAGGGCACCATCGAAAAAGAAATCTAATCTCAACAGGACTTCCTGGATAAATAAAGTTTGAATAATAAATAAATAAATAAAATCAGTTTACACCAAGCATCTGTAGAATGATCTCTCTGTGGCTCCTGTACAGGCCACTCCCCGATCCAGAGCTACAGTAGTCACAAACATGACACCTGAGGTTCTGGTCCACAGAGCTAGCTAAACCTGACACAACTGGATGGTCCACAGAGCTAGCTAAACCTGACACACCTGGATGTTCTGGTCCACAGAGCTAGCTAAACCTGACACACCTGAGGTTCTGGTCCACAGAGCTAGCTAAACCTGACACACCTGGAGGTTCTGGTCCACAGAGCTAGCTAAACCTGACACAGCTGGATGTTCTGGTCAGGCGTTTTCAGGAGCAGGTGCCTCTCAAATGTGAGCTTCTCACACTCACCACGGCCTCTAAAATGTGCCCTGGAGAACGGTGCATTCTGGAAGCGATCTCCGAGCGTGTGAGAACGGCAGCCAACCTATGAGGCGCAGTGCCAGAGAGCCGGGCGGATGTGTGCGAGACTCGTATGACTGGGTGAGGAATCTAGACTAGGTTAAAGATTCCTGACTGAGATAGAGCTTCCTGACTCAACTCTATACACACACACACACACACACACACGCACACAAACAAACACACACACACACAAACAGACACACATGTACACACACATGCACACACACACACGCATGCATACAGACAAACATACTGTACATACAGTACTTACATACAGACACATTCACACACATGTGCACACATTCATGCAAACAAACACGCACACACACACACACGCATGCATACAAACAAACATACTATACATACAACACTTACATAGACACATTCACACACACACACACGTGCACACATTCATGCAAACAAACACGCACACACACAAACACACACACGCATGCATACAAACAAACATACTATACATACAACACTTGCATACAGACACATTCACACACGTGCACACATTCACGCAAACAAACACGCACGCACACACACACACACACACACACACACACACACACACACACACGAAAACACACACCACTAGCACCTGGCTCATCAAATTTTCCAACACGCACATCCATACCCATGACTTGTGTAGGTGAAAGGCTCCGTTTCCTGACCTCAGATCTGCAGACTTCAACACAGTGTTACACAATCGTATTGTCTTTATTGCACACAAAACATCTTGTAATCTCCAGATATCAACTCACAATTTAATTAATAATGTTATATAGTATATATTTTGTCTGAAAAAAAGATAGCCTACAATGCAACCAATTACTCTTTACACATACAGTCCAATCAATATCTTTTTATACACTGACTCATTCATTCAGTATTACCAAATATCCTGGGTAACAAATTGCATCAGGTTGAATGGAGCAGATCCACGAACCCCTAAGATTTCTGTTCTCAGGTGTAGGTTCTCCGTCCATCACCATCAATCAAGCGAGTCTTCTCACTCGCACTGGCTGGCTGGTGCACTACAGGGACACCACCATCTGGAGAGAGAGAGCATCATTCTGAAATTGGGGCCCCATGGCTTTGCAAATAACATACAGTAGGACCGTGACAATTACTTGTGAATAGTTAAATACTGTACATGCGATAATGATGATTTATTGACAAGGAGTTTTGAAAGCAATGGTTTAACGCTCACTTTAGTGGCAGATTTATTTATTTTTGCTGCAAGCTCCAGAAGCAAATCCATTGTTTTGCTTTTATCCTGAGATGGCTCAAAATAACTGCTACAGAGACACATTGGGAGAGGTGACTCACAGGCTGTGAGTATTTAGCAAAGTGGATGAGTGCAGAACACATGGAAATAACCTCCCACTGCTGATCTCACTGGAACAGTCTCATCCTCTCATCCTATCCAAAACTTCTTGGCTGAAATATCAGCTCCATTAAATTAGCCGGTAGACAAACATACTCCAGGAGCTTGCTCGATCGCCTTGTTGAGAGGGGTCAGGGAAGAATTTTTTACAGCTCACTTATCTGGCCCCTGGGTGATTACTGTTTTTTTTTTGCTTCCCTCTGGAATATGTAGAGAGTGGGTCGTATGCCCACCTCCCTTGTTCTCTGTAAAGCGCATTGTGTTGCCTCTGGGTATGAAATGCGCTATACAAATAAAGCTTTGATTGATTGATTGATTGATTAAATTCAAAGCTCATTATTGTTATTCGACAGTCTGACATTCTTGTCGCTGAGATTGTTTGTATCAAACAATTAATTGATAAAGTAGCTGAGGTAAATAGAATGCAAGGAACTCGACATTTGGGAATTTCAGGTAATTGACAGCAAACTCTCACTGGAGAGTGAGGTTGTTCCAAACCACCTCTTGCTACACAAGCTGTGCGTGTGTGTGTGTATGTGTGTGCGCACACGCACGTGTGTGCATGTGTGTGTATGTGCGCCTGCGTGCGTGCGTGCATGTGTGTCTATTTGTGTGTGCGTGTGTGTGAGAGGCTCACCTGTCTCCATGTCTGTGCGTATCTGCTCCTCCAGCTCCTCGGGGGTGGCGTAGCTGCCAGGGGGCTCGTCTCCTGGGCCGCGGGGTTCACACCTCCCACAGCAGCAGTTGAAGCAGCAGCACAGGCAGCAGCAGCAGTAGCAGCCTGTCAGAACGCAGCACACCGCAAACAGACCCTGGGGACAGAGGCACAAACCACACAGCTGACCATCCACTCTGTGATCAACACTGAAAACAATCTTCCATAGCTCTGCTCTACTCCCAGCAAACACACAACGTCAGGGAGACGTTCAGATCATGTCTTAATAACGTCCGTCGGTCCAGAACCCCATTTGTACGTCTGCTGGACCCCTCAATATTCAAACGTCTGGCTTGGACCCCTCTAAGACGTCTGTGGACGTGCAGAACAGGTTCAATATCTGAACGTCTAAAAAAACTTTCGTTCTGGCTCCTAATTGGATGTCTTTGGACATCCGAAAAAGACATCTAAAAGACGTCTTTTAGACGTGTCTTTGCTCAGTGGGCTGAGTCATGTAGTTTGTGTTTTGTGTGGAAACCAGGAAGAGCATCAGCATGAACAACAGCTGAATGATTCTGATTCTAACATAAAGGGCTTTGAAGATTAACAGTCAGGTTATGAATGTGAATATAGATCAAGTAGAGCAAACTAGACCGCCCTTATAGTGCCTTTCTACCTTAAAGGACAAATCGCTTTCCAATGGCCTCTCATTCACCCATTCACACTAGGGTTGCAAATTGTAGCCACGTCCCTGAATCGATTATTGGTAATGTTAACGATCAATCAATGGATTAATTGTAATTAAAATACCAACATTTCCAAACAATACCAAAAGCGGTTCAGTGTCTTGCTCAAGCACACTTCGACACGTGGACAGGAGGAGGAGCTAGGACCCTGCGGTCACTGGATGACCTGCTCTACCTCCTGAGCTACAGACGC
>NC_140242.1:1167868-1195368 GCF_949987555.1 Borostomias antarcticus | reverse complement strand
CACACACACACACTGGTACTCGAAGATCTACTGAAAGCACATAAACAAAAGTAGAAAGTGGTGACAGGCGCACACGCGTCTGCCAGGGAGTCTTTTATAAGGCCTGACCTGTGTACAGCAAGGGTGCCATCTGCTCTGTAGTATTCATATTTCAGTTTTATGGAAGTCATATTGTATTCATGCAGCTGTCAGACAATCGCTGGCTGTGATTATGAAAGGTCTCGTGGCAGTTAGTCATTCTCACAATGTGTTTTTCTTCTTCGCTACGATTGTCCTAAAAGTAACTAGAAAAACTGCGTAGCGGCTAAATGCCTCCGCATAAGTTGCAGTTAACCTAACTAACCCTAACCCTAACTGCTAACCTAACCCTAATGCTAGCTAGCTAAAGCTAGCATTCGTGTTAGAATTAGCATTAGCTAGCTAGCATTAGCATTATCATTAGGATTAGCGTTAGCTAGCTAGCGTTAGCGTTCAAAAGTGCCTTTTGTGATGTCACGGTGACCTTGACCTTTGACATTTGAATACTAAAATCGAATCCATTTAATCTAATTAAGTCCAACTGGACATTTGGCCAAATATGTACAAATTCTGTCAAGTCGTTCTTGAGATATCGTGTTCAGCAGGCCAAAAACACCTTTGGTAAGGTCAGTGACCCTTGACCTTTGACCCCCAAAATGTAATCAGTTAATCCTTGAGTCCAACTGGACATTTTACCCAAATATGAACAAAAGCCTTTGAGATATTGTGTTCATCAGGCCAATAGGGAAGCCAAATCTCTAAATGACTGTTTATTCCTGGTACCTGTCATCTCGTCGTTGTTGTTGTTGTTGTTGTAGCCTACTGTCATGTAAGCCTTCCTATGACACGGTTCTCAGATAAAGACATATGTTCGCTGTACCTGTATGACTTCTTGATGTCGTCCTGCGTACAGGTCTTGTCTAGTCCCAGGACCAGGTACAGATCGTCCCCAGAGGAGGACAGAGAGTGCTGTCTTTGCTCCGACATCTTCTCTCACCATTACCTGCTCAACACAGGCGAGGAGAACGGAATTCAATGACTTATCACCGGAGAACGTGTTAAACCTCCCTACGATCAACCGGTCATAATGTATGAGTCCTGATCGTTGTCTGGTCTGATTTCCCAGATTGTTACATGTATCTGTTACACTTCATTATTTCTTAGAGTTCATGAGTGACCGAAGGCCATCATTACCGCCCACTGTCAGAACCCGCGTCCAAGTGGACTGGATGCATACGGTTCCTTGATATTTACTATGTGTCTGTTAAGCTCCACTGGTCAGCCAGTCTACTGTAAGAGGGCTATCCCTATTCATTATTTAAAGAGATGGTATACATAGCCACACATTTTCTCACCACAAAGAAGATAACCATTACAGACACAGAGACAGACAGACAGACAGACAGACAGACAGACAGACAGACAGACAGACAGACAGACAGACAGACAGACACACACACACACACACACACACACACACACACACACACACACACATTTCAGCTATTTACTCCATCACAACTAGGCCCTGTAGAGGAATCCCTCCTTCTTTCAGTATCTTTATCTTTATCTGAAAGTCTCCAAATATGTAACATATAACAATCAAAAGTGGGCTATGAAGCTGTGAAACCTTGGCGATGGGTCTACGCTATGAACAAACAACACGAAAGCAAAACACACCCCACTGACTGTTCTGAAGTAGCCTAGATCCTCTGTGTTCTGAAGTAGCCTAGATCCTCTGTGTTTCTCCTCCGTTTCTCGAGTTAGACCCTCCACTTGGTGAGGCAGCAGGTCGGTGGGGTTGGATGTCTCCTCCGAGGGCCTCTAGATCTGCATGTTTTGGGATTAATAAAACATACTGCTAGTCATAGCCTCACGTTTCCCTGGCTGACGGTGACTGGAGGGGTTAATTTAGTGATGACAGGGTTGAGTGCTACTGTAGCATACAGTAGGTAGACAGGAGCTTCTTCAGGGGAGCTCATTTACCATTAAAAGCAGTAGGCTAAGTAGCCTATTAAAAGCAGTAGGCTACGTAGCCTATTAAAAGCAGTAGGCTAAGTAGCCTATTAAAAGCAGTAGGCTAAGTAGCCTATTAAAAGCAGTAGGCTAAGTAGCCTATTAAAAGCAGTAGGCTAAGTAGCCTATTAAAAGCAGTAGGCTAAGTAGCCTATTAAAAGCAGTAGGTTAAGTAGCCTATTAAAAGCAGTAGGCTAAGTAGCCTATTAAAAGCAGTAGGTTAAGTAGCCTATTAAAAGCAGTAGGTTAAGTAGCCTATTAAAAGCAGTAGGCTAAGTAGCCTATTAAAAGCAGTAGGCTAAGTAGCCTATTAAAAGCAGTAGGTTAAGTAGCCTATTAAAAGCAGTAGGCTAAGTAGCCTATTAAAAGCAGTAGGCTAAGTAGCCTATTAAAAGCAGTAGGCTAAGTAGCCTATTAAAAGCAGTAGGCTAAGTAGCCTATTAAAAGCAGTAGGTTAAGTAGCCTATTAAAAGCAGTAGGCAAAGTAGCCTATTAAAAGCAGTAGGTTAAGTAGCCTATTAAAAGCAGTAGGTTAAGTAGCCTATTAAAAGCAGTAGGCTAAGTAGCCTATTAAAAGCAGTAGGTTAAGTAGGCTATTAAAAGCAGTAGGCTAAGTAGCCTATTAAAAGCAGTAGGCTAAGTAGCCTATTAAAAGCAGTAGGTTAAGTAGCCTATTAAAAGCAGTAGGCTAAGTAGCCTATAAAAAGCAGTAGGCTAAGTAGCCTATTAAAAGCAGTAGGCTAGGTAGCCTATTAAAAGCAGTAGGTTAAGTAGCCTATTAAAAGCAGTAGGTTAAGTAGCCTATTAAAAGCAGTAGGTTAAGTAGCCTATAAAAAGCAGTAGGCTAAGTAGCCTATTTTGCCATCAGAATTGTACTTGATTGTGCCTTGATTATCAGTGATGGTCCTCTTCATAAAGTTATTGTAGCCTACTCTGTTTTTTGTAATAGTAAAATAATAATGATAATTCTTATTAATAGTAGTATAAAGTACTTAATAAAAAGTAGCCCAAAGTGCTCGTATGTAGCCTACTATGTTGGCCTGTTAACCATAGTAAAAGGTTTAAAGAGGGATGGATGGCGCAAGGTTTCCATCTAGTGGCAGATAAAGTCATGCTTCTCTGTGTCCAATGGACAGGCTAATGTCATCTACTAAACACTACTTTTGTAGCTGAGATTAATGAATTATTTTTCAATCGGTTCGTTTCCAATCAGAATATTTTAACGTTTTTTAATTGAGTTCCGCTCCTAACATAACAACCCGTTAGAACCAGGTGGAACCAAAATAAAATATCGCGGAACCACTAGAACAAAAACGAAAGTGAGCTCAATGAAATAGCCTATTAGGCTACACGGAAGGAAAAAAAAGTTATTAACTGGTAGGCCTAATATACATTTAAATCAACTATTATGTTCAGATCAATTAAAGATTAGCCTATTAATTGTCCGTTGTTGTAATAGGCTATAGCCTAGTAATATATCCTTCTTTTTCCGGGTTTCGTTCTGGTTCCTCTAACCGCTTCAGAGCCCTGCTGGTAACTTCTACACATTCATGATTAGGATACCAAAACATAGCCTACTAAATCTCCATTATGTCTCACATAATCAAGATACTGTTCAGTTATTGCTGATGTAACAGTTCTTACACTAGCTACGTTCTTTATACTTACTGTTCCTACTCTTTCACCAGCAGTTCAACAACCATATCTATATTCCATGCTCAATTAGGCTCATTCTAATCTGACAAGGTTTAACCTTCCGCTTCCCCTCAATCTTTAGGGTGTTTCCTGTAGGAGCTCTCTTCGGCCACTAGATGGCTCTACACACTTGAAGAAATGTTATCAAAAAGACAAAAAGTAAGGTATGGATTTATATGATATGATTCTGCTCGGGTCAAACACCTACGGTACAGGAATATTAGTAGCTATTACATTGTTTATTCGTTTCACAGATACAACAGGGGTCTTACTTATTAATCAACAGTCTAGACAATTTTAAGGAGTGCTTATAGTCATTTTGTGTCAGGACAGAACCGAGGTATTGAAAACAGTTGAATGGTAAAAGCAGAAATAATAGAATAATCTTGTTTAGAAATCACTCAAATTAATAACATTTTGTAAATAGTGAATAAATAGTATGGTAATAAGGCTGTCCTCTGTTGTTGTTGGGCAACCTTAAGTGATTCTGTCTCTTACTATTATCTGAAGGTGCACAGAGCATTGGGATGGTAACAGGTAAATCAATTAGGCCCCCGGGGGAACTCCAGGCCTTCAGAGAGCTGTTAGGGAGACGGGAGCAGAGGGGGGCTGGGGGGGGGGGGCGAGGAGGGTGGGGGGGGCGGGGGCTACGAGCACATACCTGCAGCCCCTGGGAGGAATCAGCAGGTTCTCACCTGTTCAGCCCCTCCCCAAAACCCCTGGGGGTTCCGCTGTGACGCGGGCTCATAAGCATGCCTGCCAAGGGACCAGTGTGTGTGTGTGTGTGTGTGTGTGTGTGTGTGTGTGTGTGTGTGTGTGTGAAACAGACTGTTGGAGAAATTCATTAATGAAATTGCTTCCCTAATCCCTTTCATGCATACACACACACACACACACACACACACACACACACACACACACACACACACACACACATATCACATGCCAGAGAGCCTTGTTTCACAGTTACTTGTAGAACATGACTTTGGAAAAAGCTGACAAAACATATCAGAAGCACCTCAGGTAGAACCGTACGTTTCACTGGGTATTGAGAGGGATATATTCTCTTCACCCCCTTCTTCAGTGTGCGTACTGTACCATCCCACGTGCTGCTATGACTGATGAATGTGAAAGAGTGAGTGTCTTAATGTAATGCTAAGTCATCTGTATTGTACTTTGTTTTACTTATTCTGTTTGTTGTTTTTATCTGTTACCTGTTTACAGGGACTGCAGATGCAAATTAGCCTAAGGCTAACTCTGGTGCGATGCATCAAATGTTTTTACATTTATGTTTTAATTGCACATGGTCCCTTCCAAATAAAATTGAAAAATGAAAAATGAAAATGACTATGTGTCACCCGCTGTCCCTATCAAGTAACCCCCCCACCCTTTTTTTTATTCTTGGCCCTCTGCTTTTTCTCCCCCCACTTCTGTTTAGTGAGTAAGTGCTTATTGTGCTTTATTATATGCCACACTTAAATATCATCTTATGGACTACAGGGATAGCTAACACATAATGGCCTAGGTGACATCTCTGTAGCTATTTATCTACTATTTTTTAAATCCACTATGAAGGTTTTAGAGGTGGATTTAACAGTATGTTCATGTTTTTAACTAGTGTATTGCCATATAGCCAAATCACCAAGTCACATGTAAATTGTATTACTGTTGCATCTCTGTGTTTCTGTTGTATTTTCCGTCTGTAACTCTGTGTTTTGATTGCACTGCTGCCCGTATTGGCCAGGTCTCTCTTGAAAAAGAGATTTTTAATCTCAATGGGACCTTTCCTGGTTAAATAAAGGCTAAATAAAATAAAAAAAATAATACTCTACTGATAGTCATGTCTCTCTTATGAAGTATTTAGCCCATGTTTAGTGTTCTGTAAATGTTCCTAGCCAATAGACTTAATAATTTTCCAGGAGCTTACTCAATCGTCTTGTTGAGAGGGGTCAGGGAAGAATTTTTTACAGCTCACTTTGTCAGCCTCTGGGTGAACTGTTTTTTTTGCTTCCATCTGGAAAATGTAGGGGTGGGATCCATATGCATTCCCCCTTTGCTCTCTAAAGCGCATTGTGTTGCCTCTGTGTATGAAATGCGCTATACAAATAAAGTTGGATTTGATTTGATCATCTTTTGAGGCCCACTATGATGACTCCAGAAAATCAACACGCGCAAATATCACATGTAGTGCTTCAACAGCATGTCCTAGACTATAGGGCTGATATTGGACTGTTTCCTGGTTTGGCCTGTCCTAGACCTAGACTATAGGGCTGATATTGGACTGCTCTGTTTCCTGGTTTAGCCTGTCCTAGACCTAGACTATAGGGCTGATATTGGACTGCTCTGTGTCCTGGTTTAGCCTGTCCTAGACCTAGACTATAGGGCTGATATTGGACTGTCCCTTCCTGTGCAGAGGAGGGCTGACTGAGCAGTTTCACACAATGTTGTCTTGGTTGCCTGGAGAAGACGCAGGACCTCGTGGCAGGGGGGGGGGGGGGGGGGTTGTGTGGAATTGCATGGAGAGCCGTGGGGGAGGGGGGTTAGTAGGGGTGGAGGGGGAGGGTGTGGGGTCAGTTGGGATGGGGGTTAGGGAGAGATGGGGGGGTTAGGGAGGGATGGGGGTTAGGGAGGGGTGGGGGGTTAGGGAGGGATGGGGGGGTTAGGGAGGGATGGGGGGTTAGGGAGGGATGGGGGGGTTAGGGAGGGATGGGGGGTTAGGGAGGGATGGGGGTTAGGGAGAGATGGGGGGGTTAGGGAGAGATGGGGGGTTAGGGAGGGATGGGGGGTTAGGGAGGGATGGGGGGGTTAGGGAGGGATGGGGGGGTTAGGGAGGGGTGGGGGGTTAGGGAGGGATGGGGGGGTTAGGGAGGGATGGGGGGGTTAGGGAGAGATGGGGGGAGGGGAGGGATGGGGGGGTTAGGGAGGGATGGGGGGTTAGGGAGGGGTGGGGGGTTAGGGAGAGATGGGGGGTTAGGGAGGGATGGGGGGGTTAGGGAGGGATGGGGGGTTAGGGAGGGATGGGGGGGTTAGGGAGAGATGGGGGTTAGGGAGAGATGGGGGGAGGGGAGGGATGGGGGGGTTAGGGAGGGATGGGGGGGTTAGGGAGGGGTGGGGGGTTAGGGAGAGATGGGGGGTTAGGGAGGGATGGGGGGGTTAGGGAGGGATGGGGGGTTAGGGAGGGATGGGGGGGTTAGGGAGAGATGGGGGTTAGGGAGAGATGGGGGGAGGGGAGGGATGGGGGGAGGGGAGGGATGGGGGGAGGGATGGGGGGAGGGGAGGGATGGGGGGAGGGGAGGGATGGGGGGAGGGGCTGGTACTTCCATTATTCCCTGAACTGGCAGTGAGCCTGACTGTTGCCATGCTACGGCTCACCATTGTCCCTAGCACCCCTCCATGAGACAAAAACTTCTAATGAAATGTTCAAGATGTTTCTGGAGCTGCATTCTGGGAAAATTGTAAGAATAACGCTCTTGCTTATTTGAAAAACATCCTCAGCTGGAAAATAAACTAGAAACTAGAAATGGTGCTCAGAGAGCAAAGACCTCTCTGCCCATGAATGCATGTCGTGGCTCTGTGCGTGCGAACAGGACATGTTTGGTATCGCTGCATTCTTAATAATTACGAGTTCAAATAAAGGTTTGAAATTACATTTTTAAAAATGAAATGTGTTGTATGTGTCTGCAAAATGTGTGTGTAATTGTGCATGTGTGTGTATTTCTGACTGCATTCCTGCGTCCTGTGTGAGTGTGTGTGTGTGTGTGTGAGTGTGTGTGAGTGTGTGTGGGGTTGGTCAAAAGCTTTCTGCCAGTCCAAACCCCAGGTCTCTGTATTCTTCCCATATCCAGGTTTGGCTGTTTCACTTCTTCCTATTGACAATGAATAAGGGGATATTTCCGCTCCCCAAGTCCAAAAGTCTGTGATTCGGATCCACTCCAAAATTTAATGGGTTCTAAATTGGCCAGGGTCAGTGGTTCGAATCCCAGCTCTGACTGTACACATGTCGAAGTGTCCTTGAGCAAGACACCTAACCCCAAATTGCTCCCAATGAGCAGGTTAGCACCTTGCATGGCAGCTACCGTGTGTGTGAATGTGTGAATGAGAGGCCATTGTAAAGCGCTTTGAGTGCCGCTAAGGTGGAAAAGCGCTATATAAGTGCAGTCCATTTACCATTTACCATGATACAGATCTGCTCCAAAATGTACTGGTTTCTAAGTTGGCCCATGCCTCATACACCCTTCCACCGAGTTTCGTGAAAATCGTGCTAGTAGTTTTTGCTCAATCCTACTAACAGACAAACAAACAAACACGCACACACGCCACCGAAAACCTTACCTCCCGCCCTGTGCTGTCACTGGGGTGGAGGTAACAACAGACAAAAGCAAAACCCCTCAACAGAACCACAGACATGTGCACATCACAGAACCAAAGTGCTGTACATGTGAGGTGCAGCCTCCTCCCCCTCAGTGGATGATGCCCTCATCTACCTACAGTACGTGGGCCCACTCCCATTTTAACAGGATCATGTTCTTTGATTTCTCAAGTGCCTTCAACACAATACAGCCCTCATGTCTACTTGACTGGCCGACCTCAATATGTGAGGCTTCAGGTCTGTGTGTCGAAGTGAGTGGTCCGCATCACAGGGGCCCCACAAGGGACTGTCCTGGGTCCCTTCCTGTTCACACTCTACACTCAGACTTCAGGTACAACTCTGAGACGTGCCGTCTGCAGAAGGTGACTCTGCTATTGTTGGATGTGTAAGAGGAGGACGGGAGGGGGGATACAGAGGCCTAATGGAGGAGTTGTTGGGCGGTGCACACTAATCACTTGCAGCTCAGTGTAGGAACAAACAGGGAGATGGTGGTGGACGAGAAGAGAAAGCAGACTTCAATGTCCCCTGTTTCCATCTAGCTTTCATGTTGACGTGGTCCAGTCATGTGAGTGTTTAGGACCTGGACAGCAGGCTGGAACGGGCCAGAAACACTGAGGCCACAAGGGACAGAACCGAATTGACTTCCTGGGAGGCTCAGGTTCTTCCATGTATGTAGAACCATGCTGAACATGATCTACCATTCTGTTGTAGCGACGGCCATCTTTTATGCGGTTGTGTGCTGGAGCAGCAGCATCAAGGCAGTGGCCATTAAGAGGATGGACAAACTGATCCCGAGGGTGGGCTCTGTCCTGGGGTCAGCCTGGCTCTGTCCTGGGGTCAGCCTGGCTCTGTCCTGGGGGTCAGCCTGGCTCTGTCCTGGGGTCAGCCTGGCTCTGTCCTGGGGTCAGCCTGGCTCTGTTCTGGGGGTCAGCCTGGCTCTGTCCTGGGGTCAGCCTGGACTCAGTGAGGGTAGTTGTATAGAGACGAATGCCTGGACCCTTTCCTCATGCCTGGACCCTTTCCTCATACCTGGACCCTTTCCTCATACCTGGACCCTTTCCTCATGCCTGGACCATTTCCTCATACCATGGCTGGAGCAAAACAATGATCAGGTTATTGTTGAAGAAGTGTGATTATGGATGGAGAGATCATTGGTTGTGATGAAGAAAGAGAGATAAGTTAAAATGTCCCCTAGTGTTACGGTGATCAGTTCCTGATCAACATAAGAAACAGAACGAAAGAAAGAATAATTATTTTTATATTTATCCTACAAAATGGAAATACCAACTGACGTCATGGTTCTAGTAATGGAACTGGCACTCCAAGTGCATGGAAAGTTGTAAATCCACCAAGCCGATGGTGCCCCTGACTGATAGAAGTCGTCCCGAGTCAGAATCACGTACCCACTGCTCCACACACCCAAAAAACAACGACTGTACCAGCGAGAGGCGGGCTGAGAGAATCAGACATCCCAGCCCGGAAGGTGGACTCAGTGAGTAGCAGGATGGTCAATGCTGTGCAGTAGAAAATGAGTGCTGTCCAAACTACTGGTCATCATGGACAATCTCTCCCATCCTCAACATGACACTCTGGTCAGGCAGAGGAGCATAACCAGCAGCAGACCGATCCTCCCACGCTGTTCGACAGAGACCGTCACTGTTTCCTCATGCCTGGACCGTTTCCTCATGCCATGGCTGAAGAAGAACAATGATCTTTGATGATGGATGGATAAATAGTTGGTTGACTTGAGATGAGCTGTTTTTCCTCCCGGAGAAGGGTTGCTCGCACTCGGACTGCGAGGAATCCGAGTGTGACCCTGAACAATCAACTACCGTTCTCGGCAAAGATTGCATCGGTTACACTCTCCTGCAGATTCCTGCTCTACAACATTAGGAGAATTCGCCACTTCCTCACTGACGAGACAGCGCACTCCCTCCTTGCTGGCGCCACGGCGTCGGACACCAGACCTCTAGAGCTTCTCCAGAAAGATGCAGCTCTGCTTGTGTTCAACTTCCCCCAAGTTCTCCCACAACTTCCCTTATCCGTTCTCTCCACTGACTCCCTGTAGCAACTTGTATATAGTTGAAGACTCTGGTACTAGCCTACAGTGCAATGAAAGGAACATCTCCTTCCTACCGTCAGGCCCCAAAACAAACACTGTAATAGGTAAATCATCATTCAGGGCTGCTGCAGCCAATAACTGGAACAATTTACAAAAAATACTTAAACTGGACACTTTCATTTCCAAATCAGGGGGTCGTTCAATGAAGGGTCAGTGGTCGAAGGGTCAGTGGTTCGAATCCCAGCTCCGACTGTCCACATGTCAAAGTGTCCTTGAGCAAGACACCTAACCCCAAATTGCTCCCAATGAGCAGGTTTGCACCTTGCATGGCAGCTACCGCCATTGGTGTGTGAATGTGTGTGTGAATGGGTGAATGAGAGGCCATTGTAAAGCGCTTTGAGTGCCGCTAAGGTGGAAAAGCGCTATATAAGTGCAGTCCATTTACCCTGACCATTCCTCCTAGCACTAAGAGTTAGGCTCTTAGATGCAATATTTAGAAAGGGATGCACTTATGAGTTGTGGTGTGTTGACTACCTACATTATGTTAAATGTAATTATTGTAAGTCGCTTATAGTCAGAGAATATTGCAAAAATCTGGGAACAAATTCCTTACCAAGAAATGTCTTCACCAATGTGTTTGTAAAGGTATCTACTAACATATTTCACAAAGTTGAAATTCAAATCCTGTAGGGCGCAACCCGTGACAGCTGCTGAAAGTTGGGGTACCCAGAACCTAAACATGTCCCCATCAATATTCAGAGACTACTGAATTGTCCCCAGCAATAATTTGGTACACAAACGCTTAACAGATCTCCTTCTCTACTAGCCCCGCCTCACTAGCCCAATATCTCTAATATGATTGGTTTGCCATTTCTTGCTAACGTGTGAGAGGCTGGCTGTAGTATCTGGTTGAATTTGGTTGCTCGGTTCCAAAGTTCAGAGCCTGTGTCAACACTACAGTTCTGTGCACATAAATATGGGAAAATACTCACGTCTTGAAAGTGCATTTTATTTTTCAATACGGGACAATCCCGTAGGCCTATTAATGGCAAACAACTTACCTACCATTGCAAACGCTGCAAGATATAAGCCATGACGAGGCTCACTTGCCCACTGAATTGCATAAATCGTAAACAAACCAGACATGTAATGTTTAGCTAAGTTAGTTTTTTTTTAACCCTATCAGTTGTTATCATTTTGTACAGTATGCACAACTGTCCCCACCAAAGCTCCAATCAAAAATACGCCCTTGATTCGCATTCACTCCTAAATGGAATGGGTTCTAAGTTAGACCATGCTACTCTTCCACAGGTAATGGGTTCTAAGTTAGACAATGCTACACTCTTCCACAGGTAATGGGTTCTAAGTTAGACCATGCTCTTCCTCAGGTAATGGGTTCTAAGTTAGACCATGCTCTTCCTCAGGTAATGGGTTCTAAGTTAGACCATGCTACACTCTTCCACAGGTAATGGGTTCTAAGTTAGACCATGCTACACTCTTCCACAGGTAATGGGTTCTAAGTTAGAACATGCTACCCTCTCCCACAGGTAATGGGTTCTAAGTTAGACCATGCAACACTCTCCCACAGGTAATGGGTTCTAAGTTAGACCATGCTTCACTCTTCCACAGGTAATGGGTTCTAAGTTAGAACATGCTAAACTCTTCCACAGGTAATGGGTTCTAGGTTAGACCATGCTACACCCTTCCACAGGTAATGGGTTCTAGGTTAGACCATGCTACACTCTCCCACAGGTAATGGGTTCTAGGTTAGACCATGCTACACCCTTCCACAGGTAATGGGTTCTAGGTTAGACCATGCTACACTCTCCCACAGGTAATGGGTTCTAAGTTAGACCATGCAACACTCTCCCACAGGTAATGGGTTCTAGGTTAGACCATGCTACTCTTCCACAGGTAATGGGTTCTAAGTTAGACCATGCAACACTCTCCCACAGGGTTCTAAGTTAGACCATGCTACACTCTTCCACAGGTAATGGGTTCTAAGTTAGAACATGCTAAACTCTTCCACAGGTAATGGGTTCTAGGTTAGACCATGCTACACCCTTCCACAGGTAATGGGTTCTAGGTTAGACCATGCTACACTCTCCCACAGGTAATGGGTTCTAAGTTAGACCATGCTACACTCTTCCACAGGTAATGGGTTCTAAGTTAGACCATTCTACACTCTTCCACAGTTAATGGGTTCTAAGTTAGACCATGCTACACTGTTCCACAGGTAATGGGTTCTAAGTTAGACCATGCAACACTCTTCCACAGGTAATGGGTTCTAAGTTAGACCATGCTACTCTTCCACAGGTAATGGGTTCTAAGTTAGACCATGCTACACTCTCCCACAGGTAATGGGTTCTAAGTTAGACCATGCTACACTCTTCCACAGGTAATGGGTTCTAGGTTAGACCATGCTACACTCTCCCACAGGTAATGGGTTCTAAGTTAGACCATGCTACACTCTTCCACAGGTAATGGGTTCTAGGTTAGACCATGCTACCCTCTCCCACAGATAATGGGTTTTAGGTTAGACCATGCTACACTCTTCCACAGGTAATGGGTTCTAAGTTAGACCATGATCCACAGGTAATGGGTTCTAAGTTAGACCATGCTACACTCTTCCACAGGTAATGGGTTCTAAGTAAGACCATGCTACACTCTTCCACAGGTAATGGGTTCTAAGTAAGACCATGCTACACTCTTCCACAGGTAATGGGTTCTAAGTTAGACCATGCTACACTCTTCCACAGGTAATGGGTTCTAAGTAAGACCATGCTACACTCTTCCACAGGTAATGGGTTCTAAGTTAGACCATGCTACACTCTTCCACAGGTAATGGGTTCTAAGTAAGACCATGCTACACTCTTCCACAGGTAATGGGTTCTAAGTAAGACCATGCTACACTCTTCCACAGGTAATGGGTTCTAAGTTAGACCATGCTCTTCCTCAGGTAATGGGTTCTAAGTTAGACCATGCTCTTCCTCAGGTAATGGGTTCTAAGTTAGACCATGCTACACTCTTCCACAGGTAATGGGTTCTAAGTTAGACCATGCTACACTCTTCCACAGGTAATGGGTTCTAAGTAAGACCATGCTACACTCTTCCACAGGTAATGGGTTCTAAGTTAGACCATGCTACACTCTTCCACAGGTAATGGGTTCTAAGTAAGACCATGCTACACTCTTCCACAGGTAATGGGTTCTAAGTTAGACCATGCTACACTCTCCCACAGGTAATGGGTTCTAAGTTAGACCATGCTACTCTTCCACAGGTAATGGGTTCTAAGTAAGACCATGCTACACTCTTCCACAGGTAATGGGTTCTAAGTAAGACCATGCTACACTCTTCCACAGGTAATGGGTTCTAAGTAAGACCATGCTACACTCTTCCACAGGTAATGGGTTCTAAGTTAGACCATGCTACACTCTTCCACAGGTAATGGGTTCTAAGTAAGACCATGCTACACTCTTCCACAGGTAATGGGTTCTAAGTTAGACCATGCTACACTCTCCCACAGGTAATGGGTTCTAAGTTAGACCATGCTTCACTCTTCCACAGGTAATGGGTTCTAAGTTAGACCATGCTACACTCTCCCACAGGTAATGGGTTCTAGGTTAGACCATGCCACACTCTTCCACAGGTAATGGGTTCTAGGTTAGACCATGCAACACTCTTCCACAGGTATCATGAAAATATGTCCAGTAGTTTTTGTGTAATCCTGCTAACAAACAAACAAACGCACGCACAAACTAACACAGTCGGCTACACACGCCACCAAAACATTACTCTCGCAGTGCACTGTCAGTGGGGCGGAGGTAATGACTGTAGCCTGTAGCAGCCCAGGTTTAACATCTAGCCCAGGGACTGCATCTGTAGCCTGTAGCAGACCAGGTTTCACATCTAGCCCAGGGACTGCATCTGTAGCCTGTAGCAGACCAGGTTCACATCTAGCCCAGGGACTGCATCTGTAGCCTGTAGCAGACCAGGCTTTAACATCTAGCCCAGGGACTGCATCTGTAGCCTGTAGCAGACCAGGTTTAACATCTAGCCCAGGGACTGCATCTGTAGCAGACCAGGTTTCACATCTAGCCCAGGGACTGCATCTGTAGCCTGTAGCAGACCAGGTTCACATCTAGCCCAGGGACTGCATCTGTAGCCTGTAGCAGACCAGGTTCACATCTAGCCCAGGGACTGCATCTGTAGCCTGTAGCAGACCAGGTTTAACATCTAGCCCAGGGACTGCAGCTGAAAATTAGCACCCCTGCTAATGCTGGCATATTTACAGTTTTATTCATGCTTCATGTCTATCACGGTGGATTGGTATGCACTGTCCCTGATCAAATGAACTCAATAAAGTCAAGTAAAGATCAGCCTGACATCTAATGGCATGGATTCTGTTTTCATTTGATATTCTGTATTTTTGATTATGCGTTGATATGCATATTCACCACCTATCAATGCACAGATCTTTTCACGTAGGCCTGCACAGTTAGGCTATCATTTCATTAGTATTGTAGTTTTACAACTTTACAACTTTCCCTCACATTGAAAACTGCTTCCACAGCCCTCTAAAGCAGCCTAGGCCTCCAGCTGGCCGCAGGGCAAGCCCCGGCGTGGTGGAATACCCTTGTGGAGCTCCGTCGGTCTCGGGATCACCCTGGGCGTCTGACCAATAGCACGTCGTGTCACAAACAGACGAACTAAACCGTCCAATGTCTAAAGGCGTCACATCTGTTGGCTCGCTGCGATTGGACGAGCCGCACAAGGGCGTTTTGTGGTCGCTCCAACAGCTCCATCTTTGGCAGGTGGCGTGCAGGCTGTCCTCGGAACATGACTGTTTAGAAAGATAGGTGGTAGGCTAGTAGAGGGATTTAGGTTTCTCGGTTCATATTCAGTTATTTTGTGTTTTTTAATGCTTTTGCATGATGTGCCAGTAGACGCCGGACTGGTGTTTGTGATTGACGAGCGTCGGGTTTCCCTGATCGGCTACTTTCTGTTTTAATGACAGCGCTGCGTTGAGTGAGTCCAATGTGGGTGAATTACGGGTGAATTACGGGTGAATTACGGGTGAATTACGGGTGAATTACGGGTGAATTACGGCTGCTATTAATCCTTGCGTTGAGAAAAAGGACAGATGCTTCACGCTTCTAGCACTCAAAGACTGAACGAAAGCCATCGAACCACTGTATGAAGGCAAGTCTCTATTTTCTCGTAGGATTTCTTCTGTGCACCTCACCCACCGGTGTCTGCAGATCTCATTTCTGAAGTGGTCTCTGGTCGTGCCTTTGTTTTGGCTCAGAGACGTACTGCGGAGCCGTGTCCAGATCAAGCACTCCTGCATGCTTTTCTCTGCAAAAGAAAAATGAGGAAGCATTTTTATAAACATACAGAAAATATAGAGGCCTTGTCCTCCGAGGGCCCGCATCTGAGTGCAAACGAGGAAAGCAGAAGGCAATCCGACTAGAATGAGACCCAACGAGAAGAGAAATACAGACACTATTAATGACGGGGATTGTGTCAAGTCTAAAGTCACCGAGAACAAAAAGAAGTACTTCTCAACGCAAGCATCACGGATTTATTCCCACACCAAAGGAGAAATACGTCTGCAACATCATTTACCATCTGCTCTCCTATCAATTCCGCACGTTGCTTTTGTATTCATTAGCTTCTATTTTCATTTGAGCTTTGATCTGGAACCAGCTCTGTTTTAGTTCAATGGAAGTATGTTATCAGCTGCCGGTGTTGCCTCTGGACAGGCCGGTCCCCAAGCATGTTCTCAGCCGGAGAGGAGCCATCAGTTTCAGCTCCAGCTCGTCTCTGTTCGGGGCCCCTGATCCCAGACAGCTGTCACAGGTAAAGCCAGCTTCATGATTGCATCTCTATCGCTTTGTATTGAACGATTTCACCCAGACGCTTTAAGGTCGATGCGCATTGCCACAGCTCCGCAGGCGTAATAGCCAGCAGTTTGTTTTACAGATTATCATCAGACTTCCAGGTGACTGACTTTTCCCCACAAATGCACATGGCACTTTGTTTTAAGCTTCAACATCAGCATTCAGCTGAATAGCAAGTACAGAGAGGATCTGGTTGCATGCTGATGATGAAGCACAGAGGGACATGCCTGCAGGTCTGAAGTGCTTCTCCTCTCCTCTCCTCTCCTCTCCTCTCCTCTCCTCTCCTCTCCTCTCCTCTCCTCTCCTCTCCTCTCCTCTCCTCTCCTGCTGTAACACGCACGCGCCCTGCACTTAACAGCTGTCTCGAGCGACTTGTTACACGTAGCCACGAGGAACATGATGCCGCCCGGTAACCGTGTCCGTTAAGTTTGTCCTCCCCTTCATGACGGCTTTTTCTAGATTCTATGGTGTTTTGGGTTTTTCCCACAAATGCAAAGTTCCAGAGTGATAGTTTACACGACACTGCAGATCTCCAAACCTGCCCCATATCCTTTCACAAACCCCTTTTCCAGTTCCAACGAGACACTAAAAGAGGTCACAGGTGTGAGTGTGGACCTACTGGAGATACTGCCTCTGATATTCTGCTTGTATTTCTGCACATTTGATCTGTGCTCACGTCAGCTGCCCCACTGCGCTGGCATTGAGACACCAGCGTTGAGTGAGTGGGCTTCCTAGGTGGGCCACATCCATTACGCCTTTGTCAAGCACACTGCTCCACATAACCACCCATGTGTGTCTGCTTTCAAACTAAGGAACCCCACTTCCCCCACACAGATATACAGCCGGTCTGTGTGGAAGTGGTCAAAGGGGCTGTCTTTGGCACTCTGGAGAGAAATAGCTTTCTGTCAGGTCAGGTGACGTGGAATGTTGGGTGGATTATTCATCTCTCCATCCATCCATCCCTCCCTCCCTCCCTCCCTCCCTCCCTCCCTCCCTCCCTCCCTCCCTCCCTCCCTCCCTCCCTCCCTCCCTCCTTCACCCGTCTACAGCTGTCACTCCAAGCCTTTGTGTTCCAGCCTATGTGAAGTGATATGCGCTAGAGGGGGATTGTGGGATAGCGGCGGGGTCTGGTGACACATTAGTGGGTATGTTCTGAGGTAGTGCGGTGAGACCAAGCCCCCCCCACCACACACACACACACACACACACACACACAGACGGATAAGCAACAAACATGGACCCCCCCCCCCGTAGGATGAGCCCCCTGCCCAGCTGAGTGCTCTCCCACACTCTTATGTGTATACAAACATGCCTCAGAAACACAATGGTCCCCCAGTCTGTTTGTCCAGCGTCTCCCCGAGCGAGTTAGTTCGGAGTCGGAGGGATATGCCCTCGTCATCGCGCCTCTTTGTTGCGAGGAAAGCGCTTGGACCTCTCGCTCTGTTAATTAAGTTCTGTGATTGTTAGAATCTGATTTGTGATTTTAATTCTGTGTTTCGTATGTATACCGTCTGGTTTTCTAATGCATATTTGATTCTATTTATTATCTTTTAGAAAAGCCTCCTATGGACTGGTGTTGAAAATTAGCACTTGTGCTACAAACACTTAAGCAATGCATCTGGTCTGTCCACTGTGACTCTTCCAATGTAATTCTGATGTCCGTATCAAATAAAAGTTTCATTCATTCACGTGCGATGAGCAACAGGCTTTGTAGTGTTAAAGTGGTGTTCCCCTGGAAACGAGGAGCAGTCTTATGTAATTTTGTACAGGTGATATTTAATGCTCTAAAGCTGGGAGGAACGCTACATGGTAAAGACTTGACAACCTTGGCAATGTATTGAGACACATGCACACACTAACTTACACACACACACGCACACACACACACACACACACACACACACACACACACACACACAGTCGATAGACAGACCGATAGACAGACAGACATGAACTCAACTTTTAATGTCCAGAACATGACATAACCGTTATACATAGTCACTGCCATGGAGCAGTTCATCTTGTTTTTAGACCTTGTGTTTGTGTGCCTGTGTGTGACCAGAGGGGTGGGCTGTCCTCCGTGCCCGCTGGGTTTTTGTGCGTGGCTGTAAAAGTGTGTGTGTAGCGTGTGTAGATAGCATTTGTCGAGTTGTCACTCCCTCCCTTACTCCGTTGAATGTTGACCTGCAGTTCACTGCTGGCACCACAAGAGGCAGTAGTCCCAGCACACCAAAATAAAGAAGGGCACCAAAATCAACCTTCCGATCTCCACTGCACAAGTAGAGTATTGGTGAAAGCATAGGACTCCCACCCGGGAGATCGGGGTTCAAGGCCCCGGTGGGGGCGATTTTGGGAAACCATTAGTAGTTTGTTATTTAACAGTGGGTTGGCTACTCACTAGATCGATATTTTCAGTGAGGGACAGGATTACACCACCCGTGCTGTGGAGACCACTGTTTTTCTTCACCACCATACAGGGGCTCTAAGGTGCAACCATTTTACTCGCATTTGCGACTAAAAATAGTTTTGTGCGATCAGAAAAAAATAATTTAGGAGCACACTCTGCGAGTACAGTTTTCAACTATTTAACTCGCATTTTTTGCCTAAAATAAATCCATGCAAATTGGATAAAACTAGTCAAAGTTTCGCGCACCCGTATACAAAACTACTAGTCCCACAACTTTTTATTTTTATTTATTTTATTTTTTATTACAAGTCCGACGACTGCAACCTGCAACGCGCAGAACTCTCGTGATGACAGCTCAGCTGCCCTCACTCAAAAACGACTGTGCAGACGCCGAATACCCCTGCCAGTAACGTTAACAAAATGAAGCCCATTCAATCGTATTTTGCCCGGCAAAGTGGAACCAAGGAGAGAGAGGAATTCAGTGAGGCCCGGGGGGAGTCGAATCAACTGTCACTCAAAAATCTTTGTTCAAGCTCGTCCATCGGGGACCCGCTGTAGGTCCGCTAGCCTTGTGTCATCTGGGTTTATCCCTTACCTTTGTCCAGAAACAGAAGTTGAACCAATTGCAGCAAAATAGCTAACGTTACAGGAATCATCAGTGTAACTGCTTTAGCCACTGACCGCTACCATTAATGTTATGGAAGCTGCTGCTAGTTGTTGTGAGCTCATGAGCTAACTGGCTATCCCGCTCTTATTGTGCTGGATTAGCATTGGAAGCATTGGAACTGATGTGTCCAGACGACAAGACCCATCTTAATTTATCAGACATTATTTCATGTCAATTCAATTCACAGCTATTTCAGTGGCATGACTAGCTTCCGTCCTACCAGTCCTGAACAGAAACAAGCCAGCCACGCACATAAGCCAGGCTTGACCTGGCCTGGTTGTGTGTGGTTCAACGTGCCGCTGTTGTTGGGAGCGCTGGGCTGCCCCTGCAGAGGGAGGCTGTTCAACATGAGCCTGGCTCTCTGGGCAGTGGTTTGGCCGGCCGCCACACTCACAGATGGCCGGAGTTTCAGTCCCTCTTCTCTCTCTGGCTCAGGCGTTCTGCTCACACACACACACACACACACACACACACATGCACGGGCGCATGCGCACACACACACACACACGCATGTAGCTCTCCTTGGCACTCCCTCTTTCTCTGCCCCCCTCCCTCCCTCCCTCTCTCTCTCTTAGATGAAGACATTTCCTCTTGTAAACAGAAGGCGAAAGAGTGGGGTTGAAGAAAAGATGAAGTCACTGAAGAATGTGTTTTTTTGCGCTGGGAGCATGCATGGGAATGGGTGTAAAATCTGCCCTCGGAGGGACGTAGCGCCCGATGAAAGGACTCATTTATGTCCATAGCGTGGTCGTGTGCAGTACTGGTTCACTGCATGTAGGCCTCTGGTATTAGAAGCTGCTATTATTAGTGGCAACCACGGCACAGTTGTGTTATAGGCCTAAAACATGCAAGATGTACTTCACTATCATGTAACTAAACTTGATGATCTTTTAGGTACGTCAGTAAACTTTGTGAGGTTCTCTGACGCCCTGAGAGTGAGATCCTGCAGACTAGATTGGCGCACACTATAAAAGGACCTGCATGCAGTCATAAAGTCATGTGGTTTACATTACACACCCACACACACACGCACACACACACGCACGCAGACAAGCACACACACAGTCGCTCCTTCGGCTGGTTTGTATTGCCTGGTGCCTGCCCTGTGCCTGTGGCTTCGATTGATCCCGCTAACACGCCTCTCTCCTGTGATAAACCCAGCCCTGTTGACATTTGGCACGTCGTGTGCAACCGAGATATCCAAATAAATTTGTAAACAGATGCACAGTATTGATGGGAGCAGTTAGTCACATGTTTTACAACGGGGAGAGAGATTTAGAGAACATGCTAGGGAGGAGACGGGTTGTGCAGGTGTTGCTGCCAGCTGATCAGCTGTGTTCCTGGGAGAGAGAGCACAGAGTCCATAAACACGCTACACTTCTGTCAGGCAGCTCGGCGTGTTGATCTTAACGGAGGAGATAAGCTTTTCAGGCAGTGGCGTTGGATTGACGTCGTCTCAGGATGTGGTAAGAATGCTGAAAGAGCTGTTTCACAACCAGAGTAGGTTTAACCCAGACGCTGCCAGAGTCAAAGAAGAAAACAACGTGTGAGACGATCCAGGTCTACGGTGACTAGCGGAGGATGGTGTTGCCACAGTTCCGTTCAGAAGCCGTATTAGGACGTTTATTTGTAAACAAACAAACAAACAAACAAACCATGCATCCTCTGCTCAGATGCATGGCAGAGGTTTGATCTTTCTTTCCCTCTTATCCTCCCTCTATCTAATTTTCTCTCTCTCTCTCATGCTAACTCCTCCCCCCCCCGCTCCTGTCAAGAGGCCCTCTTGTCACATGACCATTGTGTTTGTGTGCTGCAGTGTTGAGTGTAACAGGCCGTTCGAATGTGTGTCTGCATGTAAGCACACTCAACCCCTCCTCGTTCGGGTTTCACAGAGTGCCGTTAAAAACACATTTATACAAGCCCCTTTAAAGTGCTTTGTGTAAAGCAGCCTTAAATGACTTTATGACCCTTGCTGCTGACAGTAAAAGAAAGTGCTGGTTGCGGAGATGCTATGAAGGGTTTCTGAAGGCCTCATGGCGGCCTGTGCAGGGCTGTGTGTGAGAGGGAAGTGTGTTCGGCGTTGACACCGCCACCTCGTTCCAAGACCTGCCTCCTACAGTAGTTACCCCCCCCCCCCCCCCCCATGCTCTCGCAAGACCCAGAGTGAGGGAGGAGAGTTTGTTGCCATAAAACATTGTCAGCATGTAGACCCAGTCTGTGACTTTGTGTAAGCAGTTCACACACACACACACACACACACACACACACACACACACCTGTGCAGTCAATTTAATGAAATGTAAAGGGGTAGTTCAGGGTTTTTAACATACAGACTTACCCATAATGTTGTTGATTGATGCAGAACATTTTCAGCTGATTCTATGCCGTCTCTCGTTAACGATGTTAGCGGCATGCTAATGCTAGCTCAATGCAGTAGAAACGGCTAACATTAAAAGAGAACTCACTTAAACGCTCCACAGTGCACCCGAATCAGTTGCAGATGACGTAGGACAGGATGCAAAATACAGTGCAAACAAAATACAGTGTAATATACAAAATATGATAAACTCTTAAAAAGGGAGGCACAAATGCAATTAATGTAATATATACAGACTGGTGGTGTGTAGTGTGATAGATGAGACATGTTTGATGTATACAGTACAGTGTGTGCAATGTGTGTGCCAATCAGAGGTCGTGTGCAAGGGGTATAGAGTGGGGGGGGGGGGGGGGTCGTGGGGGGACACAAGCCTTGTTCATGTCTGTTTGTGGTGAGTGGACCTGGTTCTGATGGACCGCAGTCTCCTGCCAGAGGGGAGTGGGTCAAAGAGAGCGTGACCAGGATGGGAGGGGTCGGACACTATCTTTCTGGCCCGTTTCAGGGTGCTGGAGGTGTGCAGGTCCTGTAGGGACGACAGTCTACAGCCGACTCCCCTCTCAGCGGAGCGGATGATGCGCTGCAGTCTGCCCTGGTCTTTGTTGTGGCGGTGAACCAGATGGTGGTTACCATCAACGCAACAACAAGTTTCATTTCAGCATTAGCATGCCGCTAACGTCCAAAACGAGAGACTGTATGGAATCAGCTTAAATTTTCTCCATCTGTCAACAACATTATGAGCAGGTTGTAAATTTACACCTTTAATGGAATTTCTGGTACTTGGTTTTTAACACAAATAATCACAATCATACATCCCCTCCACTTAAGCACACACACACACACACACACACACACACACACACACACACACACACACACACACACACACACCATTCCCACACACATATACATGCCATACATATTCAGTATAATAGTATACAAATTACACATACTTACAGTACTTACTTACTTACTTACTTACTTACCTACTTACTTATACATACTGTACACACACACACTCACTCCAGATAAAAGCAGCTGTGTGTGTGCGTGTGTGTGCGTGTGTGTGCGTGTGTGTGCGTGTGTGTGTGTGTGTGTGTGTGTGTGTGTGTGTGTGTGTGTGTGTCTGTGTGTGTGTGTGCGTGTGCGTGTGCGTGTGCCTGTGCCTGTGCCTGTGTCTGTGTGTGTGTGTGTGTGTGTGTGTGTGTGTGTGTGTGTGTGTGTGAGTGATTGATATGTCAGAGTTTATGGGAATACCTCGGGCTTCCTCCTCGGTCGGCCCTTTAATGTGTGTGTATGGGCTGTCTCAGGTTTTAATGTGTGTGTATGGGCTGTCTCAGGTTTTAATGTGTGTGTATGTGCTGTTTAATGTGTGTGTATGGGCTGTTTAATGTGTGTGTATGGGCTGTTTAATGTGTGTGTATGGGCTGTCTCAGGTTGTATGACTGGCTGCATGAGGAAGTTGATGTTGTACCACAGTGCCTAAACAGGAAGTGTGTGAGAGAGCAGCTAACACTGGGCTGACTGGCACCGGCGCGTCACGCAGACCTTTATAAGTCTACACATCAAAGAGGTTCATTGTCTATCCCATTAGGGTCATGTGACCCTTAGATACCATATACATGTTTGGTGTGGCTATGTTTACCCAGTTGTCTGAGGAAGAGCGTTGTCGCTCGAAACGTCACTTATTTTTTCTCCATAAATAATCTTAATGGGAGCCACAGTGTGCGGACTCTTACTTTCCTTGATACATAAGTCTTCTTTCTTTGATAGATAAGTCTACACCATACATAGATAGGCTTGGCTATTGGCTATTCGTATCATTAGCCGTTTTCATAACGGCGGGGGGGGGGGGGATGGAGGGGGGGCAAATGGCTCAGATAATGTTTTGTGACGTAAGAAGCAACCAAGTGCCAAGTGCTTTAATTTACCACAAGTAGCCTATTCACATGTACGTCTGCTTCAAGCACACAAAGACAAAACACGATACAAGTGTTCTTGCAGAACAAAAGAGAGATTTTGGACACAGATTTTGATTAATGTTCAGTTTCACAGCCCTCTGGTTTCAGGTCACCTGAGTGGAACACGTTGGTCCTCATTCCTGAACATCTTCTTAAATGTCTTCTTACGAACTTCGTCAGACCAACCCTAAGAAAGATCCCCGTGGGATTCATGAACGCGTGGAAATGTGTTCTTAACCCGCCAAAGGGTTCTCAGCTGTGCTCCCCCAAATGAGGAATGCCACTGTTTCTTAAGCTGAATGCGCGTTCTTCTCGTACACCTGAATTTGCATACATAGACGCCCTGCTCCTTAGGCTACCACAGGGTCGTGTGCACACAGAATCTAGACTATGGAATATAAGCGCATTGTGTTGCCTCTGGGTATGAAATGCGCTATACAAATAAAGCTTTGATTGATTGATGGTTTGATTGTGCTGAGTCTGAGTCTGAGTATAGCGACTGAGTTTAGTGCTTATTTATTTATTCACTGCCATTTGCAGTGTTTGTGTAGTGCTTTTATTTATTTTAGGACCCCACTGTGCCTCGTAGAATCCTGACTATAAATGTGAAACGTAATTTGCAGTGTTTGTGTAGTGCCTTTATTTATTTAAGAAATGTCGTCTTAACCTTTTCTTAACTGCGTTCAGGAATGAGGACCATTGTTTCCCCTCATACTTGATTAAAAAATAATAATTTATATAGGCTATATATTATATAAATCTATATTGCTTAGTGTGTGCACCATCTAGGAGCCAACGGAAGAACATTCACTACTCGTTGTACCGTATAGTGTAGCACAGTGTGACAAATAAAGCGGACTGATTTTGGTGTGACATTTCATTCTAACATTTATGGATATGTCTTAATTAAGGAAGGACTCATTATGGTTTATGGTTTACATTAACAACCAGTAAATAACCAATCAGACATTTATAACCATTCATAAATGTCATGTGTGAATTGGCCCTCGTGTTTGTGGAGCAGAGGTAAACATAACAGTACCTGCAAAGCCTTCTGGATCTTTTGAGACTTGATCAAACATTGACCCAGGGACCCTGAAGACAAGCACAGACAGGCCCGCTCTGACAGCACAGCCCTGGACCGCGCTGGCCCTGGAGGGGACAGATGGGACCGATAAGACCAGTCTCACATGGGTCCCTCTGAGGCTAGCGGCTAGTGTTTGTGCTGGGGTCATGACCCCTGTGGTAAAAGAGGGTAATCCTGCCAGCTGGCTGCTAGCCCAGGATGACGGGGAGGCTGGGCCGGGCACTGTGGGGGGCGGGGCCTGGCCGGGACCCCTACCCTGAGTACACGCCAGTCTAGTCCATGAGGGAAGGGAAGTAGGGAAGAAGTTTAAGGAACTGAACATGTAGTATACTCACGGTGTTATATGTATGTTAGTGCAAGTCCAAGGTCTTTCTTCCTTTGTGTGTGCGTGTGCATGTATATGTGTGTGTGTGTGTGTGTGTGCGTGTGTACGTATGTGTGTGTGACACACCACCCTATCCCTTGTTTATCTCTGAGAGCCCAGAACACGGCCCGCTTCTGTGCCAGCCCAGTGCTTGCTCAATGCCTGTGTGTGTGTGTGTGTGTGTTTGTGT
Source organism: Borostomias antarcticus (assembly GCF_949987555.1). Taxonomy (NCBI): domain Eukaryota; kingdom Metazoa; phylum Chordata; class Actinopteri; order Stomiiformes; family Stomiidae; genus Borostomias; species Borostomias antarcticus. The sequence goes on along the minus strand of NC_140242.1, from coordinate 1,170,255 downwards.
GTGTGTGTGTGTGTGTGTTTGAAGTGAGGCGTGGCCAGGTGGAGTGTGAAGCCAGGTGACTTTCACGCCCACATGAGTGTGATGGAGCCGTGCATTGCCACACACGCGCGCGCGCACACACACACACACACAGGCACACTATATAATATTACTTGCATGCTAACCACCAGTGATGTGTGTAAACACAGGTAGTGTTGACAGTAAAGTACAGCTTGACAGATTACCCACTATGAGACAAGCTGTTTGCCAGCCAGTCAAATATTAGCCTTGGCCACAGTCATGTGAGCTCAGGGGACGAGCAGGGTCAGACACATCCAGACCCTGTATGTATGTGTGTGTGTGTGTGTGTGTGTGTGTGTGTGTGTGTGTGTGCGGGGGGACACACACCTGATCCTTATCACGGTTGAGGAGCGTTTATGGAGTGTGTATCAGTGGTCATTAACTTGTCACCAACAGACACAACAGCTCAACTGTAACGCCGCCTTTCATGTGGGTCCAGCTCCACAGGAGGACCTCCTCACGTTCTGTAGGGTCACACACGCGTCTCAAATCCCAATCAGCGCAGCAGGGTGTGCGCCCCGCTAAACCGTCCCCCTCTCTCTCTCTGCAGGTAGATGTGTTCCCAGGCGTTCATAGTGTTGAGGATACGGCTTCAGAGTGTTGAGTTTTTTCGTTGGGAGAGGAGAGAAGAGAGAGGAGCTGGAGGGGATGAGAGAGGAAGGGAGAGAGGAAGGGAACGGATAAAAATCATGCATGCAAATAGGCTGGGCCATGTTGACGTCAGGGCCCGAGCGCCGTGCCATCTGGGGACACCGTGGACGGCCAGCCCCGGACGAACCACGACAGAACCCTGGAACCTTCTCTCAAGACACCACAGAACCCTGGAACCTTCTCTCAAGACACCACAGAACCCTGGAACCTTCTCTCCCCTGGACAGCCAGCCCCAGACACACATGGAAGAACCCTGGAACCACCAGAGTTCACAGCCTCTTCTTCCCGGGCGTAGGGCTGGGAGACGGGGAGAGGCAAGCCCCAGAGGCAGGATGTCAGGCCTGGAGCCCCGGACTCTGAGCAGGCAGCACGGACCCGGCCCGGCCCAGAGGAGGGTGGGGAGGGTGGGCACGGACCAACAGACAGACGGCGGCCTCCGTGGGGAGACTAGACCAGGCCTGCTCTGGAGGGGGGGTGTTCTGTTTGCCTGTCTGTCTGTTCTGCCTGTCAGACACAGACTCACTCACTCACTCACTCACTCATTCACTCACTCATACACACTCACTCACACACACACATACACACACACACACACTCACTTACTGTATACACACTCACTCACACTCACTTATACACTCATACTTACTCATACACACACTCTCACACAATCTCACGCACTCACTCAGTCACTCACTCACTCACTCATACACACACATCCACTCGCGTACACACACACACACACACACACACACACACACACACACTCACTCGGGATTATCCAGCACTCTCCTCCTCCTAGGAGACCACAAAACGGTCTGTCATGCTTTTAGCCTCAGTCTCAATGTCTCTCTCTCTCTCTCTAGCTCTCTTTCTTTCTCTTTCTCTCTCTCAGTGTCTGCCCCCCACCTCCTCTTCCTCTGGTCTTGCGTGTCTGCTAAGTCAGGGGAGTGTCGGGAGCGATGGTCGGTTCCCTCAGTAATCACCAGGCCGCTGTGCTCTGACTGGATCGCTACAGGGGAGCCTGTTACTGCAGGAAATAAGGTGTGATTAACTCAATAAGGTTCCTTTCTTCTCCCGCTCCTGTTCTGCTCCCATCTCATGTTCTCCTTGGAGACGGGCTTTCTCACGGAGAACAGGCCTACCTTTAGCAGGTACCGCTGCTGCGTCATTATTTTTCGAGGTAGTTTCGAGGATTTCCGACCAGATGGGGCGCTGTCCGCTATGCAGAGTTGTATGGCAGTTGAAGAAGACTACCTCGAAAAATAATGACGATGCCACAAAAACCAGCTAAAAAGATCACTTAACGGTAGCGCCGAGCTTTCAAAACCCGTCGTTTGTTAGAGTAGGCGTTAATGCTTTGGTGAGTAGCCTTGAAATGTTTATTTGATACTTTGAAATATGAGCGCCAAGCGCCGCCAACTTCGCGACTATTTAAAAGTCAATGTCCTATGTTGGTAGAAAGGACTGTGGTAGCAGATGCTACGTCATCAGCGCACTCACAGATCCTGAGAAGGGCTAGGACAGGGTAGTGGTCGTCCTAAAGTTAGGACGATTTATTTAAGATTTAGGCTGCAAAAGCCTAAAGTTAGGCTGCTTCTGTAATAAACGTTTCCTATCTGGAGATAGGATAGGATTTTTGACTTAAGAACAGTTGTTCTGTAATGGCTTTTCCCTCC
>NC_140242.1:1142868-1162868 GCF_949987555.1 Borostomias antarcticus | reverse complement strand
GTAGGCTACAGCAACATAGAAGCCATGTTACTAGACTCAGATCGCGTTGTGATATTTTGCAACCGGGGGACACAATGCAGGTCGGCAGTCAGAAGAGTTGCGCTGGCGCTACGCCGGCGCTTGGAAGAGCACGTCAGCATGCGTTTAGCAGCCAGACAGCGAACCACCAGGCAGAAGATGCAGGCCTACGATGTCACTGGTCTCCCTGACCTGGTGGAGAGCATAGATGCAAAATCAAAGCACCAAATCACCATGAAAACTCATTCGCAGACAGAAAGGGATTACATTGTTACATTCAATGACAACACAGCGATTGATCAGTAGGATCCGTTGCAGTCCAGAGGATTCCTGTAGTGTGAAGCGTGCCGCGCCCGCACAGTTTTTGCTGATGTCACGGTTGTGGGTCTCAGTTGGTCCAGGTGTGTTTTCATAGTGTGACTAAGAGCATAGCAGCAGCTGTGGTCAGACCACACTGGTCAAAACCTGACCTATACTCCCCCTGCATACGTCTGTCAAGCACGCACGCACGCACACACACACACACACACACACACACACACACACACACACACACACACACACACACACACACTTGTGCGTGGGTGTTGGCATGCAGCATGACTCTTGAGGACGCATGTGTTGGTTCCCTCTAGGAGATGTGAGAGTGAGAAGCCAGGTGGGATTTGAACCGGAGCGACGCGGCTCCCATCCCTACCTCTGCATCGACTTCCGGACGCTTCACTGTGAGTATGACATCCAGCAGGCCGCTCCCTGGTTGGTCAGCAAGCCAGCCAATCAGTCAACCTGTCAGTCAGTCAGTCAGTCAGTCAGTCAGTCAGTCAGTCAGTCAGTCAGTCATCTTGTACTGTGTATCTGCAGGATTTTTACATTGGAACCCCACTGACTACAAGTGTGTGTGTGTGTGTGTGTGTGTGTGTGTGTGTGTGTGCGCGTGCCTGTGCCTGTGTGTGTGCGTGTGTGCGTGTGCGTGCGTGTGTGTGTGTGTGTGTGCGCAGCACGGCGAGGGTCTGGTTCCAGTGTGTCGGGGCGGAGGGTCTGCAGACTGCTGAGCTTCCAGCGGTACCTCCACTCCTCCCGCCTCCTCCGGGGGACCCCCCAGCAGATGCCCCTCCCCCTCCTGGACGAAGACTACCCTGGACAGGCCAGGGTAGGCCCCCCCCCCCCCCCCCACACACACACACACACACACACACTCACACACACACAAGTACAAACACACACGAGTTTACCTAAGTTCATGTTTTGTCGAAATGTTGATTCAAATTTTCTGATGAAAGGGAAAAGCACGTTTGAGTTTTTATCTTGATCAGAATGGGTAGATAAGCCAAGTTGCCGTTGTTTTCGTCGCAACTCCACCCCCTGTATTCATACTAGTGTGTATTCATACCAGTGTGTGTTTGTTTTTTCCCTCAGTGCATGCTGGAGAAGGTCGGGAGCTGGAACTTCGACATTTTCCTCTTCAACAGGTTAACCAACGGTAAGACCCACCCCCGGGGAACGCTCTGGAACAGCGTATTCATCACAGACACCTCTTCTTGCGCAGGACAGGGTTAAAGATGTGCTGATACAAGGGACATAGTCACTCTTGGCCTCCGCATAACCAAATAAGGCATGTGGACAATAGCGCCATCTGCTGGTGGTTGTGAATCTCCTGTAGTATTGGAGCAGGCTTTTATTTGGGATCCCGTCAAGTACATGGTCCGGCTAACCAGGCGTCCCATCTGTGATATGGGCCAAGCCTATTACCTGGGTAGATTGCAATTCTAAGAACTAATTAAGACATTCTTTATCTGTGAGTATGGGATGAACAGAAGCACGAACCACGACGAGGCCCTGCTCAGCGTCAGGGCATAACCGAGGCCCTGCTCATCGTCAGGGCGTAACCGGACACGAATCACGACGAGGCCCTGCTCATCGTCAGGGCGTAACCGGACGCTCGGCGGCTCTGATTCAAAGACACAGATACAAAGAGCACCTGCTCACCAAACCGGATATTACACAACTTCAGATACTAAGTGCGTCAGTGGTTACGTCTGCCACAAGGTGACAATACAAAGTATGGCAAGAGGTTATGCTTTTTTTGTGCTTTTTTTCCCCCCAATTCAATTCAAACCTTTATTTAGCCAGGGGCGGCACATTGAGACCAGGTTCTCGTTCACAACGGTGTCCTGGTTCCATCAATCAGTGAACAATACAGCTACAAGCAATACAATGGACTGGTAAATGTGGTAAATTGACTGCACTTATAGAGCACTTTTTATCCAAAGCACTTTACAATGACCTCTCATTCACCCTTTCACACACATTCACACACCAATGGCGGCAGCTGCCGTGCAAGGTGCTAGCCTGCTCATTGGGAGCAATTTGAGGTTCAGTGTCTTGCCCAAGGACACTTCGACATTCGAGCTGGGATTCGAACCGACAACCCGCTCTACCTCCTTAGCCACAGCAAACAAATATACACATAAAAACCATACAAAACAATATACAACCATGCATAGAGATAAAACAATACAATATACAACCATGCATAGAAATAAAACAATACAATATACAACCATGCATAGAGATAAAACAATTATAATTTAACTAAAACAAACAAGCATCTGATCCAATTTAATTTATAATTTTTTTTAAACCACTTATTGAGACTAAGGGTGCTTTCACACCTAAAGGTCTAGACCAAGGTCCCAACCAGAATCCCGTTTGGCGCTTTCACATTTGTTATTTTTTATTGATTAGTTTCATAACTTTCACTTTCACACCAGCGGACCAAAGGATTTTTGGTGGCAGACCTACATTATGTCGCTTGCATGGGGGTGTGTCTCCCTATACTTGACCCTGATTGGTTTGTGGATGCACGCGCGTCTGTTTGACCCGAAAGTGCGAACCTTTGATTTCACATCAGGCAGCAGCGAACCTCGGTTCGAGCCGAGACCACCTCTTGAGGTCGGACCAGAGACCGAGTCTTTGACCCGCGCACCGTCGGTCCAGGAGGGTTCACACCTGTCAATACGGTTCAGATCAAACTGGAAAGTCTGAAAGTCCGGAATAAACAACGTAGGTGTGAAAGGGTCCTAAAAGCACTTCCTCTCAGGCTTCAGGGTCTGTGTTCAGGTCTGTGGTCAGGTCTGTGTTCAGGTCTGTGGTCAGGTCTGTGTTCAGGTCTGTGGTCAGGTCTGTGGTCAGGTCTGTGGTCAGGTCTGTGTTCAGGTCTGTGGTCAGGTCTGTGTTCAGGTCTGTGTTCAGGTCTGTGGTCAGGTCTGTGGTCAGGTCTGTGGTCAGGTCTGTGTTCAGGTCTGTGTTCAGGTCTGTGGTCAGGTCTGTGGTCAGGTCTGTCAGGTCTGTGGTCAGGTCTGTGGTCAGGTCTGTGTTCAGGTCTGTGGTCAGGTCTGTGGTCAGGTCTGTGGTCAGGTCTGTGTTCAGGTCTGCGTTCAGGTCTGTGTTCAGGTCTGTGTTCAGGTCTGCGTTCAGGTCTGTGGTCAGGTCTGTGTTCAGGTCTGTGGTCAGGTCTGTGTTCAGGTCTGTGTTCAGGTCTGTGGTCAGGTCTGTGTTCAGGTCTGTGGTCAGGTCTGTGGTCAGGTCTGTGGTCAGGTCTGTAACGTTATATGGCGCCGTCTTCCTGTCTAACGCTGTGTTCACATGGAATCAGGCAAACGGTCGACAGCAGACAGACAATAACTGTAGCTTTCTTTCTCTTATCTTGTGATCGTCCATGTTTTGTGTGTGTGTGAGGGAGCTACATGTTTTGTCTGTGTGTGTGAGGGGGCTACATGTTTTGTGTGTGAGGGAGCTACATGTTTTGTCTGTGTGTGAGGGAGCTACATGTTTTGTCTGTGTGAGGGAGCTACATGTTTTGTCTGTGTGTGGGAGCTACATGTTTTGTGTGTGAGGGGGCTACATGTTTTGTCTGTGTGTGAGGGAGCTACATGTTTTGTGTGTGTGTGAGGGAGCTACATGTTTTGTGTGTGTGTGAGGGAGCTACATGTTTTGTGTGTGTGTGAGGGGGCTACATGTTTTCTCTGTGTGTGAGGGAGCTACATGTTTTGTTTGTGTGTGAGGGGGCTACATGTTTTGTCTGTGTGTGAGGGAGCTACATGTTTTGTCTGTGTGTGTGAGGGAGCTACATGTTTCTGTGTGTGTGAGGGAGCTACATGTTTTGTCTGTGTGTGAGGGAGCTACGTGATCCGGTTCTGCATGCCATCGTGGACGACGGCAAAAAGTTACAATATTTTAACTTTGGCCAGTAATGTCGTCTGTCGTTGCTGCCATTTTCTGCCGGCCTCACCTAATTTTACCGTCCCGCTCTCGTCCGCTGAAATGACATCCGTTTTGCCGTCACCGTCCACCGTGTCCATGTGAACACAGCGTTAGTGTCCGCCTGCCCTCTCGCCCCCCAGGGAACAGCCTGGTCACCCTGACCTTTCACCTGCTGGACCGGTACGGCCTGGTGGAACTCTTCCAGCTGGACGTGGTGAAGCTCTGGCGCTTCCTGGTGCTGGTCCAGGAGGACTACCACAGTCAGAACCCCTACCACAACGCCGTCCACGCCGCCGACGTCACCCAGGCCATGTACTGCTACCTCCAGGAGCCCACGGTGAGGAGCACGACAGCGGAGACCTTAGCTAGTCTGGTCGTTAGAGCCGGAGTGTGGCGAGTGGTGCTTAAAAGTATGTGAACCTGAAAGTGTGGCGTGCGCTCAGTCCGTGACGGTGTGGTGCTCTGTGGTCTGTCCTCGCGTAGCTGGCGAAGTCGCTCACTTCCTGTGACATCCTGCTGGGTCTACTAGCAGCCGCCACCCATGACCTGGACCACCCCGGGGTCAACCAGCCCTTCCTCATCAAGACCAACCACTACCTGGCCACTCTCTACAGGGTAGGGTCTCTGTACAATACACATAAACACATAAACACATATACTGTACACACAGGCACGCACACAGACACTCAAAACCCCACACACAACCACTGCCTGGCTAACCAGCTAACTGGGGTTGTATGTGTGCGTGTGCGTGCGTCTGCGTATCTTGTCCGGTGATCAGAATACCTCGGTTCTGGAGAACCACCACTGGCGGTCTGCGGTGGGCTTGCTCCGAGAGACCGGCCTCTTCTCTCACCTGCCTGCAGAGGACAGGTCAGTCTCACACACACTGACCGCACAGCCGCACAGCGGTCGTATAGGGCTTGGGAACATGTAGTCCCAGACACGACCATCTTGTTTCTACACAGGTGTATCTATTTGTCTGATTGGCTCTACTGCATAGAATCCTATGCAATCAGACGAATAGATACACCTGTGTAGAAACAAGATGGTCGTGTCTGGGACTACATTTTCCCAAGCAGATGTTGTATTGTTAAGCATTAAGGCTGTGTGTCCCATCGGTGAGCTGTACATAGTGCCGAGCTGATAGCTGCTCACAGATGCTTAGAGCACACTGGGAAAGCTAGTTCACTAGCTAGGCTACCGACAGCTCACGTTAGCATCGAGTGTCGTGTTTTTGCAGACTGCAGATCAGCTATCTAAGTTAAGATAGTTGGCTAGTCCTAACGTTCGCTGTCTCGGCAGTCTTGAAAGAAACAAAACAAACGTCCGTCCTCGTCGTCGGAACATCCTTTTACAGCCTGCGCAAAAACGTTCTACTTCAACTGGAAAAAAAAAGCCTGGAGCTCACGGCGCTATCTCTGAAAAGCGCTTGGAACACAGCTGTGGTCTCTAGAGCTCAGTACCCATTGTAAACAACAAGAAAACAGATCCAGCTCTGAAATCCAGCTCGCTGGTGGACACGCACCCTTATGGTGCGTTCGTTTGTGGTCGGAGGTGGCAAGTCGCAAGTGGCAAAATACCTACCTCCGACCTGTGTGCATTCGAGCTATATACCAGTATATCACAGTTACCTAGTTATATCTATATACCATTATATCACAGTTACCTAGTTATATCTAGTGCATTCGAGCAACTGGGGGCTGAGAAACGTATCCGAATTTGCGACTAGGAAGTGCGAGTTCATGCGGTGTTTTATTTAATCATTCCTAGTAGCAAGTCGCAATTTGCCACCTCCCAGTTATAAACGAACGCACCCTTACACTATCCTGTCCGTCTACTGGCGCCAATCTATTCTGTCCTCCACGTTGTGTCTGATTGGTCCAGCCTGAACATGGAGAGGCAGCTGGGCTCCCTGATCCTCGCCACGGACATAAGCAGACAGAACGACTACCTGTCCAAGTTCCGCACGCACCTGGACCAGGACGACCTGTGTCTGAGTCAGGCCGGCCACCGACACTTCCTCCTGCAGGTCCGTTTCCCCCTTTTTAACCCGACCAAGGTCTAAGGACTGCAACATGGCTTACACTGAAACATCGTGCAGTTTCCAGCTGGCCCATAGACTCACAGCTCTCCCTGAGGAAACTGAGACTCTGATCACCTCCATTGTGGCTCTGAACCCCCAGATGGCTCTGAAATGCGCCGACATCTGCAACCCCTGCCGACCGTGGGAGCTCAGCAAGCAGTGGAGCGAGAAAGTGACCGAGGAGTTTTTCCATCAAGGTACCCGTCGCTGTCCCTCACTCCTCCTATGTCTCTCTCTCTCTCTCTCTCTCTCTCTCTCCATCCCCTCATCTTCTCGCCTTGCACTCCTCCAACTCTTCCATCCTTTCTCCCCCCTCACTTGTTCTGCGTTCTTCCTCAGGAGACATCGAGAAGGAGCACCAGCTGGAAGTCAGCCCTCTCTGTGACAGAGAGACCAACTCAGTCGGTCAGATTCAGATCGGTGAGACCCGGGTTCCTCCGGCCAGCCAAGATGGCCGATTTACACCACAGCTCTCTCTCTCTCTCTCTCTCTCTCTCTCTCTCTCTCCCTCTCCCTCTCCCTCTCCCTCTCCCTCTCCCTCTCCCTCTCCCTCTCCCTCTCTCTCTCTCTCTCTCCCTCTCCCTCTCCCTCTCCCTCTCCCTCTCTCTCTCTCACTCTCCCTCCCTCTCCCTCTCCCTCTCCCTCGCCCTCTCTCTCTCCCTCTCACTCTCACTCTCACTCTCTCTCTCCCTCTCCCTCTCCCTCTCCCTCTCCCTCTCCCTCTCCCTCTCCCTCTCCCTCTCCCTCTCCCCCTCTCCCTCTCCCTCTCCCTCTCCCTCTCCCTCTCCCTCTCCCTCTCCCTCTCCCCCTCTCCCTCTCCCTCTCCCTCTCCCTCTCCCTCTCCCTCACTCTCACTCTCCCTCTCTCTCACTCTCACTCTCACTCTCACTCTCTCTCCCTCTCTCTCTCCCTCACCCTCACCCTCTCCCTCTCCCTCTCCCTCTCTCTCTCTCTCTCTCTCTCAGCGCACTCAACACACATGATCTGGAGTATTGTGTCACAGTTCTACCCCTTACCCTGTGTGTGTGTGTATTTATATGTATTTGTGTGTATGTATATGTGTGTGTGTGTGTGCGTGTGTGTGTGTGTGTATTTATATGTATTTGTGTGTATGTATATGTGTGTGTGTGTGCGTGTGTGTCTCAGGCTTCATGACGTACGTGGTGGAGCCCCTGTTTGTGGAGTGGGCCCGTTTCTCCGACACGCGTCTCTCCCAGACCATGCTGGGGCACCTGGGACTGAACCAGGCCAGCTGGGGCGCCCTGCAGCAGGGCCCGCCCACCGCCGGCGAGGAGGCGGAGCCAGGCCGCACCGCCACGCCGGCCGCTGCGCAGTCCGCAGCCATCTCTACGGAACTGGCCACAGCTACGGGAGAGACCACCTCCAAAGAAATACCTCAGGGAAGCAGAGAGTCCTGACACTCCATGTTTGCCCTTCGACCCCTGACCCTAAGCATGAGGCCCCAGCCACACACTGGGGAGAGGGTGTGGCTAAGACCTTACTCACTTTCTCTTGCTTTTTGCATCCCATCTTGACAAACCACTGCTTTTATTTAATTTATTTAATTTTAATTATTTTTTCTTTGATATAGAGCAATACATAGATACCTCATTTGGCTACTGCTGTATTTTCTTTTTTATTTCGCTTATCATATTTATTTTTCCTCTGGAGTTATGGCATTACTGATGCACCACTATTTGGACAGCCAATCTAAGGGAACGACAGTTAAAGAACCGAAGAATACACTTGCCTGGTTGGGAAGTGTCATTTGCAAACAAGGTTTTTAAAGACTGCTTTGGAATTGATTGCAACACCTTGAGTATTCGTAGACAGGGCTCTCTTAAGACTGCACGGAGATGCCGCGTGTCAATGCATCTGTAATGAATATTCTTCCTCACGAAAGAAAAAATACGATATAATAATGTGACAAGCCCAGTCCTTTTGCTGCCTCTATGAAGACTGTTTACATGTTTCCTTGTTTGTTTGTTGTCTCTGTCCCTCTAAGGAATCATGTCCAGGATTTGCCTTGTAAGCACAGATGTGAAAAACCACTTGTGTTTGAACTGTCACTGTTGAAGCCATGAGCAACGCCCCAGACAGACAGACAGACCCCCCCGATGCCACAAAGCGCTCCACCTGCGCCCCATCGTCTGTCTTCTGGCCCCGCCTTGCACACTCCCTTAATGGTGGTGATGTTGGACGTGCAGCTCTCTCCACCGTAGAACGGGGAGGTGCACTGTATGAAGGTGTTCTAGATCTGCGCTCCTTCCCTGCTCCTCTAGGAGTCCTGCTGTCTGACGCCGAAGCGCTGCTCTGTCTGTCAGTGATGTCAGAGCAGTGAAGGGCCCTTGGACCGCTCCCTGGGTCACTGCATCTCACCTGAAACTCCATACGATCCTGGCTCAGGGTATTACCAATCTCTAACCAGAGGGAGAGGATGAGTGGAGGAAATGGCGTTCCTCTTGTGAGGGGCTGTCAGACCCAGACCGTCTCTCTCTCCCTCTCTCTCCACAATGTCTGTCATAGCCTCATGCAACCCAGGAGGACTGCTGGACTGATGCCTTATAACTATGCACAAACGACGCTAAGTGACCAAACCAGCTCCTCCTCCTCGTATGAAGTGCATGGTGTGCTTGTCCTTGAAATGCACTGTCCAATCTCTTTGCCTTTTGTTGTGAGGAAAAATACTCAACCCCCATTTTTTTTTTTATATAAAAGGTTGAGTGACTTTGAACATTCCATCTCATGTTTTTTGGTTTGTCTACGTTCTGTACAGTGGCACAAAGATGTTTGTGTTTTGACCGTTTGAACGACAACAGGTGCTTTTCTTATTTTAGCTGACTTGTATTTTTGCTGTAAGTGCTGTAAGACTGTTGATAAAACTGTTTACAATTTGTTGTGACAGCCATTTTGAAGAAGACTTCAGTGTCAGGGCAGATTTTGTAAAGGTTTAGCCATAATTGACCTTTTGATACATGCCTGTTGCAGTTACCTTTTGATGAATAAAACTGGTTGGCATAAGTGGAGTCCATGTTCTCCATTCTAACCTGCCCTTTAAAGAACACACCCTCTGACCTTGGTAGAGGTCAGAACCAGAGTGTTTACTAGCCAGATCATCTCAAGTGATTAGTAATCACCACCCAAATGTGATATGCGAACAGTTACTAGTTTGTGTGCCCGTGACTTATCTTGAGGTAGTCCCTCCTACCCCCGTCTCCTAATCTTGAGGTAGTCCCTCCTACCCCGGTCTCCTAATCTTGAGGTAGTCCCTCCTACCCCGGTCTCCTAATCTTGAGGTAGTCCCTCCTACCCCCGTCTCCTAATCTTGAGGTAGTCCCTCCTACCCCCGTCTCCTAATCTTGAGGTAGTCCCTCCTACCCCCGTCTCCTAATCTTGAGGTAGTCCCTCCTACCCCCGTCTCCTAATCTTGAGGTGACATTGAGAACCACGCACGTTTATTGAACACTCATATATTCAAGGTTTTATTTAATTAATATAATAATTAATATTATTTATTAATTAATGACATATCAAATACATGTATATTTTATTAATGAATTTGACAATTCCAGTTAACACTTTTAATGATCCTGAAGACAAATGACAGATCTTGGTAGTGTTTCACAAAACAGCTTTTAAAGACGTCACAAACACTGCTGACATATTCCCAGTCCATCTGTCCAGATGAAACTCATGACCACGCGTAGTAATCAGAACATACAGGCAATGGCATGGACAAAGAGACATTAAGACAGAGCAACATGACAGAAACACGAACTTGTCTTTAAGGATGAATAATCAAAATCATCAGGATTAGTGTCATACTGATATAAAATACAGACTGAAACCCCATCAAAGTTTCCCCCACAAGGATATGACTGATAAGGACATACCCAAATGACTTGTCAGGATGACCAATTATACAATTTTGTTGACATTGCACAAACAATAAAATTTCAAGTATGATTTATCAACAGCATAAAATGGTGGCATGTCAAAGATGCTGTGGTTTAATACAGTTCTCTGAACCAGCTTTCCCTTCGCGTTTAGGCACTACCCTCATGGAAACACACAGATAAGCAGGTCGTCATTGAGTGAGAACGACCAACTTTACACCGTCTCAATGTCTTTGGCCTTAAACCATGTGAGCAAATAAAGATGAATGCCAAGTAATACATGTAGAGTGGAGCTAAGGAAGGCACTGGCGCTACCACTGGTCCAACACCAACCAGAGGATACGGGCGCTCCGGCTTAAAGCCAAGGTCAGCACTGTTTCCTCTAAGGCAGCTGTGCACACTGAGGTATTGTGCACAATGCTAAGGTAACATAGGTGTTCCCAAAATGGAACTGGTCCCATCATTTAAACTCCATACTACTCTCAAAGCTTAAACAGAGCCAGTCTAAAATCAACCATAAATACTTGAGCAATACAAACTCTGGTGGGATCAGTAATTGGTTAACAGCTAAGACATTATTACCTGTTAACATGGAAGTATTTGCTCCTATTAAAACCAAACATAAATAAGTGTCCCAAATCATAAATTACACTGACTAAAGTGTTTTTTACAACTACAACAACAACAACAGCAGCAGCACATACTCCACAACACACCACAGGTCAGGAAGACTGCATAAGAACAAAGCTATCTAACCTAGCACCAACAGAAACACAGGACAGGCCTTTCTGGCTGTGCTTCACTCCTATGTACACACACACACACACACACACACACACACACACACACACACACACACACACACACACACACACACACACACACACACACACACACAGCATAATCATTGTCTGTCAAGGCAGTAGGAGGGGGTCAGAAATCTGTAGTGTACAGTAGCGAGTAGTGTACAGTAGCGAGTAGTGTACAGTAGCGAGTAGTGTACAGTAGCGAGTAGTGTACGGCCAGGACACAACGCATACAGTATGGAAAAAACAGTGGAACAATTCCAGAGGGCCTTTGAAGACGAATTCAAAAATTCTTTAATCTGAAATGAAAAGTAAAACGACGAGAACCTCTGGGGCACACCTGGACAGGGACACTAGAAGTTATCAAAGTGCAAAGAGGAGACTGCTGGGAGATGCAGTCCTGGGGGGTGGGGGAACACACTGCCTGCTGGGAGATGCAGTCCTGGGGGTGGGGGAACACACTGCCTGCTGGGAGATGCAGTTCTGGGGGTGGGGGAACACACTGCCTGCTGGGAGATGCAGTCCTGGGGGTGGGGGAACACACTGCCTGCTGGGAGATGCAGTTCTGGGGGTGGGGGAACACACTGACTGCTGGGAGATGCAGTCCTGGGGGTGGGGGAACACACTGCCTGCTGGGAGATGCAGTTCTGGGGGTGGGGGAACACACTGGCTGTTGTTTTGGGCAGAGAGGCGTATCCTTCCACAGATACAGCCGGCCGACAGGGGCGGTGTGGCGCTCTGAGTCCGTGGGCCCTCATCTTCAGACCGCTGCTCAGAACAGGTTCCTCTTTCCCGTGGATTTCAACATGTGCTGACCAAACTAGAGAGGAGAGGGAGGGAGGGAGGGAGGGAGGGAGGGAGGGAGGGAGGGAGAGAGAGAGGGAGGGAGGGAGGGAGGGAGGGAGAGAGAGGGAGGGAGGGAGAGAGAGAGAGAGGGAGGGAGGGAGGGAGTGAGAGAGAGAGGGAGGGAGGGAGGGAGGGAGGGAGGGAGGGAGGGAGGGAGAGAGGGAGGGAGGGAGGGAGGGAGGGAGGGAGGGAGGGAGGGAGGGAGAGAGAGAGGGAGAGAGAGAGGGAGGGAGGGAGGGAGGGAGAGAGAGAGGGAGAGAGAGAGGGAGGGAGGGAGGGAGGGAGGGAGGGAGGGAGGGAGGGAGGGAGAGAGAGAGAGAGATATTAGACCACATATCCACTCCGTATACATGTTATGTACATGAACCATACATGGTTCTGATGTGCAAGGCATCTTACTAGAGGGGCCTCCGGACGAGGTTTGACCTCCGGACGAAGTTTGACCTCCGGACGAGGTTTGACCTCTGGACGAGGTTTGACTTCTGGACAAGGTAGGACCTCCAGACAAGGTATGACCTCTGAGACTGGAAAGTCAAAACCACCGTTGTCCTCCTCCTGGCTGTCGTGGCGATAGCGGTGCGCGAACTTGCGTTTCAGGGCGTCTGCGATGAGCGAGGCGGCGTCCATGGGGTTGCAGGGCTTGAGTCTGGAGTTCTCCTCCTCGGGCCGACTGAAACAACATCGCAGGCGGACAGGAATAACGCAGACGATTACCGGCGCTCACCAAAACAATTTGATCTATCCGAACAGTCACACACATTCCGTTGGCAGAAGCAGTCCGAAGGTGCTGCTCACCTCTTGACGGAGCGCAGCTTCACTTTGCCGATGTCCTTCAGCACATCCAGCATGCTGGGGATCCCCGCCGGCTTGGGCCAGGAATCTGCCATGTCGGCCATCTTATTCCCGCGACGCTCTCTGATGAGGTCGATGGCCGAGAAGCTCCTCTGGAGACCGAGGGGCGGGGGTGGGGGCGGAGGAGGAGGCGGGGGCGGAGGAGCACAGGGAGGGGGAGGAGGTAGGGGGGGGACACCTGGGACAGGACCAGAGGAGAGGAGTGAAACATGTCTATTAGTTGAATACAGAAATGCTGCCATCTTCAGGCAGGTACAGGTCACTACAGTGGAAAAACTGAGACGTTACTTTTAAAATGATGAGCGGAGATTTTCCTACTGTTTTTCTGTGTGTGTGTGTGTGTGTGTGTGTGTGTGTGTGTGTGTGTGTGTGTGTGTGTGTGCGCGTACCTGCTGGTTGTGCATGCTGCTCCTGGGCCAGTACGATCTGTGCTATCTGGGCCCGGAGTTTGGCCAGCTCCGTCTCCAGAGCGCTAATCTTCTGGATGGCCTCGTTGTTGACCTGCACGGGGCCCTGTGGGTCTGGGTCGCCCTGATGCACGCTGGGCAACGACCTCCGTCGGGTCAGAGGTCGTCCGCTGGGCTGAGGCGGGTGGGAGCGGAACACAAGACCCACCGGTGGCCCTGACCTGTTAGAATACGACAAACCAGCCCAATATGAGTGAGGGGGGGAGCCAGGGATCCTGAATGAGAGACTGGGGAAGAACAGCAATCACATGAGCAGCTAGTAAACAAGCATCAATCATTCAAATCAGTGAGGACTCTCAGAAAAGCAGAATTATGTGACCGTGTGAACCGACTCCTGGGAGGTGTCATCAGCCAGCAACACTTGAGCAAGGCTTGCTTTCGCACTCTTACCTGTAGTCTGCATCTTCCTCCTCCTCCTCCTCCTCCTCCCTGTCGATCCAGCCCACGTCAGCCAGGCCATGCTGTCTCTGGGAGCTGTTCCAGAGGCCGGCGTCCTCGGAGTAGGGGTGCAGCTGAGAGGGAGGCCAGGTCAGGCCATGTCAATGAGTAGACAAAAACACCTTCTCCTCGCTCACCTCAGAACTTCATCACAAACTAAACCTAACTCAAGACATATGTACTGTACCTGTGACCTACTTTCCTTTTGCTATACTTTCGTTTACATGCCATGTGCCATCTACCCAGGTTCATATTGCTTCAAACAACTTTTACAATATACAAGGCTACGTAAGGTGCACTAGGGCTGTGGTTATGATGTTAGTAAACACCGCATGACACCACAATCACTGTTAGGAAAGACAGCTGCAGGGGAAACAGAGGAAAGACATTTGGACATGCACAGTGTTTTTCCTCATTTTGGGGAGTGACACACCACTCTGCCAGCATACCAGCACCAGGTTAATGTTGCAGGTTGTCAAGTAAACTGACCTAAAGCAGACCTACTGCATTCCTCTTAGCTAGGACGGACAGCTGGAGGAGAGAGGAGGGAAGACAAGAGAGAAAACAGTGTTGATAGAGACCGCAAAACAGAATCTGAAGATTGAGAGTTGATAGAGACCGCAAAACAGAATGTGAAGATTGAGTGTTGATAGAGACAGCAAAACAGAATCAGAAGATTGAGTGTTGATAGAGACAGCAAAACAGAATGTGAAGATTGAGGGCAGGTACTGTGTAGCGAACCTACATGCCTACGGTCCCAAACCTTTAACAAGTATACCATTGTTGTGGTGCCTTTGCATAAAAAGTACTTTTCAAAAATGAAGCAGAGGAGTTTGTATCTTTTCAGATCCAGTTGATAATTCTTCTCCAATGAGGAGAAAACGTAAAGCCTATTTTTCCTCATAATTACGTCATTATACATCATTGCACGTTGTGGGCCTTGTGATATTCCCTTGTTTTATCACGGTTTCACAGATCAAAACAGACAGCCAAGCAGGTGAGCAATGTTGATGAGGGTGGCTACCAGAGAATATCAACAGAAAGCTAGAGGACAGTTAAGAGTTAGAACAAAAACCATTGGAAAACAAGACAATGAAGGCATAAAACAGTCCCTGTGATTGAAAAACAATAATTTACAATAGACAAAGACCAGTATGCTAGACCAGTTTACAGTGACTCGTGAAAAGCAACTCGTCTGGAACATTGCTTTACCTGAAAATGGACCCTGGGGCACGGCTTCAGCGGGAGACTGCTGGCTATTCTTCGGACAATACTCCTTGTGGATCCATAAGGCTTGGCTGAGCCTAAAGCCTGTATAAACAAAGGCCCCTGTTGAGCAAAACCAGGACGTACATAGTCAGAAACCAGATGATTGATGTCCAAATAGGAGTGACAGCTGGGATCATAGTCGCATACCAGGTCCATCTCTATACTGGGACACTCTTTCTTCATCCTATCGATGCGTCTCACACACGCAGGGACACAGCAGGCCAGATGAAAGCATAGTTAGGACTAGGTGGTCTGAGAAAAACAAAACAAGTCAGTTTGCAAGTCAAGTCAAGTCAGCCAATGATTAAATATGTCTCTCTGTCCTTGACAGTGTATCATAAGGTAAAAGCTATGTTTATCAGTATACTGCACTGTAACTTTTATTCCTGTATTCTATTTGTCCTGCTTTTTGTTTAAATGTCTATAATGTCTTGCTTTTTGTTTTAATGCTTTTAATTTGTCCTGCCTTTTGTTTTAAATGTCTATAATGACTTGCTTTTTGTTTTAATGCTTTTAATGTCTCATGTAAAGCACCTTGAATTGCCCTGTGGCTGAAATGTGCTATATAAATAAACTATATAAATAAACTATATAAATAAACTATATAAATAAACTTGCCTTGCCTTGCCTAAGGTGTGTGTGTGTGTGTGTGTGTGTGTGTGTGTGTGCCTCAAAGTTAACTCGTTTAGGTGTCAAATACAAATAAAAAACGTAAATCTTATTGTATAGGATTGAATTCATAAGTAATGTTATATTGTCCAAATACAGAGTAATGACTCGAGGCGAGTAAAGATCATATTTATGTGACTAGATGTATTTAACAAGTAAAGATCATATTTATGTGACTAGCTGTGTTTAACTGATCTAGCTAGCGAGCTAACAAGCTAGCATCACTTTGAGTGAAGTCTGAGAAGATGATTATCTGATATTATACTGAATTATACTGATTTGACGAACATGCTGTCAGATAACGTAGCAATCAGTTAACATATGTTGCTAGCTAACTGGCTAACTAGCTATCATGCTAACTAGCTAGCCAGGCTAAAGCTATGTCCGTTAGCTGCTAGCTAGTTCGTTATAGTTGACAGTTACTATCTTACCGTTAGTTACCTTACCTCGCTGTCTTTGTTCTCGTTTATGTTTCTAGATCCACACTAGTTACTACGATTAACTTACTAACGTTATACATAAGTCGACATAACTCGTCACCGGCAGTTGGAATATAGTTTGTAGTGAGCAGCAGGCAGCAGGCGACTCGATTCAAATCTTTCGAGTGAACCGAATATACGGAATCATTTGTTTGACTCTCGTAGGTTGCGTTTGAGTCGAAGCTTGAGAAAAGGATGAATGATTCTGCTATTTAGTGAACCGAATCTACGGAATCATTTGTTTGACTCTCGTAGGTTGCGTTCAGCAGGCAGCAGGCGACACGATTCGAATCTTTCGAGTGAACCGAATATACAGAATAATTTGTTTGACTCTCGTAGGTTGCGTTTGAGTCGAAGCTTGAGAAAAGGATAAATGATTCTGCTATTTAGTGAACCGAATATACGGAATCATTTGTTTGACTCTCGTAGGTTGCGTTTGAGTCGAAGCTTGAGAAAAGGATGAATGATTCTGCTATTTAGTGAACCGAATCTACGGAATCATTTGTTTGACTCTCGTAGGTTGCGTTCAGCAGGCAGCAGGCGACACGATTCGAATCCTTCGAGTGAACCGAATATACAGAATAATTTGTTTGACTCTCGTAGGTTGCGTTTGAGTCGAAGCTTGAGAAAAGGATGAATGATTCTGCTATTTAGTGAACCGAACACACGGAATCATTTGTTTGACTCTCGTAGGTTGCGTTCAGCAGGCAGCAGGCGACACGATTCGAATCCTTCGAGTGAACCGAATATACAGAATCATTTGTTTGAGTCTCGTAGGTTGCGTTCAGCAGGCAGCAGGCGACACGATTCGAATCTTTCGAGTGAACCGAATATACAGAATCATTTGTTTGAGTCTCGTAGGTTGCGTTTGAGTCGAAGCTTGAGAAAAGGATAAATGATTCTGCTATTTAGTGAACCGAATCTACGGAATCATTTGTTTGACTCTCGTAGGTTGCGTTTGAGTCGAAGCTTGAGAAAAGGATGAATGATTCTTCTATTTAGTGAACCGAATATACGGAATCATTTGTTTGACTCTCGTAGGTTGCGTTTGAGTCGAAGCTTGAGAAAAGGATGAATGATTCTGCTATTTAGTGAACCGAATATACCGAATCATTTGTTTGACTCTCGTAGGTTGCGTTTGAGTCGAAGCTTGAGAAAAGGATGAATGATTCTGCTATTTAGTGAACCGAATCTACGGAATCATTTGTTTGACTCTCGTAGGTTGCGTTTGAGTCGAAGCTTGAGAAAAGGATGAATGATTCTTCTATTTAGTGATTCAAAATGGAAACAGTGAGTGGGTGAGAACGTAGTGGTGTTGAATATGTAATAACTCAGTGACTAATCGAATCGATTGTGTGAACTTTATAACAATAGAGTTACAATATTGATTACACTTTGTTGACGACAAATTCTCCAAGTTCTCCTTTCCCCCAAAGTAACCTCCCCCACTGATTGGCTCTCCTCGCCGTCAATCATCAGGTGATTGTCCAATCACACATCACCATTCCGGGAGGTCGTGGTCTAGCTAGTCAGCTAGTTAGCCAGGGAGCTATTGTCGGTTCGTTTAAAAAAGATTTAAATGCATTTTGTGTAGGGGTAGTGAACGTGTCTTTCAATTCATTCACTATTTTAGTGTAAGCTGGTTCCGCTGACATTTTATGATTGAAAAGAAAGAAGAATACTTGGTGAAAAGGTAGGCTATGCTAATGCTAACTAGCCGGGTAGCTAGCATTACAGACTTGTTTCTTCGTGGCAGGGGCGTTCTCAGGTTAGCATGCTTGCTAGTGAGCTAGACTATGGTTAGCATGCTTGCTAGTGAGCTAGACTATGGTTAGTATGCTTGCTAGTGAGCTAGACTATGGTTAGCATGCTTGCTAGTGAGCTAGACTATGGTTAGCATGCTTGCTAGTGAGCTAGACTATGGTTAGTATGCTTGCTAGTGAGCTAGCTTGGGAGAATTCACAACAATGCCCTCCAACCTTCTGTGTTTTGTTTGGTTTAGCAGGTTAAACATGTTGTTTTTGTTACTTTCATGTTTTGCTAACGCTAGAACATCATTGTGTCTTGAGAACCATGATCTGATCAGTCAATGACAAAGGAGCGACATGTTAGTCTCTGATGTGGCCTAACTGACCCCTCTACTGACCCCTCCCCTGACCCCTCTACTGACCCGTCTACTGACCCCTCTACTGACCCCTCTACTGACCCCTCTACTGACCCCTGACCCCTCTACTGACCCCTCTACTGACCCGTCTACTGACCCCTCTACTGACCCTTCTACTGACCCTTCTACTGACCCCTCTACTGACCCCTCTACTGACCCCTCTACTGACCCCTCTTGCATCCCAGCAAACACACAACGTCAGGGAGACGTTCAGATCACGTCTTAATAACGTCCGTCGGTCCTGAACCCCGTGTGTTCGTCTGCTGGACCCCTCAATATTCAAACGTCTGGCTTGGACCCCACTAAGACGTCTGTGGACGTGCAGAAAGGGTTCAATATCTGAACGTCTAAAAAAACTTTCATTCTGGCTCCTAATTGGATGTCTTTGGACGTCCGAAAAAGACAGAAAAGACATCTAAAAGACGTCTTTTAGACGTGTCTTTGCTCAGTGGGATGCTTGCTGTACGTTATGCAAATTTACTTCCATAGAACAATTCGTAGAACACAAAGACCGCATATTGAATCACCCTCATTTGGGCTTCTGTCATTGAAAGTGCACAGCGAGCTTCATTCAGCTTTTTAAAGATGACTATGTACACTAGCTACCTAGCATGCTCATTCTGGGTAAGGCATACTAAAATCAGGTGTGTCCTGTAGATGGATGTAAAGGTCATAGATAGATTGACTGCATTTGGCTGATGTTATAAGATGGATTGGCAATCGATCTCATAAACCTGATTTCTCTTCCCCCAGCGGAGCAGAGCGGGCGGTTTAACGTGCATGGGCCTGGGAGTGGAGGCACCATGAGTGGGGAGCTGGATGCGCTGGCCGTGGTCAACCAGCTGCGGGACTTGGCGGCGGACCCCCTCAACAGGAGAGCCATCGTCCAGGACCAGGGCTGTCTGCCGGGCCTCATCCTCTTCCTGGACCACCCAAACCCTCAGGTCGTCTACTCGGCGCTGTTGGTAAGAGCTTGTGTAATTCCCATTTTATTCATTCTGTTTCTCTCGCAAATCAGTCTGGATACTCTCCATAGAGAGCCGTTTGTGCCAAATCAGAAAATGATCTCGGAAGTCAGCATTGGTTCTGAGGAATACACACAACTACGCTGGGCGGGTTGATGTGTGACGACAGCGAGGAGCGGTTGAAGTTCGCACGGGGTAGACGGGGATAGACAGATGGTTCATCCAATCACCTGCCAAGTATTTTTGAAAGTGCCCGCCCTTTTCCAAACACTTTCCAACAGAGAATTCCCTGATGGTTATGCGAAGCAAACCGTCTGGCGCATCAGGTTAGCATTTACAGATGTGTTGTGCGTAGGGATGAGACGGTATACCGTAAAACCGTGAACCTAAACACAGTTTACGTTATTACGTTTACGGTATTACACAATAATGCACTGCTGGAACTTCACATTTCAAGTTGCTTGCAACAGTTAATTTTGTAATTTAATATAAGCTTGCTATTTAATATATAGTAAATACTTGTTTTTTTGTGTGTTGGGGAGGTGAAATGCCGTATACCGTGAAATGCCGTAAACCGTACCGTGTAACTAGATACCGTACCGTAATGCAAAAATCCATACCGTCTCATCCCTAGTTGTGCGGATGAGATATACAGATATACATATTTGATATACAACACTGAACAGTCAGCTGAGCCACAGAAACACAACCCAGGAGGATAATCATGTCGCGTTTATCTTAATTTTACAGTTGGTCGTAGCCTAAGTGTTCACACTTCTCAC
>NC_140242.1:1117868-1137868 GCF_949987555.1 Borostomias antarcticus | reverse complement strand
TCAGTCGTGGCTCAGTCTGACTCAGTCGTGGCTCAGTCTGACTCAGTCGTGGCTCAGTCTGGCTCAGTCGTGGCTCAGTCTGACTCAGTCGTGGCTCAGTCTGACTCAGTCGTGGCTCAGTCTGACTCAGTCGTGGCTCAGTCTGACTCAGTCGTGGCTCAGTCGTGGCTCAGTCGTCGGGCCTCGCTCGCTCTATTCAACCACCAGGAAGAATAAGCTAGATTTAGAAAATCCAACCAATCCAAAAAATAGGTCGGTTGACAGGCAGGTAGGCTATCATAACGCCTTTAAATGATTGGACGAAAAATCGCCTACCCTTCCTTTAAGATCTGTTTTGTGATTTATTGTTATTGTTGTCATCGTCATTTATTGATATTCAATAAAATCTGGTAGCTGTTCTGACCGTAGCAGTAGCGTAAACCTGAGTTTTCCCTCCAGGCTCTGGGAACGGCCATCAACTCCACCAAGGTCCTGACGGCCCGCCAGGTGGTGAGAGGAGAGGACGGAGGAGAGGTGAGCAGAGGAGAGAGGGAACAGGGGAGGAAGGAGGAGAGGTGAGCAGAGGGGAGAGCGAACAGGGGAGGAGGGAGGAGAGGTGAGGGGAGGAGGGAGGAGAGGTGAGCAGAGGGGAGAGGGAACAGGGGAGGATGGAGGAGAGGTGAGGGGAGGGGAGAGGGAACAGGGGAGGAGAGGTGAGGGGAGGAGGGAGGAGAGGTGAGCAGAGGGGAGAGGGAACAGGGGAGGAGGGAGGAGAGGTGAGGGGAGGAGGGAGGAGAGGTGAGCAGAGGGGAGAGGGAACAGGGGAGGATGGAGGAGAGGTGAGGGAACAGGGGAGGAGGGAGGAGAGGTGAGAGGGAACAGGGGAGGACGGAGGAGAGGTGAGGAGAGGGGAGAGGGAACAGGGGAGGAGGGAGGAGAGGTGAGAGGGAACAGGGGAGGAGGGAGGAGAGGTGAGCAGAGGGGAGAGGGAACAGGGGAGGACGGAGGAGAGGTGAGCAGAGGGGAGAGGGAACAGGGGAGGACGGAGGAGAGGTGAGCAGAGGGGAGAGGGAACAGGGGAGGATGGAGGAGAGGTGAGCAGAGGGGAGAGGGAACAGGGGAGGACGGAGGAGAGGTGAGGGGAGGGGAGAGGGAACAGGGGAGGACGGAGGAGAGGTGAGAGGGAACAGGGGAGGAGGGAGGAGAGGTGAGCAGAGGGGAGGATGGAGGAGAGGTGAGGGGAGGGGAGAGGGAACAGGGGAGGACGGAGGAGAGGTGAGGGGAGGGGAGAGGGAACAGGGGAGGACGGAGGAGAGGTGAGCAGAGGGGAGGATGGAGGAGAGGTGAGGGGAGGGGAGAGGGAACGGGGGAGGACGGAGGAGAGGTGAGCAGAGGGGAGAGGGAACAGGGGAGGACGGAGGAGAGGTGAGCAGAGGGGAGAGGGAACAGGGGAGGACGGAGGAGAGGTGAGGGGAGAGGGAACGGGGGAGGACGGAGGAGAGGTGAGGGGAGGGGAGAGGGAACAGGGGAGGACGGAGGAGAGGTGAGGGGAGGGGAGAGGGAACAGGGGAGGACGGAGGAGAGGTGAGCAGAGGGGAGAGGGAACAGGGGAGGACGGAGGAGAGGTGAGGGGAGGGGAGGGGAGAGGGAACAGGGGAGGACGGAGGAGAGGTGAGGGGAGGGGAGAGGGAACGGGGGAGGAGGGAGGAGAGGTGAGGGGAGGGGAGGGGAGAGGGAACGGGGGAGGAGGGAGGAGAGGAGAGGTGAGGGGAGGGGAGAGGGAACGGGGGAGGACGGAGGTGAGGGGAGGGGAGGGGAGGGGAGAGGGAACGGGGGAGGACGGAGGAGAGGAGAGGGGAGGGGAGAGGGAACGGGGGAGGACGGAGGAGAGGTGAGGGGAGGGGAGAGGGAACAGGGGAGGACGGAGGAGAGGTGAGGGGAGGGGAGAGGGAACGGGGGAGGACGGAGGAGAGGAGAGGGGAGAGGGAACGGGGGAGGACGGAGGAGAGGTGAGGGGAGGGGAGAGGGAACAGGGGAGGACGGAGGAGAGGTGAGGGGAGGGGAGAGGGAACGGGGGAGGACGGAGGAGAGGTGAGGGGAGGGGAGAGGGAACAGGGGAGGACGGAGGAGAGGTGAGGGGAGGGGAGAGGGAACAGGGGAGGACGGAGGAGAGGTGAGGGGAGGGGAGAGGGAACGGGGGAGGACGGAGGAGAGGAGAGGGGAGAGGGAACGGGGGAGGACGGAGGTGAGGGGAGGGGAGGGGAGAGGGAACGGGGGAGGACGGAGGAGAGGTGAGGAGAGGGAACAGGGGAGGACGGAGGAGAGGAGAGGGGAGGGGAGAGGGAACGGGGGAGGACGGAGGAGAGGTGAGGGGAGGGGAGAGGGAACGGGGGAGGACGGAGGAGAGGTGAGGGGAGGGGAGAGGGAACAGGGGAGGAGGGAGGAGGGGTGAGGGGAGGGGAGAGGGAACGGGGGAGGAGGGAGGAGAGGTGAGGAGGGGAGAGGGAACGGGGGAGGACGGAGGAGAGGAGAGGGGAGAGGGAACGGGGGAGGAGGGAGGAGAGGAGGGGAGAGGGAACAGGGGAGGACGGAGGAGAGGTGAGGGGAGGGGAGAGGGAACGGGGGAGGACGGAGGAGAGGAGAGGGGAGAGGGAACGGGGGAGGACGGAGGTGAGGGGAGGGGAGGGGAGGGGAGAGGGAACGGGGGAGGACGGAGGTGAGGAGAGGGGAGAGGGAACGGGGGAGGACGGAGGTGAGGGGAGGGGAGGGGAGGGGAGAGGGAACGGGGGAGGACGGAGGAGAGGAGAGGGGAGGGGAGAGGGAACGGGGGAGGACGGAATCCCAATTCATTTTCTCAAACGCTTACATCCTGAAATACTTATTTGGACAAAAGTACAGACTACAATGTGAAATCTACTACTACTATTACTACACACACACACAGACACACACACACACAGACACACACACACACACACACACAGACACACACACACACAGACACACACACACACACACACACAGACACACACACACACACACAGACACACACACACACACACACAGAAACTACTGTACATGCAAAGAACAAAGAACGAAGCACACAATCAATCAAGTAATGAAAAATACATACAATCTAAAAGAGACTACAAGAAAAATTAAAGCTGCTTCGCAGCGATGAGGCGGGGCCAGGCAATTTCCGACAAGTTTAGGAGCAATAAGCGAGCGAATAGGAGGACAACAAGAAAGTTGACATTCCAATGTTAATTTTGTACATTCATATCGTATCGTAAAACATTTGTAAAAGATTTTGATGCATTGTAAGCACGATTTTGATAATTCAACAATCTGGTCAATGAGTTTGTGAATTACCGTCTGAACATCCAGTGGAGCAAGTTGTGTGGTGTTAATTGATTGAAAAATGTGGGATGAGATATGTTTATTAATTTTTACAGGTTTTGTTTGCTTTTCTTCATAATTGAACATTAACTTCAGCAGCTGTGTACTCAGTCAGTTGCCAATCAATTGATTTAGTCATTGTAATCCTCGGCGGGGGCTGGGTAGGGTTGCCAACAGCGATGTCTCCGGAGCTTGCGTTGGATTGTGGGTAATGTAGTTTTCTCTGTATGTAGTGTTGGTTTCAGAGGACAGAATTAAACATATTTTTAAAAATTCAATTTTTGAGATAAAATTCTGAAATAAATCACACTACATCTTGGATATGTGGCCAATGTTGTCACTTTTTATGAGGATGATCAGACATTGATTTGGCGAGAATTAATAGGAACTGTATACAGAACTGTTTACAGTAAAACCTTTTGATGTGCTGTGGGCTCAATTTTTCATATTTCAATAATCTGTGAGGATCGTTTGGTACGGACCGTCTGAAGATACAGTATATCAATTTTGGTGTCAATTGAACAAAAAATGTGGGAGGAGATAGGTTTGATAGGTTTTACAGTTTATGAAAAAATCAGAGTGATGGACTTAAAAATTCCTGCAAGGTCAGAGTGTATGAAAGTTTTGTCTCACTTGGGACTACATTCACGTGGTGGTTTTACAGTGATAGCACCTATGGCTGATTTGTTATGATTTTGTTTTTTAGTTTTAAACTTTAGACTGTTGCTGTAGCGCCACCTTCAGGTTTATTGACCTACAATGCAGGTTTAGGACTTTGGGTATAGTACTGGAGCTATGTGCAAATCTTGGTGATTTTTTGTCCACAGGAAGTTAGACTTCAGTGGAAGATGGAGAATAATAATAATAAGTAAAACATTTTTGATGCATTGTAAGATCAATTTTGATAATTCAATAATCTGGTCAATGAGTTTGTGAATGACAGTTTGAAGATCCAGTGTAGCAACTTTAGTGTTAATTGATTGAAAAATGTGGGTTACAGGTTTTGTTAGCTTTTTTTTCATAATTGAACATTAACTTCAGCAGCTGTGTACTCAGTCAGTTGCCAATCAATCGATTTAGTCATTGTAATCCTCGGCGGGGGTTGGGTAGGGTTGCCAACAGCGGTCTCAGATTCGTGGAGCTTGCGTTGGATTGTGGGTAATGTAGTTTTCTCTGTATGAAGTGTTGGTTTCAGAGGACAGAATTAAACATATTTTTAAAAATTCAATTTTTGAGATAAAATTCTGAAAAAAATCATATTACATCTTGGTTATGTGGCCAATGTTGTCACTTTTTATGAGGATGATCAGACATTGATTTGGCGAGAATTAATAGGAACTGTATACACTGTTAACAGTGAAACTTTTTGATGTGCTGTGGGCTCAATTTTTCATATTTCAAAAATCTGTGAGGATCCTTTGGTAAGGACAGTCTGAAGATACAGTATATCAATTTTGGTGTCAATTGAACAAAAAATGTGGGAGGAGATAGGTTTGATAGGTTTTACAGTTTATGAAGAAATCAGAGTGATGGACTTCAAAATTCCTGCAAGGTCAAAGCGTGTGAAAGTTTTGTCTCACTTGGGACTACATTCACGTGGTGGTTTTACAGTGATAGCACCTATGGCTGATTTGTTATGATTTTTTTTAAGTTTTAAACTTTAGACTGTTGCTATAGCGCCACCTTCAGGTTTATTGACCTACAATGCAGGTTGAGGACTTTGGGTATAGTACTGGAGCTTTGTGCAAATTTTGGTGATTTTTTGTCCATGGGAAGTTAGACTTCAGTGGAAGATGGAGAATAATAATAATAGTAATAATAATAATAATAATATAGGCAAATACAATAGGGTTCCGGCAGCTACGCTGCCTGGCCCCTAATGAAAGTGTCAAGAAATGTAATATGTATGAGATCCAGAATATACGGATGTCCAGCAGAGGGCAGAGCTGCCCAAGTCATGTCTGACCAACCGCTCCAGAAGCTGAGGCTACTCTGTTTGTTCTTGGGCCACATTGGCTCATGGTCCCTCTCTGTCTTTCTCTGTCTCTCTCTCTGTGTCTCTCTCTGTGTCTCTCTGTCTCTCTGTCTCTCGCTCGTCTCTATCTCTCTCTCTCCGTCTCTCTCTCATCTCTCGTCTCTCTCTGTCTCTTGGTCTCTGTCTCATCTCTGTCTCCTGTCTCTCTGTCTCTCTGTCTCTCTGTCTCTCTGTCTCTCTGTCTCTCGTCTCTCTGTCTCTCTCGTCTCTCTCTCTCTCTCTCTCGGTCTCTCTCTCGTCTCTCTCTCTGTCTCTCTTCTCTCATCTCTCTCTGTCACTCTGTCTTTGTCTGTCCCTCTTGGTCTCTCTCTGTCTCCTCCAGCTGATGCTGCCCTTCCAGGAGGACGGTGAGACGGAGGTGGAGCAGAACACGGACGTCCCCGACTACCTTCCCGAGGACGAGAGCCCGTCCCTGGAGCCGGACAAGGCCGTGACGCGCGTGGGCTCCATCACCGACGGCGCCGGCTGGCTCAGCACCGCCGCCAACTTCCTGACCCGCTCCTTCTACTGGTGACCTCTTCCTGGTCTGTCCCACCTTAGCCCCTCCCACAGCCCCAGGCCCCGCCCACGCCATCCAGCCCTACGCCACCGGCCACACAGCCTGGCGCTGTGCGCACTATGAGCGCTGGACTGCCAAGCGCAACCTGCAATAACCTTCACTTGTATATATACAGTATATATATATATATATATACACCCGCTAGATGACATGAGCTAGAAATCCTCCCCCAGGCTGACTACTTCAACACTCTCGCTACATACATGCACCTCAAAAGTCACTGATGAGGACTTTTTCCCCACTCACCCCAGAAATCATAGGTTTGTTTGTTTGTTTTTACACCTAATGGGTCCATCTCTTGAAACCAGATCCCAGAGTGGATGCATAGTGCTGCGTTGCCAGAGTCAAGTGGCGGCGTTGGTTCAGTCGGTCCTGGATGACGCTGCGTTAGTGGGAATTAGAATTGTTTTTTGCGTGAGTTTGGCTGCTCTCTTCCTCTCCTCTGCCTTGTCTTACCTCTGATCTCTCTTTGTTAGGGTTGCCTCGTCTCCTCTCTCTTTCCCCTCGCCAATTACTCCATCCTCCATGTCCTCCGCCTGCGGGGGCCTTTTAAAGCCTGCCGGCTGACACCTCACTTCCTGCCTTTTCTTCCTCTTGTTTGCATCTTTGTCCTTTACTGTGTGTGCCTTTTTCAAGCAGCCATTATTATTTATATAGTCGTTCGTTTTAGCTCCACTCCGAGCTCTGTGGGCTCTGTCAGGGGGAGATGGGACATGTCCACCATGCTCCCAAACTAGACACCAGCAGGTCTCACATGTCCACCATGCTCCCAAACTAGACACCAGCAGGTCTCTCTGGGTGATGGGACATGTCCACCATGCTCCCAAACTAGACACCAGCAGGTCTCTCTGGGAGATGGGACATGTCCACCATGCTCCCAAACTAGACACCAGCAGGTCTCTCTGGGTGATGAGACATGTCCACCATGCTCCCAAACTAGACACCAGCAGGTCTCTCTGGGAGATGAGACATGTCCACCATGCTCCCAAACTAGACACCAGCACACAGACGAAGGCCGGACCAGGACCAGGCCACGGCTCACTGCTGATGCATTCACACAAGGGAACCCCTGGTCATGATCAGCTGCAATTCATTGATAAGCTACCCCTAATAACTAATGTAGCCTCATTGATAAGCTACCCCTAATAACTAAAGCAACTTACTGGGATGTGAGACCCCCTGGGTGATACAGTAGATCTATGCTGCTTCTGTTTCATTCTTTTTTGAAGTTGCGATTCATTTTATGCCCCCCCTCCCCCAGCCTCCCCCCCCCTGAAGTGATGGCCAGAGTGGCTCATCGTGACACTGTTCCCCCCCCCTGAAGTGACGGCCAGAGTGGGTCATCGTGACACTGTTGTGACGCAGATTCTGTCATTTCACTTGTCCAGTTTAGCCAGCAGTGTCCTTAATAAAGCAATGTTAATGGAGATGTGAGACACACACACACACACACACACACACACACAAACCACCACTATGGCTGTCAGTGGATGTGTGTTATGCATCGGGGGTGGATATGTTTGGATATGGTGAGGAGAATAATCACCCCCCCCCCCCCCCCCGATACTTTGTAAGTGGTCACATTATATTCTGTTGTTTTCTAAAGTGAGCCAGACTCTGGGGCTTTCAGATGGACTGCCCCCCCCCCAATCACCCAGACTCTGGGGCTTTCAGATGGACTGCCCCCCCCCCAATCACCCAGACTCTGGGGCTTTCAGATGGACTGCCCCCCCCCCAATCACCCAGACTCTGGGGCTTTCAGATGGACTGCCGCACCACCGTTAATCGTTAATTATCACCTCATCAGATTTGCACGATTGTCACTGACATGCTTTGTGTAAAGTGCTTAAACAGACAATTCCTGGTTTTCAAGGTATGTGGTGTCACAATCACAGGCGGTCAGTCAGCCAAGCCCACACAGCGGGAGGAACGGCGTGGCCACTACAGAGACCTGCCGTGATCATGATGTCCAGATGTGGATATAATAAGGCGTTGATGATGTGTTTGCACTACCCTGCGTGTTTCTGGACGAGCACCAGCCCTCGGATGACTGCTCCTGAACAAGGCCACGCGGGATGAGCTGGAGATCAGCAGGGTTCATATTTAATCCTTCCTCAGTCTTCCAACCTGTCTTTTGTCTCATGCTCACAGAATCAAAGTCACTTTAAGTTCAACCATTTGATGTTAATCTCAGTATTTGTTAAACAACTATATAATAGTATAGTTGAACATGTTTTTAGCAGCTGTTGATTCTCCCTATTTGTGGTATACAATTATTATTATACAATTAGCTTTTAATTTCGCCATACTTATTTTGATCGTTGCTACATCAGGATGGCTGACAGAACCAAGTAGCAAGTCCTCAAACCCGTGGCTTCTCATGTACAGTGTGAATCTGCTCTCTGATGTAATATATTGCAGATCGCTAAAAGGTTTGTTCCAATTCACTCTTATGGCAAATAAAGAACTTAAAGTCATGAATTGTTTTCTTGTCCTGAGCCTTTGAGGGACCTTGAGAGAGGGAGCTTATATGGTCAGTCTGGTTCAGAACAGTCCTGTCCTCTGGTTCAGAACAGACATGTCCTCTGGTTCAGAACAGACCTGTCCTCTGGTCAGTCTGGTTCAGAACAGACCTGCTCTCTGGTCAGTCTGGTTCAGAACAGACCTGCTCTCTGGTCAGTCTGGTTCAGAACAGACCTGTCCTCTGGTTCAGAACAGACCTGCTCTCTGGTTCAGAACAGACCTGCTCTCTGGTTCAGAACAGACCTGTCGTCTGGTTCAGAACAGACCTGTCCTCTGGTTCAGAACAGACCTGTCGTCTGGTTCAGAACAGACCTGTCCTCTGGTTCAGAACAGACCTGTCCCCTGGTTCAGAACAGACCTGTCCTCTGGTTCAGAACAGACCTGCTCTCTGGTTCAGAACAGACCTGCTCTCTGGTTCAGAACAGACCTGTCCTCTGGTTCAGAACAGACCTGTCCTCTGGTTCAGAACAGACCTGTCCTCTGGTCAGTCTGGTTCAGAACAGACCTGTCCTCTGGTTCAGAACAGACCTGTCCTCTGGTTCAGAACAGACCTGTCCTCTGGTCAGTCTGGTTCAGAACAGACCTGTCCTCTGGTTCAGAACAGACCTGTCCTCTGGTTCAGAACAGACCTGTCCTCTGGTTCAGAACAGACCTGTCCTCTGGTTCAGAACAGACCTGTCCTCTGGTTCAGAACAGACCTGTCCTCTGGTTCAGAACAGACCTGTCCTCTGGTTCAGAACAGACCTGTCCTCTGGTTCAGAACAGACCTGTCCTCTGGTTCAGAACAGACCTGTCCTCTGGCCAGTCTCAAAACGCTGAGAGCAGCTCTACTCGGGAGAGAGAGAGACAGATGCAAAAATCGGTATTCCTCACAAGTACAGAAGTGCAAATGCCAGAGGGCAGTGGTCTCTGGCTCAGCTCTCCCTGCCCTGGTGGTGGTTTGGGCAGCCGGTCGGGCAGCGGGGCCCAGCTCTGGCCCCCTGGGGCCCCTGCAGGTTCACATCGCTGGGCTGCTCTGACTGACTACCAGGACCCCGCGGGGCGTTGACAGACTGTAGGAGACGCCTGCAGCATAGCTCAGTCACCACCTGGATACACGAGTATGAGCACAATCACACCAGCTATTTGTCAACTTCACACAGATCAAGCGAATGAGGTCCTTATAGTTTCTTTTCCCGATTGGTCGTTTTTGAAAACGGGGCTCGTTTTGTCAAAACAACACAAATTCACACAACCACACACCAGAACAGCTGGACATATTTTGCTAAATGAAACACTGCCATCAAAACGATGCAGTCATTTATAACAACTCACATTTTGTCACCTATGGCACGTTTCATATGATCTGATTCGGTTCGAACCAGTTACACACTTGAGCTCAATCTAAACACTTTTAACATTTCATTACATTACTTTTCTACTACTAGCCTACTCTAGGTTTGTTTTTATCAGATATTGTAAATTAGGCTATATGAATATGTTGACCAAACACAACACAGAAGACTTGTACTGTACACTGATGAAAATATTTATTTCTCCACATTGTAAAATGTCCACCGCCACGCTGGAAAAACTCCTCAGTTGGATGACAGTAAGGAAGGGTTAGGTTATGCTGGGATCACTGGGAGGAACTAGACTGAACATCTTTGATGCTGATGGAACCAGATTGGACCAGAGCAGGTTGGTGGACAGATACGTCTCTCAGCTGCACTGCATCCATGTGGTCTCCTGCTGTGAAGCCTGTTTACAAAGGTGGGCCTACAGTACAGTGAGTTGGCATGGCGATGGAGGACCCCATTCTGGGATATTTCAGCGCACATTGTGATGCTACCACCACGTTGGCCCTGGCCATTCAAAATAACTCACATTATGTTTCTCCCTCTTCTTGCTTTTGTCAGGTTACTGTAAACTGAGCCTCATCTATGAAGATACATTCATGTGGGAGCAACCATTGCAAGATGCTCTGAAAAAAAGATCTTTGATCTTTTCCTTCAATGAAGGCCTACTACACCTGTACACAGTATATTTATATGTAAAGGTTCTGTGTGCAGTGCACAGTAGCCTACTGAAGTGTACTTACCTCACATGCTCATGCCACACTCTCAGAAGGTCTTCCATATGGAGTTGTTTCCTCTGTATGTGATTTTACAGTGCTTAGGCCTGATTGGTGAGTTTACAATTAAGCATCTAAGTGTCTGTACACCTGACTGCTATTTTAATCAATGGGTATGGGTGTGGTACTTAATCATGGGTATTTTGAAAGGTAGGGTTGTGACTAGGTTTGTGGGTGTGGTATTCTGAAGGTAGGCTAGTGTTTCGAAATTGCAAATAATATATTTCGTCTCATGTAGAGAAGACTGTGGTGTTTTGTAAAAAGCGTTACGCTGATAATGTGCTTATAGTCGTAGCCTACAGGTGTGGGCTGAGGTTTTGTTCCAGATGTGGGCTGAGGTTTTGCTCTGTGAGTGTCAAGTTTCACTAATTGTGTGTCACTTTTAATTTTAGTGTTTAAGTAGCCTAATCACAAACTGGAAGACCAGAAAGAATAGACCTTAATAGAACTATCCACTAGAGGGAGCAAGTTATCTTAGAAATGTGTGGAAGTAAAAATGTCAACAGAACCCAGAAGAAAACAAAAAAACACTTGAGCTCCTTTTGGTCTGCAGGGGATCGGCCTGCTGACCCACAATGTGGGGGAAGCAGCGTTTTTCTTTCTTATTTTAATTAGCAGCGACCAGCAGCTGGCCCTGTGATTGGTTGGTTGGTTGGTCGTCCACAAAAATGTCCACGTCTGACTGCACATGCGCGACGCACATGCGCGGTGCGCGCAGACGTTGGGAATGCGTACATTTCAATTAAAACAATAACTATGGCGAGCGAAAAAGAGCTTATAGCTACAGACACCTGAAAGCTCAAAAATAAGATAGCCTACATCTTACGAAATTATTGAAATATTTCTTACATAGGGCCTACTCTCACACAAGCATATTTCAATGCACCAACAAACTCAACACAACTATAATTAGTTTCTCAGGAGAAACTGCAGGAATCCAGGAGATTCTGTCCAGAGCACTTTAGAAGAACACCAGACAGACTTATTATCTTATTATTATTATCTTATTTTCAGAAAATTAATTAGAAAAAAATAATTTAATTTATTTGTTGAGCACTCTCCCTGCTCCCGTCTCTCCATTCACATCGTATGAGATAAAACCCGATCGAAGCCAATAAAACCCGATCGAAGCCAATAAAACCCGATCGAAGCCAATAAAACACGATCGAAGCCCGTCCTGCACGCTGCGCACGCACCTCTTCCTGGGCTGATATCAGCTGCGTGTTTGTGTGGATGTGTGCTCGTATCAGCAGCCCACCTGTGCATTTGCATGGCTAATCTGGGAGCTGGGTGGAGGGTTTGATGAGGACATGATAAGACTCTATCTCCCAGGCTGCCCCAGGCTTTTGGAGGATGTTATTTGGAGGCTCAGCTCCCAGTCAATGGGATCAGTCATAAATCCCACTCACGATTTGGCAGGGAATTATGTGACTGCCGCAATTTATGTCAAATAACTTTTGAGAATGTGTGAGTGTAGCGATCAGCAGTTCAGGGGATGGGGGTGGGTGGGGGGTGATAACTCTGGCGGGGTGGGGTGGGTGGGGGTAATAACTCTGGCGGGCTGGGGTGGGTGGGGGGTGATAACTCTGGCGGGGTGGGGGGGGCTCCGGTGGAGATTTAATTGAGACATTTTTCTTTATCTGGACCAGAGAGAGCGAGCGCCCTGTTGTTGTGTAACGAGATGTGATGTCTCTTCAGACAGAGGTCAACGTGCAAGATGAGGGAAGGTCACAGTCGCTCTGTACAGCTCTCTACAGCAGCCATCCCACGCGGGGGAGAGAGGCGGAGGGGTACGAGAGGGCTGACGGCCCATTCATGTCATTGCCATGCTAAGTGGTGGCTGAGTGTGTGTGTGTGTGTGTGTGAGTGTGTGTGTGTGTGTGTGTGTGTGTGTGTGTGTGTGTGTGTGTGTTTGTGGACCCTCTTACTATGTAGGCTATAGCAGCATAGTATTTCTTTTATACACTGCCCATGTGTGTTTGTATTAGTGACTTACATGTACTGTACTATGTGTGTGTGTGTGTGTATGGTGTGTGTTGTGTAGTTGTGTATGCGTGGGTGTGTGTTGTGTCTGTGCATGTGTTTGTGTGGGTGTGTATGGTGTGTGTTGTGTAGTTGTGTATGCGTAGTTGTGTGTTGTGTCTGTGTGTGTGTGTGTATGGTGTATGTTGTATATTTGTGTGTGTATTTGTGTGTTGTGTGATTTGTATATTTGTGTGTGTGTTGTATATTTGGGTGTGTGTTGTGTATTAGTGTGTGTGTTGTGTATTTGTGTGTGTGTGTGTGTATCAGCTCTCCCCTCCTGTGACTGGGGCTCTGATGAGATGCGCGTTCATAATTGTGTCTGTGCCTCATTACGGCCCCTGGATGATTTGGAGCCGCTGGGGAAACCTCGTCCCGTGACACCGCCACGTCCGCCCGGCGACAATGACTCCAGGCACTGATTGGTGGGATGAAATATTGCCAGCGAAAATTAAAAGGTCCCAGTGTCAAAATAATTCATGATATGCATATCTTCCTGCCCTGATGAAATGGCTGATATCTGGATTAGGAGGATAATAAAAGCGTTCAGGCTACAGTTAAACTAGTTCAGCCTCCAGGAGGGAGGCTTATCCTTTTATCAGTGTCAAGAGCGGCGGATTATGGGGTCAAGAGACGTCAAGTATGTGTGTGTGTGTGTGCGTGTGAGAGAGAGAGAGAGTGAGAGAAAGAGTGTGTGTATATGTGTGCGTTGGTAAATGAATGTGTGTCTATTCAGGTCTGTGTGTTTGTGTGAGCGCGAGTGTGTGTGTGTGTGTGTGTGTGTGTGTGTGAGTGTGTGGGTGGGGGGGGGTCACTCGATCCCACCTGTGATTTGAATATCTGCTGTAATTGTCCCAAAACAGCTCATCAGTGGATCTGCCGGACGCCATTAGGGCCCCAACAATATGGTGTGACATTCAAATCCCCCTCAATGACAGGTTATTACGAGCCCCGAGCAGCCGACACATAATTAAGCACCATAACGTTGACCTGTAATATGAAGTGATAGCGCAGTCGTAATGGAGGGGAATGAAACAGGCACTTTGTTAAAACACAAGAGACCTGGGAAGGATACCCCCTCCTTGGATCTCTACTGCTGGTCTTTCCTGCGCTATAGAGCACGGTACAGTCCTATCTAGTCTGTCATTTGTATCATAATAACGAACACGAACGGTGACATACGGTATCCCTTGTGGTGAATACTGAAAAATAGTTTCTTTTATACAGATTGTGTTAGTCTGATCGGCTACAGTGTCCATTTATAACCACAAAGACGCCGGGGGGGGCGGGGGGGGGGGAAAACGTGTGATTTTCATGTGACACACAGGCCTGTTACACAACAGCAGTCACATTGGCTGAGGCCTCCTGCTTCCCTCTAGAACAGCCAGTGGACGTTGCGATGAGCAATCAATCCATCTGCTGTGGCCTCATCTCCAACTGGTGTGTGAACGTGATGGATTTAACTACCGCCACGCAGGATACCAGTGGAAGCCTATCTGGCCTAACAGGAAGTGGCCTATCTGGAGAACAGGAAGTGGCCTATCTGGCCTAACAGGAAGTGGCCTACCTGGAGAACAGGAAGTGTGTCTACAGAGTTCTGATATTGCCACTGATCATGAACCATCTGACATTTGATCTCTTATTCATTACGCATTGGGATCCATATTAGTGACACACTTGTCCCTTAGTTCCTGTTTAAAAATCCCAAATTACTTATATCTAGACAGTAGTCTGTCTTAAATGTTTAAGTGACTATGACATAGCTTGTTTCCTTAATATTTTACATTCACACGTTTTTTTTGTTCAATTCCAACATGTTTTGCAGTGCTAGAACTCTATTTCCTGGCCGGGCTCCGGGTGGGTTTAGATGGACTTGGCCCTGTGTTCACCTCCAGACACAGACCTAAGAAGGCTTGTATGTTCCAGTGTGAGCCGGGGGCCTGGGTGATGGTGGGTTTGTGGCAGAGATACTGAACAGAAGGTCTGCTCTCCCTCTCTCTCTCTGTCTCTCTCCCCCTCTCCCCCCCTCTCTGTCTCATTATCTCCCTCCTTCTCTCTCCCTCCCTCCCTCCCTCTCTCCCTCCCTCTCTCTCTCTCTCTGTGCAACCCCCCCTCCTTTCATACGGGGTGGCAGATGGCTGCAGATGAATCCCTCATAATCATGTCAGGATGGCTCCTCCGATCCCAATTCATCTCTTTAAACACATTTCATCAGACGGAGAATTACACAAAGATAAAGGCGGCCGCCAGACAACAAAGGCACACAAAGATCATCCTGGCAAACAAGTGTTCCTGCTCCCTTCCTACTCCCTAACACCCTTTAATCTCGGGAGCTCCTGTCCTGGTTCCTCACGCGCCGTCGTCTGCAGGACGGACGCTCTCTCACTCACCTAGTTTCTCTGTCCCCCTGTCCCTTCCGATGTGTCCTACTGAAATTCTCCTTCACTCACTTCTTAAATTTCCTCCGCCCCCCCCCACACCCCCCACCTCCATCTTTCTTTCTCTCCATCTCTGTAATAAAACGGATGTATAAATTCTCGTTCTCTTCCCTTCACTGAGTCCCAGTTTCTCATGGATGCCCTTTTCTCGGGTGATAATTTGCTGTGAATTGAGATTTCCCCCTCGCTTCCCCTGCTGTGACCCCCCCCCCCCGCCCCCCCCGCGTGACGCTGTTAATTGTGGATCAGGTGAAGCTGGTCTCACCTCATTTCAAGGCCATGCTCCGCTAGGGCCATTCTCCCCACTCAAAGGCCACCTAATTTCACACACTCCTAGTCCTCATTAATCCCCCCTGAGTGGCTGATCAGGAAGTTCCAGATCACAGGTTTGTTTTGTTCATGTTTTCTTACTCACTGCCTAACCCCCCCCCCCCCCACCACCCCCTCCCCCCCCCCAACAACCCACGTCTACCCCCTCACATTAACCCTTCACCAGCCTTGCCACCCTCCGACATCTTTTCTCCAGGAGTGTAACTGAACCGACCCACTTGGACCCGTGTTTATTGGTTTGTAGTCAACAGGAGATGGACTTCTTAAACAGAAGCTGCGTTCATCACAATGATCCCTGGTGTTTGGACGGTACGTGTTGGACTGTACATGTTCGTGTTGGACGGTACATGTTTATGTTGGACGGTACGTGTTCATGTTGGACTGTACGTGTTTGTGTTAGACTGAACATGTTCGTGTTGGACTGTACATGTTTGTGTTGGACTGTACATGTTTGTGTTGGACTGTACATGTTCGTGTTGGACTGTACATGTTCGTGTTGGACTGTACATGTTTGTGTTGGACTGTACATGTTCGTGTTAGACTGAACATGTTCGTGTTGGACTGTACATGTTTGTGTTGGACTGTACATGTTCGTGTTGGACTGAACATGTTTGTGTTGGACTGAACATGTTCGTGTTGGACTGTATGTGTTCGTGTTGGACTGTACGTGTTCGTGTTGGACTGAACATGTTTGTGTTGGACTGAACATGTTCGTGTTGGACTGTACGTGTTCGTGTTGGACTGTACATGTTCGTGTTGGACTGTACGTGTTCGTGTTGGACTGAACATGTTCGTGTTGGACTGTACGTGTTCATGTTGGACTGTACGTGTTCGTGTTGGACTGTACGTGTTCATGGGTCATTGTTTGACAATCCAGTTGAGACTGTTTATTTCCTCCTGTTAAACTTCTTGTTGATTCATTAATTATTCATGAGATAAACCGAAGAGCTCTCATTAACATGAAATAACAATTTGCAAATTTATGGAAACTCCTAATGACTTGCCTTATTTGCCATGACCATATCAAATATTCATAAATGTGTGATCATTTCTTTGATTTGACTGTGGTTCAGTTTAATCTACATTTTTTGCAGAAGAGGCGTTAGTGTACAACGGAACAACAAAAGAGAGGCTTTGATATTCAACAACAAGTATATTCCTTCCTCCAAAAGTAATACTGTAAATCCTTAGATATGAATACTGTTAGGATTTGAAGTGGAATATGGTAGCACTTTATAAATAATAATAATAATAATAATAATAATAATAAATACAGATAATAATAACTATCCTTTAACTATCCTTTATAATCCTTTTTAAAACATTTGTAGAAAATGAATGACCTAATTAAAAATATTTTGTAAACATTTCTAAATGGTGAGTAAGTGATTAGTAAATACACACACAGAACCAGTGTATGAGGTTGATGTCAGAATCAGGACCTCTCCTATATCAATGCATCATTCATACAAACATTACTTTGATCATTCAAGAGTTTACAACTGCTTAATAAATTGCTTGTAAAGTATAGTTATTATGTATAAGTGTTAAACACAATACAGGTTGTATTTGGAATTTCGTATGATAAACTGCATCCATTCATTAGTATATGAGGTTTGATGAAAGAGAATTTTGACCTAAAGGAAAATATTTAGATCTTTTTCCTTATTTGCTTTTTTAAAAATGATGCTCAGTGAAGCAGCTTCACTCTCTGGAATGTTCTATCAGTAAACCACAGTCATCCGCCAAAGTCAAGCCCAGCTCCTTCAGACACAGAGTCTGGGGTCCCATCTGGGAGACTGTCAGATGAGGTCTCTCTCTGTCACTGCATCTGCTGGCTAGGCTGCATTTAACCTCAAATTTATGACTTTGTTATATCAGAATTAATTACAGATATTTCCCACCGAACTGAGTGACGTTGACAAAAACGCTAAACGCAGGCAATTTAGCTCTATTTGCAGATTAATTTGGGCCCACCTGTGTTGCTTGGTGAGATAAGTAGGTACATCAGTTCTAATTACAGCGCTCACAGAGTGGCTTTAGTTCAATTACAGTATTAATTATCACATTTACCAGGTATCAGAGTGACAAACGGTTCAGGAGCAGCTTTCATCTCGAACCTCCTGCTTCTTCAGATGACAGCGTCTCCTTCGCCCTTGAGACGACCGTCAAACAGTTGGACGTGATGGAAGGTGTGAGGCAGTCAAGCTGCCTGGAACACTATCAATCCAAATGAGCATCAATTCTGATTTGCGTTCCTCTGGATACAGCTGACCCTCACGGAAAGCCGTGTGGGGGAGGCTGTACGTGGGGAAAACTATGTTTATGTTTTGTCATTTACAGTAACTAGGATTCACATCACCGCCCTCAGTATTGAAGCAGACACATTCATCTCATAAAGGAGGATTCATGCTTGTCTAACTAAACCCTAAAAGAGGAAATAGGAACCTTTTGACCTGCTGGGATCCATCCTACTAAGCGGAATATGGAATGAGCATGTTCAGACAATAAAACATTTATCACATCCATGCTACATTATATATATGAGGCATTGATTCCAGCTCATTTGCTAAAGCAGTGCTTCAGAGGGTTTCAGAGGGCACACAAGTAAGTTCCAGAATAACAAATTGGGGGAATACACATGGTCCATATAACACATGACAAAGTCACACAGTAGAGCATCAGTGTGTCTCACGTTTCTCATTCATGGACGGATTGTGAAACGATGGGCCCCTGGGCACACAAACGTAACCCCTCCCCATTTCATTTATTGCATTTTTGAATTTGCCCTATGAGACGGCATCCATTTTGAAGATTATTTGAGAAAACTCAGAATAAAAGCAGCTTCACCCAGCCTGGTTTTGACTCCAGGGACCTCAACTCTGTGGGGAGGACTTGCTCCCCAAAAGAGTTGAAGGGCCCATATTGCATTGAGTACTCAGCCCCTCTAAAGTACTATAGATAAACACTCACTTAAGAAGTATCATGACGGTTTCTTTCTTGTGACGTCTTCAAAGTGAATATTAAGGCTATTGCTTCAGTTTTGGGACTCTGTTATTGGCATGACTGACTAATGGTGCATTCGTTTGTGGTCGGACGTGGCAAGTCGCAAGTGGCAAAATACCTACCTCCGACCTGTGTGCATTCGAGCTATAGCGAATGATACGATGATGATATGATATGATATTGACATCAGCCGGCAACTGGGGGCTGAGAAACATATCCGAATTTGCGACGAGGAAGTGCGAGTTCATGCGGCGTTTTATTTAATCATTCCTAGTAGCAAGTCGCAATTTGCCACCTCCCAGTTATAAACGAACGCACCATAAGCCCTTTGACTATGCGACAAGAAATACAAAGGGTTCCCTGAGCTCTTGGGCCCCTGGGTCTGGGCCCCTGGGTCTGGGCCCCTGGGTCTGGGCCTGGTAGGCCGGTCTTAGGCGCTCACTGCTGGGGGACCCTAACCCTCTGAAACACGTCCAGGGCTGGAGCTCAGCGTGGCGAGGGCCTCATTTAGCCCTTGGCCAGGTCTCTCCCTGTACTAAAGTACTGTATTAATCATAATCACACAACACCATTAGACTATGTCATTCTATTAAAGAAATCACATTATCATACATTTCATTAATTAAATTCTAACCAAGTCAAGGTACTCTGAGGAGAGGAGTGCCCTATCCAGAGGGCAGGAGCCGGAGGAGGGGGGGGGGGGGGGGGGGCAGAGGGCAGGGCCACTTCAACACTCCACTTACCATCTTTCCACAGTGGAATAAGAGGCAGATTTGCATGTCTGGGGGCTGGGTGAAACAATGGCTTCTGGGAGGGGGGTGAGAGAGGGATGAGGAGTTGAGGGTGGTGGGGGGGGGGGGGGGGGTGAGAGAGGTGAGGAGCTGTGGGTGGAGGGGGGGAGAGAGGGATGAGGAGTTGAGGGGGGAGGGTGGAGGGGGGGTGAGGAGCTGTGAGGAGGATGGAGGGAGGGTGGCTCCGTGGCTCCAGGAGGCAAAATCCTCATGACAAGTGTCCTCTCTGCACACACAGATGGGAGGGGCGGAGTTAGCGGAGGGGAGGACTGATGCCCCTTCCAAAATGGACGAGTAGGCAATTACCGCTGGCCGGGCCAGGGGGTGAGGACTGTGTCATAAATACCTTTCTGCCACCAACAGTCCGACTTTCTGTTGTGATCTCTTTAATTCCCCCCTGAAGTGTATCGGCCCATAATTAGGACGGTCAGGATTACACTTCAGCGTTAAGTTAATACCGCCCGTCATTACGCGTTCAGCCTCCGCTCGCCTCTTTCTCCCGTTCTCTTTTACACCACCCCTTCTCTCCCTCCCTCTCTTCATCCATCTCCTCATCCTCCTGTCTCTCCACCCCCTCCATCTCCTCCTCCATCCCTCTCACCCACTACGCTTCTGTCTCTCTGTTTCTCTCCCTCTCCGTCTCTCACTCTCTCCATCCCTCTTTCTCCCTCCCTCCCTTCCTCTATCTCTCCCTACCTCCCTCCCTCTGTCTCTTTCTCTCTCTCCCTCTCTCTCTCCCTCCCACTGTCTCTTTCTCTCTCTCTCCCTCTCTCTCTCCCTCTCTCTCTCTCCCTCTCTCTCTCTC
>NC_140242.1:1040368-1112868 GCF_949987555.1 Borostomias antarcticus | reverse complement strand
GACGTTGGGGGAGATGTTCAGAGAACACCAGAGTGATGGGGGAGATGTTGGGAGAACACCAGAGTGATGGGGGAGATGTTGGGAGAACACCAGAGTGTTGGGGGAGGTGTTGGGAGAACACCAGAGTGATGGGGGAGATGTTGGGAGAACACCAGAGTGATGGGGGAGATGTTGGGAGAACACCAGAGTGATGGGGGAGATGTTGGGAGAACACCAGAGTGATGGGGGAGATGTTGGGAGAACACCAGAGTGATGGGGGAGGTGTTGGGAGAACACCAGAGTGTTGGGGGAGATGTTGGGAGAACACCAGAGTGTTGGGGGAGGTGTTCAGAGAACACCAGAGTGTTGGGGGAGATGTTGGGAGAACACCAGAGTGATGGGGGAGATGTTGGGAGAACACCAGAGTGATGGGGGAGATGTTCAGAGAACACCAGAGTGATGGGGGAGATGTTGGGAGAACACCAGAGTGATGGGGGAGATGTTCAGAGAACACCAGAGTGATGGGGGAGATGTTCAGAGAACACCAGAGTGATGGGGGAGATGTTCAGAGAACACCAGAGTGATGGGGGAGATGTTGGGAGAACACCAGAGTGATGGGGGAGATGTTCAGAGAACACCAGAGTGATGGGGGAGGTGTTGGGAGAACACCAGAGTGATGGGGGAGATGTTGGGAGAACACCAGAGTGATGGGGGAGATGTTGGGAGTACCAGAGTGATGGGGGAGATGTTGGGAGAACACCAGAGTGATGGGGGAGATGTTGGGAGAACACCAGAGTGTTGGGGGAGGTGTTGGGAGAACACCAGAGTGATGGGGGAGATGTTGGGAGAACACCAGAGTGTTGGGGGAGGTGTTGGGAGAACACCAGAGTGATGGGGGAGGTGTTCAGAGAACACCAGAGTGATGGAGGAGGTGT
The DNA here is from genome assembly GCF_949987555.1 of Borostomias antarcticus. Classification (NCBI taxonomy): domain Eukaryota; kingdom Metazoa; phylum Chordata; class Actinopteri; order Stomiiformes; family Stomiidae; genus Borostomias; species Borostomias antarcticus. The sequence continues at coordinate 1,111,954 of NC_140242.1, read as the reverse complement.
TGGGAGAACACCAGAGTGTTGGGGGAGATGTTGGGAGAACACCAGAGTGATGGGGGAGATGTTGGGAGAACACCAGAGTGATGGGGGAGATGTTCAGAGAACACCAGAGTGATGGGGGAGATGTTCAGAGAACACCAGAGTGATGGGGGAGATGTTGGGAGAACACCAGAGTGATGGGGGAGATGTTATGTGATGTTGGGTATGGCCTAGTGCTCGGTCATAAAGTCATATTGACATGCTTGTGGTGTCTAGATGAAGTTTGATGCGTTGTACATATTGAATTGTCATACGGATTTCTTATTAGCATACTGTTATTCTTACTGGTATTCTTTGTAAATAGATGGGACGAGACGGCAGAACTGGTTTTTTTTTCTCACGTCAAAATGTTGCCCCCCCTACTCTCAGAGGGTAAAATCACCTATGGTGATGGGGGAGATGGAGATGGTCCTGCTATGCATGGAGGTTTGATCACTGCTTCACTGGAAATACAATGCAGGGAGAGACAAGAGCACAGTGAAGAGTGTGAAGGTCAAGGGAGAGAGAGAGAGAGAGTTAGAGAGAGAGAGAGGGAGAGAGGGAGAGAAAGAGAAAGAGAGAGAGAGAGAGAGAGTTAGAGAGAGAGAGGGAGAGACAGAGAGAGAAAGAGAGAGAGGGATGGAGAGGGGGAGGGAGACAGAGAGGGAAAGAGAGAGAGGGAGGGAGACAGAGAGAGAGAAAGAGAAAGAGAGAGAGGGATAGAGAGGGGGAGGGAGAGAGGGAGGGAGACAGAGAGAGAGAAAGAGGTAGAGAAAGAGACTGAGGGGGTTTGTGAGAATGTGAAAGACAGATTTATAAAAGAGAGAGCTGATAATGTACTTGTCTTGTGCGAAAACGCGCGCGTGTGTGTGTGTGTGTGTGTGTGTGTGTGTGTGTGTGTGCGCGCGTGTGTGTGTGTGTGTGTGTGTGATTTCAATAAAGTGTGTGTGGTTGTGCTCAGTGCTGGATGAAGGCCCAGTTAAAGAGTCATTACTGTTGATTAGGCTGACGTATCTCAGGCCAGATCATTCCCCTCGGCTTTAATGGAGTTAAACGTGCATTTGTGGCAGCTAACCTCATGAAATCTACTTAACACTCCCATCCGTTTGGGGTCTGGGTCTGGCCTACTCAAACCAACGGAGAACATGCTAAATCAGTGTATGATGCGTGTTATCAGGTGGATTTCAAGTTTGCCCCTCTACGAATAGAAATCATATCTTAAAACATCTTTAATTAAAAACAACACCATGTATTGTTGTAATGTCTACCTCGAATATATAGATACCATATTGCTATTAGTAAGAGTAGACAGTTTTACATAGATCTCTGTATATTCTGTTGGGCAAACAGGCCATTAAAAGATAGAACAGGATATGCTCCATAAAGATCGTGCAGGGTGCTTAGGCATTCATACAAACACAACCATTCATGTTTCACCCCCACTTCTCCATGGCTCAGCAACGTTTACTTTAATAGACTCCACAAACTCGGCCTTAATATGGGAGGCAGCTAGCAGCCCGGTAGGGAGGTTGCCTCCAGTGCTACTGTAGTGCTGGGTGTTCAGCGTTTAGGCAAAACTGTCTGCCATTAAGGGACCTTATGTTCATGACACAGACTAGGCCTATGTCACTGCATGTGTGCACTGTTAATATGTCCCAAAATACTGTTTAAGGATAGTAGATAAACAAAAGCAATCATATTTTGCAGGCTATAACCGTCCAAGGTTATTATAGTTAACGAAAACTAACTAAAAAACGAAAACTAGGTGTGAAAAAACATTTTAGTTAACTGAAATAAAAATAAAAACTAGACTTTACAAAAAAATAATATCTAACTAAAACTGTATTGTGTTTACAAAACTAACTAAAATAAACTAATTATTGAGAAAATTTCCTTAGTTTTAGTCTTTTTCATTTCATACATAAGCCTAGTATTTTGGGTGGATATGAAATCTATCCTCCATTTTATTTTTTGCTGTGCCCCTGCGCAGAAGTAACCTGACGTGGTCCAGATGGTTTGTTTCACACGGAGTGAAACAACATGAGCTTGTGAGATCAGGATGGTCTCATGAGGCTAGCGCAGAAGAAAAAAAACTAAAACTAATACTGAAACTAATAAAAACTAAACTAAAACTAAACATTTTCTAAAAATAAAAACTAAACTTAACTAGTAAACCTGCTTTAAAACTAATCAAAACTAAACTGAAATTGAAAACAAAAAGTTAAAACGATATAAAAATAAAAACTAATGAAAAAAGCAAAACTATTATAACCTTGGTGCTGTCAACAACAATTCATACAGGCATGCTATTTTGTCTCTGTAAATATACAGTACAGGCTTACTGTACCATATACTGTACCCCATTTCTACCCCTGAATTGTATCAGTTAAGAAAAGCTCCACATTGTATTTAAAACTTTACATGCGGACACACAAACTGATCATCAACAACAGACATTAGGCCTAATCAGGCGTAACACGTGCCATTCATAGGGTACCTGCGGAGGGTAGACTATTAGAAGCATTAGACCTAGACGACGTTTAGTCAGGTTAAACTATCAACTGTTTTCCCAGTGTAATCTGATATCCATGGCTCATTCTGCCCTGTCTGCGCAAGATATGGCGGCTTCCCAAAGTCTCAGAGAGCCTCAACAAAAGATGTCTGAACCTCCCGTGACGTGAGACACGGATGTACATGTATGCTAGGCTGGGCTGCGCTGCCATGTGGGTAAGCTGTCAAACCATGAGTGGTGTCATGCTTATTAGAATGATTGAGAGAGCAGGCTTCTGCAGATAAAAAAACAAAGAAAAAAACACACTCATACGACCGAGTTCACACATTTAGTGAGGCCAAGTCTTCATTAATCCAATTCACTTCTGTTTTGTCAGTTTTGTGACCTACAGTGAAAAAAAGACAAAATATTACTGCAGGGGAGAAAATCAATACCAGGGGATCCACAGTATGATTCATCCTTAATTATAAAGTTCCCTTAAGCACCGGTGTTTCTGACCCTTCAGATGGCCTGAATGAAAGATGAAGTGACTCTAACTGACGTTCATTAGGCACAGCTGCTATCATCATCCCAATACAACAATGCATCATCTGCAAACAAATTGTCTACGTCTATGATTAAGCCAACATTTGCTGTAATTCTTCAATTTCACTTACATTACATTACAGTCATTTAGCTGATGCTTTTATCCAAAGTGACTTACAATAATTGTATTCATCGTAGGAAGTCAGTGGACTACTTGCCAGGACTCACAAGAGTATCTCCTTTCTAAACAAGTGACTAAGAGTTATATAATGCTGAAGCCAAAGTGCAAGACTAGCAAAATAAAAACTATAATAGATGCTTAAGAGAGAGGATCCTGGGAGTACGTCCAGCACGCCATGTCAGCTTACTCTGTGTGCTGTTTTCATCTCTGATCTCCGAGTGTGACGAAGCCTCAGCCAGAAAGTGCGAGAAATAATACAAGTATTTGTGTAAGACGGGCCTGTCTGTGGAGAGGGCCTGGTAGAGGGGGGGCGGAGCACGCCGCCCTCAGCTGAGCGCTTGGATGTGCTGTCACACACGCCGCCGTGTCTTTTAGTCATGAGCAGTACGGCAAGACGTTTTGAGCAGAGCTCTGCTACTACATCCTACCACCGCTCAACACCCACAACCTGGACTCCGCACACTTCCTCAGCCCGCCCAACTGAAGCTATCATATTGTTGATTGTAGTACGGTATACAGTAGATATTATACATCTGCCACTCTCACGTTCTCAGTCCACTGCCACCCCCACAAGCAGGCTCCAGCGCAGACCAGGCATGTAGGCTGCTCACCCTCCGCTGACTCTCACTGGTCTCTGGCCCCTCGCACCATCTCAAATACGGTTAACCTAGATTTCCTCCTGTAGCAGAGGGCTTTGTCCCGCATGAGCGGGGATCTCTAGCTCCGCCTCCCTCTACCTGCAGCTTGGAGCAGTAGGCTACTGCATCCTGGGTGCAGCTGAGGCCATGCCAAAACCCAATTTGGACTGTGTCCAGCACTTCATTGGAAAGTAATGGTTTTCAGTGAGCTGAGTTATGACCAGCTGTTTGCAGACAGTCTGTGACATACTGACGGAGCGTGACGCCGTATGCTGCTTTCCAAATCAAATGATACAAGGAGGGTGACAGTGTGGAGAAACATCTGTCATTAGCAATCTCCAGCGCGCTCCACTAATTCTGGACAAAATACGCTTAATGAAGTTACTGCGGGAAACTTCAAATATTGTCAGCGCGACAAGGCCAGGAGAAGCCAGTGTTCACCAAAGCCTGTAATCTGATTCATTTGTTTTGGAAACACATACAGACGGGGGTGGATCATGGCTGTTTGATCGTTGGGTTTTTAAAATGCAAATCGCAAGAGTTCTTTAATCAGAGAATAATGTGAAAAAAAGAAAAGGTAGCCTATCAAGGACAGAGGGTGACTCGCCGGCTTTTGTTGATGTCTCCCTTGTCGCCATCATCCGGGGATGAGTTCTCCACATGGGGCGCACCACGGCTTTGACAAGCTGGCTGGTCGGTGCTCAGTCGGCCCAGAAACATGGAGAGGATAACACCTCAGTCTCATGTATGATTCTGGAGAACAGACCCCCCCCCCCACTGAGCAGGACTGGCTGGCTTGTTCTCCAGCTGCCATCTTGGTTTTTGTGTGTATTCAAGTCCAATTAAAGCTGCCTCGTTGAAAATGTTATTGGAAAACATTGTGGATAAGATTGATGATCGCATAAAAGTAAATCGTTTTTTACTGTAATGCAGTCTAGTTTGCAGAACTTCCGATAATCAATAGGCCTCTAACCTAGATACCGTATTCTCAGAATGATCACAGTGGTAACTGTATCCACCTCTGTTTGTAAATGAGCATTTACTCATCACGTCTCTTCTCCCCGGGAGCAGGCGAGGTGTTGTGACAGCTCAGCTGGGAGCACCGTGCTCCTCCAGAGCGCTCGTTGTGGTGGTGGTGGTGGTGGGAGGAGCCTAAGCCGGGCGGCGTCTGGGACCCAGTCTGTTGCGTCTATCTGGCACCGTTCGCCCCCAGCCAGACGGGCCATAAAACCCGCCTGGGATAATTCCGCCTTAATTATTATGGGTGCCACATGTTAAGCAGGGTGTCCTACCGCTGCCCGTCCCACGGAGAGACATCCCTCCTCCTTTCGCCGTAGCCGGGCTAAGGCCACCGAGGGATTGCCGAGGGTGACAGTTGGTTATTGTGATTAGAAGGCCTGCTCTCTCTCGGAGCCCCGCCCCACATTCCCCGTCGCTGGCTTCTGTAATCATTTGTAATGATGTGTTTTATACGGCGCATGTTGGTGAATAACTAGCACGACCGCGAGGCCAATAATCACCCTTAGTGCCCCGGGGGAGGGGCCGCCCCTCACAGGGAAGACATCAGTCATAAATATGCAAAATGGCTGCGGTCTGCCCAAGCACTTTATTGTTTGGAGAGCATATCATTATTTTGGTTGAGCCCAGAGTAGCTCTTTCTCTGAAGCCTGTAGTACTTTTTAGGAAATTGATGATATTCTCCCATTAAACTGCACGATAGGACTAAATTGGCAACATGCACAAGAGTGCATCAAGCTGAGACAGAAACAGAGTGTTTACTTGGCTGAGCGAATGATCGTTCGTCCTGTAATTGTTTTACCGTCGCTTCAAACCCACACAAATAATGTTTGCTACTTATCCCCTTAATACTCAGGCACACACTTATACTTATACTTATACTTATCCTCTTAATACTCAGGCACACACTTATAATCAGAGTGGATATGATGTTCCTGATACTCCTCTTTCTTCTCCTCTCCTCTCTCCACTCCTCTCCTCACTCTCCTCTCATCTCTTCTCTCCTCTCTCCACTTCTCTCCTCACTCTCCTCTCATCTCTTCTCTCCACTTCTCTCATCTCCTCTCTCCTCTCGTCACTCTCCTCTCTCCTGTCCGCCCTCCCTGGGCCTAGTGCCCCCCCAGGTCCTAGTGCCCTCGCTGGGGAGTGCTATCTTTGGTAAGAGCCACCAGCAGGTCCTCTCAGGCTGGCCGGCCCGTGCTTTGGCAGGCCTCCGTGTGTCGGTGTTCTGAGATATCACACACTCTGTCAGGCAGCATGGAGGGCTTTGTCTCCTCCTCCCGCTCCTCCACTCCTGTCTCCCCATCTGCTGGAGGAGCCGTCCTCCCTGCCCATCCCTCCTTCAAAACCCTAAACCACCCAGCACCTCCTCCTTCCGCCTAGTCACAGACACATACACATCAGACACCGTCTGTACACCCAATGTACATAGTGTGATATCACAACCTGGTCTCACCCGGCAGACGTCAGAATTCAACGTTTGTCCATCGCCTCCAAACGTCATATATAGACGGCATCATACGTTGAATTCTGACGTCTGCCGGGTGAGACCAGGTTCTAGACGGCATCATACAAATGATGTAAATAACGTATCATACAAATGATGTAAATAACGTATATGCGTGGAGGCGCTCGGGCAGCGAGCATCGAGCACTCACACTGCGCGCTCGCACGCCTCCAGGCGTGACATTTTGACATTTTGACATTTTTATTTATATAATTCTTGAGTACATTTAGATATAAAACAACAAGCTTATTAAATTACCAAACTTTATTTTATTTTTAAGCTACCACTGCCTCCGCGGCCCACTAGATGGCGCTCTGCGGACCACAGGTGGGCTGCCCACTGGTTGAGAATGGCTGAGCTAGATTAGCTATTGAGCTAGCTAGCTAGCTAGCTAAACATTACAGGGTTCAGTGGCAGAGAATGTAAACATTCCTCAGTACTCAATTTCAATTCGATAGTTTAACTGGTGAGCTCACTAGCTAGCTAAATGTAACAGGGATCCGTGGCTAGCTAAGCATTCTACAGCTCATTTGAATATTTCCCAGCAGGCAGTTGTTGAGATGCTTTTCTCTAAAGGAGGGAATGGTATAACAGTTTGTGTTCATTTGTAATTCGTAATGTGAAATTCCAATATGTGGTTCTTATGTGCTTCTAATTGTCAGTCTATCAGACTCACATGCCACATTTTCAATGTTCAGTCACCATTACTGACATTTGTGTTCAAAGTAATGTAATTGTGATTGATAACTGAGAGTCAATAAAGCTTGGTCCATGTTACAATAACACACTGTACTAGTTGAGATTTTAGGACGATTATAACTGTAGAATTAAATAGAAACAGGTAATGTTGCATTTTCCATTTCCAGCAATGATTCCACATTATTACATAAAAACTACCATCTCTGTTTCCATGTAACAAATCATGGGCTTAAATAGGATGTTAGGAGGGGATTGGTGGGGAAACTACACAGGTAGATATTAACATGACTTCCCCTGGTGAGTACTACAAGTAACCAATAGTAACTGCCATGGTCTTACCCTGGTATTACACTACCTTGGTCTTACCCTGGTATTACAGTACCTTGGTATTACACTGGTATTACAGTACCTTGGTCTTACCCTGGTATTACAGTACCTTGGTCTTATCCTGTTATTACGGAGCTGTAATGTTAAGTGGTACCCTCAGTATTTGAGGCCAGGAGACCTCCAGACCCCAACATCAGCCCTGGAGAGCAGCTTCCTGGTCCCCAGACCCCAACATCAGCCCTGGAGAGCAGCTTCCTGGTCCCCAGACCCCAACATCAGCCCTGGAGAGCAGCTTCCTGGTCCCCAGACCCCAACATCAGCCCTGGAGAGCAGCTTCCTGGTCCCCAGACCCCAACATCAGCCCTGGAGAGCAGCTTCCTGGTCCCCAGACCCCAACATCAGCCCTGGAGAGCAGCTTCCTGGTCCCCAGACCCCAACATCAGCCCTGGAGAGCAGCTTCCTGGACCCCAGACCCCAACATCAGCCCTGGAGAGCAGCTTCCTGGACCCCAGACCCCAACATCAGCCCTGGAGAGCAGCTTCCTGGTCCCCAGACCCCAACATCAGCCCTGGAGAGCAGCTTCCTGGTCCCCAGACCCCAACATCAGCCTCCTGGACCCCAGACCCCAACATCAGCCCTGGGAGAGCAGCTGTCTGGAGGACCTGTCTGTCAGGCCGGTCAACGTCTCCCTCCCTCAGCCCACTGACACTGATTTGAGCGCATAATGTCTGATTATAGGACGGGTGACAGATAAATTTTATCAAAATTAAGGCACAATTAAACATCTCATATCCGCTAATTACTGGCGGTAGATTTGGCCCAATGACCAACGTAGGCTGTAGGAAAATCAGCAACCATAACCCATTTTAATGGGGCACAGCTGTCTTGCAGCTTGGTAATATTTTGCACAGTGCACCAGAACTGTAATTTATGTGAGGGGGAAAGAGACGAGAATCAGTGGTGGTTGGATTGCCAGAACAGATTTAGAATTCATATAAGTTAATGGGGTTTGGATCCATCACTGGGTCCTTGTTACAGATCGATGTGGAGGCTGGGATACCTCCCACAAAACATTAGTGTGTGTGTGTGTGTGTGTGTGTGTGTGTGTTTTGCAGTATGTATTTGTAAGTTTATGTTTTGTTGTAGTTTTGTTGGTTGTGTAGTTACTTGCTGCCAGTTCAAAGTGGTTGTAACTTGCGTCTGAGTGTAGATGCAGTCCCTATGAGAGGACAGGGTTCACTGGGATATATTAATTGGACATTAATGGGACTTCTTAGTTATCCCTCCCTTTTAAAGCTGTTGCATTTATGCACAAGCTCTTGTTTCCTCTGAGAAGCCCTAGACAAAGAGAAGATAGTCTGTTTCTCTACATGCACACTTTGTGGGGCTTTGGACCGACTCTATGGGTTCACACTAAAATATTCAGCCTCAGTGCCCACCTCGTTTGAGAGAATTAGCCTGGGAAATTCACCAAAAATGTGGCAACAGCTTGGGAACAGATTGATGCAGAAGGATGAAAAAGACTGTGAGTGCATGCGCGTGTCTGCAAGCGTGTGTATGTGTATGTATGTGTGTGTGTGTATATGTATGTGTGTGTGTGTGTGTGTGTGTGTGTGTGTGTATGTGTGTGTGTGTATATGTATGTATGTATGTGTGTGTGTGTGTGTGTGTGTGTGTGCTCGGCCGGCTTATTCCACAGCAAACAAGGGGAAGCTTTCCCTTAAGTAACTGAGCTCTGCTGCTCTCCAGTCCTGATGGTGCCTGCATGGCCACACAGGTCCAACACAGGCCCTCTTCAATCAGGTGCAGGTCTGGTCACCACATCCTCCCGGTCATGGGGAATATTAGAGCCAATAGCCATGTTATAGCAAACACTGTTGTATTCATTAGCCTTCTGTGGGCCCAATTCCGTTGGCTAGCATGGAATTTCTTACGTAAAATCACTTAGGAAACTAGTTTATGAATGATCACTACTGAGGTTCCTTAGGTTTTGCAAATTATATGCATTACATTACATTACATTACAGTCATTTAGCAGACGCTTTTATCCAAAGCGACTAACAATAATTGCATTTAACGTAGGAAGAGCCAATGTACTACTACTTGCCAGAACTCACAAGTGCATCTTCTTTCTAAAACAAGTGATATTCAATATATGTAGTTTTTTAATATAGCCCCGATGAAATCATTGGCATGTACCTCCCCGTCGCACCATAGGGTAAGAGAAACAGGCCAGCGTGTCTTTGCTCCTGTCCCAAGCAGAGAGGGCCGGGCTGGGCAGAAGGGCCCGGCGTGGCCCGGCGGGGATGGTCTGCGCTGGCTGGAGGCTGTGTTGGTGGAAGCCCACTGAGGTTAATTTAACTGCTGTTTTCTGGGTGACACCCTCAGTCTGTGACAGGCCTGCTAGGGCCAGGGGCGCTCGTGGCTCTTTTCCTTGATACCCTGCCGCTCTGAACCTGGGCCCCGTTCAGGTGCTGCTCAGTCCAGCACACACCCCCAAGGCCCCCTTGACCTTCTTTTCGTGACTGACTATGTCCATGTTTAGTGAGGAGGCGTTACTGCACTGTGTGGTTGTTTAGCCTCGCTGTTGACAGACCCTCTCTGGGATCATGAGCTATTATGAGTAGTTAAACTAATTAAATTGTTTGTTTTGCTTCCCTCTGGAAAATGTAAGGGTAGGACTTATGTCCATCCCCCCTTTGCTCTCTGTAAAGCACATTGTGTTACGTCTGTGTATGAAATGTGCTATACAAATACATTTTTGATTTGAGTATTTTTCTTATCTGTCCATACTATTACTGTAGATATAGTTAGGATTAGAATTTGGGGTATTTGCTGTGTCCATCATAAGCTCTTTATATCATCGTACATAAATTAGTCTTACGTTATGTGTTAAAATCATTTGCATTGTGGCTTCAATCAACTGTGGATATACTATAGTAGAGCGTTGTTCTACTGGCGAACGGTGCCTTCTTGGGTTAGGGGTGCTGTGGTCAGGCTGGTCGAGTGGTCCGGGGTACGGCTGACCCTGACCGCCGTGTTTGTCCAGCGCCACCGCGCTGTGTTTCCGCCATGCCCTAAGCCGGATTGCGACCCCAGGCTGGCGTACAGTATGTCTCCCCATGCCGGCGCCCGCGCTCGCAGACAGCCAGCCGGCTGTTGTCCTAAAAACGCAGCGCATTGCCACAGCGCCCCAGGACAGAGAATCAGGGACAGCAAAGGACAACGACATGTACAGGGACCTCAGCACTCACGGCTTAGTGTCCACTCCTTCCAACGAGAATGACATTGCACCAACATACTGCATCATTAGCTTCCTGTAGCACTCACACCAGTACTTGGATACAGATGATTTTCAACAATGCGTTTGAGGAGTCAGAGCTATTTATTTTTGCGAGGGAGTGCCGGTTCATTCATTGGTTCGGCTATGTGCTTGAACATCTCCGCCGAGTGAATCCAAACATTCGATTAGATGTAATTGATTGAAATGAAGCCATGCTTCAGGCCACTATGCCTCCTGCATTAAAGCGTGCTCTAAGATGCTCTTTGCTAATCTATTATCAACTCGGATATTACCCCTTATGAAGAGCTCTGATTACACCCTAAATGCTCAAACAATAATGCAAGTGGGTTTATTCCCTGTGAAAGCTCCCGTTTTGCTGTAGGACATAGAGAGAGCACAGAGCTGTAGGACATAGAGCACAGAGCTGTAGGACATAGAGCACAGAGCTGTAGGACATAGAGCACAGAGCTGTAGGACATAGAGCACAGAGCTGTAGGACATAGAGCACAGAGCTGTAGGACATAGAGCACAGAGCTGTAGGACATAGAGCACAGAGCTGTAGGACATAGAGCACAGAGCTGTAGGACATAGAGCACAGAGCTGTAGGACATAGAGCACAGAGCTGTAGGACATAGAGCACAGAGCTGTAGGACATAGAGCACAGAGCTGTAGGACATAGAGCACAGAGCTGTAGGACATAGAGCACAGAGCTGTAGGACATAGAGCACAGAGCTGTAGGACATAGAGCACAGAGCTGTAGGACATAGAGCACAGAGCTGTAGGACATTGCACAGAGCTGTAGGACATTGCGCAGAGCTGTAGGACATAGAGCACAGAGCTGTAGGACATTGCACAGAGCTGTAGGACATAGAGCACAGAGCTGTAGGACATAGAGCACAGAGCTGTAGGACATAGAGCACAGAGCTGTAGGACATAGAGCACAGAGCTGTAGGACATAGAGCACAGAGCTGTAGGACATAGAGCACAGAGCTGTAGGACATAGAGCACAGAGCTGTAGGACATAGAGCACAGAGCTGTAGGACATAGAGCACAGAGCTGTAGGACATAGAGCACAGAGCTGTAGGACATAGAGCACAGAGCTGTAGGACATAGAGCACAGAGCTGTAGGACATAGAGCACAGAGCTGTAGGACATAGAGCACAGAGCTGTAGGACATAGAGCACAGAGCTGTGGAAGAGCATGACAAATGTGCAGTGGCTCTGCATATGTTGCTTCCTTATCTTCAGCCTCCTGGTCATCCAGCGCATATGTCTGGGAGAGAGACCACGGCCTTCTGACACTTTTATCCCAGGATGCATTCTGTTTGAGTGAGACAACTGTGTACAGACTGTAGAGTGGAGAGCACACGGTTTCTGGTGAACATTTTGGGGGCATAGATATTTCATTGTTATTTCATTGTTATTTAATAGATATTTAATTGTTATTTCATAGATATTTCATAGATATTTCATAGATAATTCATTGTTATTTCATTGATATTTCATAGATATTTCATTGTAATTTCATTGTTATTTCATAGATATTTCATTGTTATTTCATAGATATTTCATTGTCATTTCATTGATATTTCATTGTTATTTCATTGTTATTTCATTGTTATTTCATAGAGATGTCATTGTTATTTCATAGATATTTCATTGTTATTTCATAGATATTTCATTGTTATTTCATAGATATTTCATTGTTTTTTCATAGATATTTCATTGTCATTTCATTGATATTTCATTGTTATTTCATTGTTATTTCATTGTTATTTCATTGATATTTCATTGTTATTTCATTGATATTTCATAGGCAACAAAAAAGAATGGTGAAAACAGTTATTATTTAAGAAAAGGATAACATTGCCTGTGTTGATTTCACTTCTATATCCCATGCAGGGATATTTGATATAAATGACATTGCTGTTATCACAGTGTCTAAAGGCAATATTGAAATGACAAAAGGGTCCCCACATGGAGCGCTAATCCCTGACATCTCATGCCAACCCTCTGTGCCACCACCCTGTGCGTTTCCATGGCAACACCCATCCCCACCAAACATTTTTCTGTCACGCGCCATATTTTTCCATTATTCAACATCATAACCAGGTGTGAGCGACTGTGTGTGTGTGTGTGTGTGTGTGTGTGTGTGTTTACACAGCCATCGTGCTGCTCCCTTAGTGGATCAGTGTTTGTTTCTTTGACGAGTGGTCCTGTGTGTGTGTGTGTGTGTGTGTGTGTGTGTGTGTGTGTGTCTGTGTGTGTGTGTGCCCCAGAAGCCAGTGACAGCTGAAGAAGAGGACTGTATTTGTGGAGGAACAGCATGGCGGAGGAGAGGAGTGGAGATCCTGAGGGAGGCCTAATGGTTCCACTCCTTCCTGCACAGAGATAAAGACTGGTAATAAGCGTGCGTGCTCACCATCTGGCCCTGTGCATGTGGTCCTTATGGAGGCGAAAGCAGCGCAATCTGTAAACGATCAGGAGCCATAGCGCTCCCCCCAGAGAGGCCGCCATGCAATCAAGGTGACAGATGGCAGCGCTACTGCTGTGGCCTCGTGGAGGAGATCAAAATCACCTTCAATAAACTGACTGGAATGGGCACGGGTTCCCTTTCCAAAAGTGAGTTTGTCAGTCAAACTGTGGCAGCTTGCTGAAAGGGGGGGGGGGGCGGGGGGGGGCACACAGCGGCCCCGAACGTCCGCAGACTAATTTCCTTACCTCCCCCCGTCTGACTGGGCCGGAACCGCCATCCCCCGTCTGACTGGGCCTGAGCCGCCATCTTTCTCCGGTTACCCCCCCCCCCCCCCCCCCCCCCCCCACTCCCGGCTCGCGGCGGTGCTGGCAAGCGGCCTGCCTGGTCCTCGCCAGTGTTACCGAGGGGAAATTGGGAACATGATGGCGTTAATGTGGGGCGAGCGGAGCGGGCAGTGGCGCTGCGGCGGAAAGGACGCCCTGCGGAGTGAGGAGGGGGCGGGGCGGGGGTGGGGGGGCATTCTCACCACGCTTTCTGCCACAGCTTTTTCTCTGCTTATTATATCGTTCATTTGCTCTCTTTTTATCCCACGTTGAAGAGTTGATAAATCTGAATTTAGCCCATTGAAGGCACTTGATAGTAGAAATGGAATAAAATAAAATAAAAAAATAAAAAAGATGATAATACTCTATGCAGAGACGTACAGAGGCATTAGGAAGCTTCCGTGTCAGAGTCTGACTGACGGTGAGGATGGAGACAGAAACGCTCGTCTTCGCACATCCCCTTCATCTGATGCGTGGCTTCTGTCTGCGCCGTGAGAAAAACAGCCTGACTCTCCAAGCTTTTTTGCACCAGTGCTAAAGTTCAAAATCGAAACACCATCTGTTCAATAAAACTAATCTAGGCAGAGGGAACGGCTTCCAACGCGCGTCCCTGATTGGGGAGTCTCTCTGAACAGCTCACCACAAAGTTGGACTTGAAACCAGCATGCTGCGGAGTAGATTTTGAAATCAACGTGCATTTCAATTAGGCCTTGTTCACCAGAGTAAACATACATTAAAGCAATACATCGCGATATTTGGACCTTTACAAACATGTCTGGTGCTAATTCTCCAATTAGATTTACTAAAAGTAAGCTGAATCGTCCAGTCTACTCAGAAAGATAATATATTGACATTTATTACCTTTTAAAACTTGCGCCCCCGGGACGCAGCATTCAGTCGTAGTGCTTATGCGCAGCGTTGTGCTTAAACAACACAGTATTAGCTAACTATTCCGGCGTCTATGGATATCATGCGTTTTTTAGCTCAATGATATCATGGTGGAGGTTAGCCCCTCTCAGGAACTGTGAGTGCGCTGATGACGTAGCATCTGCTACCACAGTCCTTTCTACCAACATAGGACATTTTGACTTTGAAATAGTCGTGAAGTTGGCGGCACTCATATTTCAAAGTGTCAAATAAACATTTCAAGGCCACTCACCAAAGCAGAAACGCCTATTCTAACAAACGACGGGTTTTGAAAGCTCGGCGCTACCGTTAAGTGATCTTTTTAGACGGTTTTTGTGGCAACTTCATTATTTTTCGAGGTAGTCTTCTTCAACTGTCATACAACTCCGCACAGCGCCCCATTTGTTTTTGTTTTTTTAAGATTCTGAGTTTAAAGTCAGAAATTCTGACTTTAATCTCAGAAATTCAGACTTTAATCTCAGAAGTTATTTCTGACTTTCTTCTCAGAAATTCTGACTTTTTTTCTCAGAAATTCTGACTTTAAACTCAGAAATTCTGACTTTAAACTCAGAAGCTTAAAAAAATATACTTGGAGACAAACTTTATTGATTCTGGTGATCATAGTTGATTTTCAATCACAATCCGAATTATAAAAATATTTTTCTTAAATTCCATTGACTTTGACTGGATGAATGGAGCAATTTCGAAAATTTGAAAGAAGGCGAAATACTGTTTGAAATTCTCACAGTTAGTAGGTTATTACTGTAAAGACACTCACAAGTTTTTGTTTTGATAACTTCACCGAAATGGCTTCGTAGTAATTATTAGAAAATCTGGTCTATGGGAGTTTATTGAAACTCCTCTCCGATAGGAACAAATCCTCTAGGGGCACGTTTTCACTTTCCCTCCCTATTGCTTTAACAAAAGTATTGAATGGTCACCATTGTTTCCATGGCCGGATGGTTGAATATGGTCTGCTATAACACACAGGATAGACCTACACCATTTTCTGCTTTGTCATTCATTTAGGCTAGTTTGAATCACTTTTACTGCACATTGTATATCTGGAATTAAAAGCCTTTGAGCACGGACATCATTCTTTCAACACTCCCAACCCCTCGACCAGAGGTGGATTCTCCTCGTTCCAATCTGTCAAGCTGCTAAGTACTTCCAGAGGATATGCTTTGTCCCCGCACCCCTCCATCACACCCACTAAGCACTCACTTAGTTAATGGCTACACTTATTAGATTAATTGGACAAATCCCATTGTAGTCCCTCTCTCTACCTCCATGTTTTATTGAGGTGTCCTGGAGTACTCTTAATCATCCACTTTTAAACACTTTTACAAATGTTAAATATGTGCACTTCAGCGAATAATTAGATCAATTACACAAATTAAGATGGTAAACTGAATTAAAATTAAAAAAAGTAAAATGCTTTATGGATTCAGCAACGATAGTCTGGGCAACACGCTATGTTTGCAACATTAGTCTTAAATCGGTTGGCTGTATGTGACTGAACTGAAAAGACGTTGATGCTAGTTATGGAAACGGTGAACTAGCCAGTTAGAGACAGACATCAATAACCTGTCCATGACTGAAATAAAGAATCCAGTCAGTACAGACATCATCTGGTGACCATCAAGCTTGGAGATGACCTGGGCTGATCAGGGGTGTCTGACGATGCCCAGGGGTCACCTGCTGGTTGAGCCACCTTCTTTCTTTTGAGGGGCCAGAGGTCACGCTCATGCTAATCAGTGTGGTGCTAATGGAGAGTATGACTCTAGACCCTTGCTCAGCCATCCTAACAGAACCTAACGCGAGGTTCAGAACGCCATTCTCTCTGTCATCTGTGCGATGTTTGACTAAGACATGTGATCAGTTTAATTAATTATGCTAATTCCATGCATGGAATGATTTGCCAGCCCTGAATAGCCGAGACTTGACACTCCCGTTGTAGCTGTCATGTAGCACATGACCTACAGTACTTAGTAGGGGTGGGAATCAAGAACCGGTTCCAGTTGAGAACCGGTTCCAAATGGTCCATCGGAACTGTATGCCTCCGAGGTTATCAATTCCTTTCATCGATTATTGATGCTGGTGTGTTTCTGACAGTTGCACATAGCAAAAACTCATCATGACATCAAACTCTGTGTCTGACGTCAAACTCAACTGCGTCCACGCTACTGTAAATTAGCCCCAAGAAGGAGGCATGGTGGAGATGAAGAAACGGTCCACAGTATGGCTTCATTTTATATGTATTGTATTTATTTATGAGTATGGTAATTTATTCAAATGATTCTAGACCGAAAGAAGAATTGCTTATTTTATCAGTCAGCTTTATATCTGTTTCCAAAGTTATATCCCTTGAAGAAAAGTAGCATTGTAATTTATTTTAACATGTTCAAATGTTATTAGGCACACATTCTATTGGCAGGAGTTACACAATACTTTTGAGCTGATATTCCGTGAGGGTAAATCAGGATTCCAGGATGACCGCCTTACTGTTGTGGAAGTGGTGGGTAACAAAGGCCAAATCAAGTACTTCTCTCACCAGCCACAGTAAGCTGTCACTGAATATCTAAGATGTGACATTTATATTTACGTTTATATTTCTTGAGAGCTGTCTGAAGCCGACCATGCTTTCCTCATGCCTGCCTTCTGGTGCAGGTGTGCAACAATATTGATGACTGCTGATTGGTCTTAATCTCATGCTATGAATGGACACGTCACATACTGTATAGGAACGGCTGCACCGTTTAAAAATTCTACTGTTGGTAAGTGATTGATGACAATGTATGAATTTTGGCATTTTATTACCTGGCATATATTTCGTTAATACAGTACGATTCATATGATTTGCTCATACTTCTGCATGTTGTAACGTTCACTCAGCCTTCAACTACTTTTGCAACACTGCATTTCGAAACTATGTGATTTTTAATTTAATGGTTTATTTGATCATGACTCAAATTATTGTCAATCTACAACTAACCGTGACCTTAATTCCTATGTGACTTAAGTGGTATAATATAAAATAGAATCCAGCATTGTATGTGGTCAGATCATCAGGGATATGGGAGTGTTTAGCCTGGATCCCCCAGACCAAAGAGGCCGAAACCATGAGCCTAATATGCCTAGAGCGGTACCAGACTGTCTGGTGACATGGGAGCTCCTGTGGTTAAGATGGCGATGCCGCGTCAGCCAGGGATGTGCCAGGCTATCATAGAAACATTTGTGTGGATGAGTCGTATGACCGACCTTCTGTTGTCAGATAGCCCTTACCTTTCTGTTGTCAGATAGCCCTTACCTTTCTGTTGTCAGATAGCCCTTACCTTTCTGTTGTCAGATAGCCCTTACCTTTCTGTTGTCAGATAGCCCTTACCTTTCTGTTGTCAGATAGCCCTTACCTTTCTGTTGTCAGATAGCCCTTACCTTTCTGTTGTCAGATAGCCCTTACCTCTCTGTTGTCAGATAGCCCTTACCTCTCTGTTGCGCTCCTGTACAGAACAATCAGCTGGTATGAGGTTGCTTAATGATCAACATTTGGGTGACGACATTTGAGTCAAAATAGTTTTTTATTTACAAAAAATATTTTTTTGTGTGCGACGATGTATAAAAGCAATAACACTCTCGAAGTCATGCAATATCATATTGGAACGGCTGTGCTTGTGTGTGTTATTGCTTAAAACAAGCTGTATGTAGCTAAACGGTGCCAAGCTCACAGCTGCTGGGAACACACAGGGAAAGCTGAGTTGACTGGCCAGGCTACTGATGGACCTCGACAGTCTTTTTATTTGCCACACGGCACTGATACACAGAAATACAAACGTGAATGAGTGGTGACATTGACAACCACACAATAACACACACACACACACATGCGGTCACCAGTGGAAATTGTTCTCTGCATTTCTCCCATCCAAGCTGTCCTCCAGGGGCAGCCAGGGGCATCTGGACCAAGTCCAAGTGTTCAGTCCAAGTCCTGGTCAGGAACTGAAGAGCAGCTGTTCTTCTGCATGTCTTTTGTATTGGGTTCTTTGGGAGGGAACCCTTGCGAACACAGGGAACACGCAAACTCCACACAGAAAGGCCCGGACACCTGCTGTGAGGCGACAGTACTAGGTAGGTACTGTGCCACCGTGAGCGATTTTGGGGTTCAGTGTCTTGCTCAAGGACACGTCGGCACACTGAGCTGAGACCAAACCGGTGACCTTGTGATCCCCAGCCGCCCGCTAACGTTAACACCCTTGTCTGTGTTTTTTCCCCTGATACTCCTCCTTCCTCCCTTAACTAAAGAAGAAATCGTACAACAATACAGTATATACCAAATAGTTATACTACATCATCAGTAATAGGCTCTTTAGACAACGGAGCACACCTTGGTCTTTCTCTCTGTGCAAGGAAAGTATGTTAAAAACGAACTTACGAACTACATCATCCCTTTCTTGTATGTCACTCTCTTCCGATTGCTTTTGTTGGAATTAGTGCTTAAATATCAGTTTTTAGGGGGTGAGAAGATATAATTTGGAATTTAAGGCTAGTAATATATTTGTCACTAATTCCATGGGGGGGTTATGCTTATCACCTGAGACTAATATTACAATGACCTGTGACCACGTCTTGATACGTTTCAGATGGTTTTCATACTTTAGACTTTCTCATTTTACACAGGGATAGTATTTTCTGAGAGTTCATGTTGACATGTGGACATGCTCTACACTTCTTCAGACCCAGAAGATTGTTCAGGAATCAATAAAGGAATCGATAAGGAATCGTACCGATAAGCAGAAACAATAATGGCACTGGTATCAATGAAAATGTATAAATTCCCATCTCTAAGAATCACATGGGATGCTTGACATGTGATTATTACATTTGTACAGTAGCACAACTACTAGATGTTCCCCTCCACTCAGAAAGAAAGACCAGGTCATAATCCTAATCACATATTTGAATGAAAAGGTGTGTGATGGTCGTTAAAGATGGTTCTGATAGTCGTTAAAGACAATATACTTTGAAACGGGATCAGTAGAAGCACTCCTGTTTAAGTGAACGTTCCCTGTAAGAGCTGACGGTGGAAAACGTGATTTTCATTTCAAACGTCTGAGAATATTAAAAAACGAGGAGAGGTGATCAGGCCGATCTTGACTGGTTTGTAATGTTGGCTTTGGGGCCCTCGGTGATTGAGTTAAATCACGTTGATTCATGAGTGAGCTCGCTCTGTTCACATCGCTGTGTCAGATGAGGATTTTAATTTGAGCCTCCCCTGATGGATGCTGGTAATTTATGCTGATTAGAAATAAAGCATCATATTTTCCTTTATCTCGCTCCATCTGAACACGCAGGCCTCCTGACCGGGAGGGTACAGGCGGAGCGCGTGATTGGTTGTAATGTGACCGCAGCCCCCTATGGGCTGAGATTTATGTGGGCCATTTGAACTGTGGCTATGCGTGCAGCTGTATACATCAGGTTTGTTAATGAAATTTGTCGCCAGAAGGAAGTCAGTCACGGGCTCGTCGCGGTCGCCGGCTGCTCTGACACTTAATTGTGTCGCCGGTGCGGACCGACCTCGCCAACTTCCCATCAGGACGGCCTCAGTGTTTATGTTCCTCTAAGACACATCAGACCCCCGTCTCACAGGAATGCGGATGACTCTTCGTCGCTGTCACTCATCTGGAGATAGAGGTTGGTGTTCATGGTTCTGGGGGAACTATTGGTGTTCATGGTTCTGGGGGAACTACTGTTTTCTCCAGTTTTAACACAGATGGTGTGACGTTGCACAATATCCTCAACATTCTAGGTCAGATGGATGTGTTATATCATACAGCAGGTCTGGCTGTGTGTGTGTGTGGCTGTGTGTGTGTGTGTGTGTGTGTGTGTGTGTGTGTGTGACTGGTGGGTCAGGGATGCCATGCTTCCCCTTGCTGCTGCAGGTGAGATGTGGTGTGACAGGGAGGGATGGAGGGATATAGGGATGGAGGGATGGAGAGATGGGAGGATGGAGGGATGGGAGGATGGGAGGAAGAGAGAGATGTGCCATGCAGAGAGTCTGTCACACTGTTCAGCCCCTCCTCTTCCTGACATGACTCCCCCCCCCCCCCTCCCCCCCCGTACTGTCTGTCAACATCAGCAGACAACTGACAAAGGAACTGCTCAAGCTCTAACACACCAGGAAAGTGTGTGTGTGTGAGTGTGTGTCCGTTTGCCTCTGTGTATACAGTGAATAAACACACACACACATAAACACACACACACACACACACACACACACACACACACACACACACACACACACACACACGGTGTAGCAGTGCCCCTCTGCCCCTTCCCCTTCCTCTCCTCTTGATGCTCCCTAGCTGACGTGATGCTGGCTGTAAAAAAAAAACGGACTGTTTTCCAACAACTTGATTTCACAAATGGGAAAACAGCATCTGCTTTCCCGCAGCTTCACGTATGGCGGCCGTGGTTGCTGGGATGAGCTGAAGCAGGTAACGGGGTTAGAGGGGGTGTGTTGGCCCCCGGGGGCAGGTAACGGGGTTAGAGGGGGTGTGTTGGCCCCTGGGGGCCCCTGAACAGAGGGCCGGGCCCCGGGGACTCTGCTGCGAGGGCCCACGCTGTCCCTGGCCAGATGAACCTGCATATCAAATGAGGGCAAAGAGCCTGCAGAGCCAGGAGAGACTTGGGGAGGAGAGGAGAGAGGAGAGGAGGAGCGAGGGGAGGAGAGGAGAGGGGAGGGGAGGGGAGGAGAGAGGGGAGGAGAGGAGAGAGGAGAGGGGGAGAGAGGGGAGGAGAGGAGAGAGGAGAGAGGGGAGGAGAGGAGAGGAGAGGAGAGGGGAGGAAAGGAGAGAGGAGAGGGGGGAGGAGAGGAGAGGGGAGGAGAGGAGAGGAGAGAGGAGTGGAGAGGAGAGGGGAGGGGAGGAGAGGAGAGAGGAGTGGAGAGGAGAGGAGAGGGGAGGAGAGGAGAGAGGAGTGGAGAGGAGAGTAAAGGCTGCATGAAGCTCTTGTGATCTTGCAGAGAGAGGTGAGTGGACATGCAGTACATGCTTCCTGTTATAAGCCGTTATGCATTCTTGTGTCAGGATGTTAAGGTTGAATGTTCAGCACTGTGATGATCTCTAGCTCATCCTCCGCCCCTGTGATGAACTGGTCCACCCCCCCCCCCCCCCCCCATCCCGGGCTACCTCAACCCCCCCCCCCCCCCCCATTCCTGGTAACCTCAACCCCACCCCCCCCCCCATCCCGGGCTACCTCAACCCCCCCCCCCCCCATTCCCGGGCTACCTCAACCCCATCCCCCCCCCCATCCCTGGTAACCTCAACCCCATCCCCCCCCCCATCCCGGGCTACCTCAACCCCATCCCCCCCCCCATCCCGGGCTACCTCAACCCCACCCCCCCCCCATCCCGGGCTACCTCAACCCCCCCCCCCCCCCCCATCCCGGGCTACCTCAACCCCACCCCCCCCCCCCATCCCAGGATACCTCAACCCCATCCCCCCAAAGCATGGACTGTCTATCCCCGCCCCCCCCCCTCAATAGAGTTCAGGGTATGTTCCTCCCCTCTACTGATGTGCTTGTAGTGTTCTCTCCTCTCCTGCGGAGGGCCCCCCCCCCGTGTGAGTGCCCCCCCCCCGTGTGCGTGTCCCCTGGCGCTGGTAGCGGTGATCAGAGTGTGACAGGCCGTCCCTGGGGGGCCCTGAGATCCCTTCATGGCTCTTTTGGTGTTAATGCCTCCTGTCTGCTCCCACCCTGCTAGAACCGCCACTCTGTACAGGATCCCCTGACCTGTTAGGATCAGGAACACAGGATCCCTCTCTCTCTCTCTCACACACACACACACCCCCACACACACACACACATACTCTCTCTCTCTCTCTCTCTCACACACACACACACACCCACACACACACACACACATACTCTCTCTCTCTCTCTCTCTCACACACACACACACACACACACACAGACACACACACACACACACACACACACACACACACACATACTCTCTCTCTCTCTCTCTCTCTCACACACACACACACACACACACACACACACACACACACACACATACTCTCTCTCTCTCTCTCACACACACACATACTCTCTCTCTCTCTCTCTCTCTCACACACACATACTCTCTCTCTCTCTCTCTCTCTCTCTCACACACACACACATACTCTCTCTCTCTCTCTCTCTCACACACACACACATACTCTCTCTCTCTCCCTCGCATGCACGCACGCACGCGCACACACTCGCACACACACGCACATATGCGCACACACACACACACACACACACACACACACACACACACACACACACACACACACACACACACACACACACACACAGATTAGCCCATGAAAGGGTTAAGTAAACACCAAATGCCGCCTGTAGGCAACAGGACTAAAATGTGTAATGATTGCTAATTGCCTTGTTAGTATGAAAACAGAGCAGTATTTTCTCCCTGCGCTGAAGGGCTAAATTAGCGGGAAACAAACAATTGGAGAGAAACATGTGAGTAAGGATGTTTTCACATGAGCATCTGTGGATACAGCTGTTGCTTGCTCCACCATCCTGCCTCGTCCTCCCTGTTCCACTGAGGCCAAAAAAAACAAAAACAAAGCCAAAGTAAACAGCGCAGGGAACGCACATCCTCACAGTCTGACTCTGCTACATCCTCACAGTCTGACTCTGCTCATCCTCACAGTCTGACTCTGCACATCCTCACAGTCTGACTCCGCACATCCTCACAGTCTGACTCCGCACATCCTCACAGTCTGACTCTGCTACATCCTCACAGTCTGACTCTGCTACATCCTCACAGTCTGACTCTGCTACATCCTCACAGTCTGACTCCGCACATCCTCACAGTCTGACTCTGCTCATCCTCACAGTCTGACTCCGCACATCCTCACAGTCTGACTCTGCTACATCCTCACAGTCTGACTCCGCACATCCTCACAGTCTGACTCTGCTACATCCTCACAGTCTGACTCTGCTACATCCTCACAGTCTGACTCTGCTACATCCTCACAGTCTGACTCTGCTCATCCTCACAGTCTGACTCCGCACATCCTCACAGTCTGACTCTGCTCATCCTCACAGTCTGACTCTGCTACATCTTCACAGTCTGACTCTGCTACATCCTCACAGTCTGACTCTGCTACATCCTCACAGTCTGACTCTGCTCATCCTCACAGTCTGACTCCGCACATCCTCACAGTCTGACTCTGCTCATCCTCACAGTCTGACTCTGCTAGATCCTCACAGTCTGACTCTGCTACTGTAAGTGCGGTCAAACCAATACAGGTAGCTGTCCAACCGATTGCTTTCTTATTTGAAGATCCTCATCCCATTGTCATGGTTCGCCCCCCCGCTCACGGCCTGGAGTCTCACCCCTGGACTCTGTGCTCCTGTTCCCCCAACTCCTGACCCCTGACCCCTCCTGGACTCTTGAGCACCCCTCCTCCCAGTGTCACCCCTGTATTATTTCGGTCTCCTTGTGTGTATCGTTTGTGTTCGTTGTCTTGTCTTTGTGTCTTGCTTGTGCCCCCCCTACCCCCCCCCCCCAGGTTCCCCCTTGTGTCCCTAGTTCTAGCCCCTCCTAGTGTTCCCTGCTTTCCCCCTTTTAGTTCCTAGCCCTTAGCTTTAGTTCCTGTCCCATCCTAGTTTCCCTAGCTCCTATTATAGTTTCTAGCCCAGTTCCATTTCCAGTCCCTGTCCTCCCTCCTGTTACTTGGCCCGTTCCCTTCCTTGTGTCCTAGTTCCCTCTGTCCTTGTGTGGTGTCTTGTTTGAAATCCCTCCACATCCTTGTCTGGGTGATTGTCTGCACCTGTGTCTCGTTGTGTCGTGTTGCACACCTGCATGTTGTTCCTTGATTGTTCTCCCTGTGTATTTAAGCCCTCATGTTTCCTTGTTCTCTGTCGGTTCTTTGTCTGACCTCATCCACCCTCAAACCCTAACACCTTATCTCCTAATTTGGTGAGACTGGTCTAGTCCTCTCATCCAGCTGTGCTGTGGGGCTGTATTTCTTTATGTAGATTACGAGCCCTTGGTTGTGTCTGGTGGTTCCAGATAGTGGGGCGAGGTGGAACACGGAGGCGAAGCGGAACATCGAGACGTGGAACCTGCAGCAGCTCCTCGGCTAGAACGGCAGATTAGAGAACGTCACATCTCCCGGTAACGAGGGTTTTAAACGCCTCCTCTGGGGGTTCCTCTTCTATTCTACAGCGGAACACAACTTAAGCAACAGCTGTTGGGTTGATAAAAAAAAATCATTCTATTTGTGTCTCTCTATTTCTCTCTTGTATTCCCTCTCTCCCCAGGGAGACGTGTGTTTACCTCGTTGGTCACCTGCCACTGGCCGCTAGAATGAAATTCAGAGGCCTTTTGTCCCAATCGGCTTTCCCTATCAGTCTAAATGCTCTCTGGAGACGAGACTTAATACATGACACTACTCAGAGTAGATAAACGGGCGTGCATGCTGCAGGCGTGGGACCCCCCTGGCTCTGGCTGGGGGGGGGGCATGGAGACAGACAGCTCGGGGCTCCAGGAATGAAGGGAGTCAACGGCCTTATTGACGTTTTAATCAGAAACAGTTAGCGGTGAAACGGTCTGCTTGGGGGGAGGGGGGGGGGGCTTTTCATCCAACCTTATTCTAAATATGCAAAATTTTAAATGCTCACTGACACGTAATTTACCTGCTGTCACTTGGCCTGCGAGAGCACGGCATTATGGGTACCTATGATGCACCCCCTGTCCTCCCCTTCTTGTAGGCCGCCATGTTGAGAGTTGAACAGAGGAGCTGAGAGATTGACAGTGAGACTGGGGATACAGGCAGTCTGCTAAACAGGTGAACAGAGAAGATAGTTGGAGTCTGGCTCCACTGTGACAGGATGGGTTTATCATGTTCTGAGGTCTGATACTGTGTGTAACTTAAAGGTTGTTTGTATGACTTACTGGGATTGTACTGTACATGTAAACCAATGCCGTCTAATGCTGCATTCAAGTGCACCTCGGAAATATCGTATTTACGAGTTACGAGCACATGAACCAAGGTCGTAATTACGACTGGGAAACTGGGAAATTACGATAATACCAGAGTTTACGATTTGTGACGTTTCATGACGTTCTGGACAGCAAAAAATGGCGGAAAGAATGGAAACCCTGGCAGCAATTGACGGTAAAAAATTATAGTTAATTATTCTCTTCTCTTGCAGTCCCTTTTCAACCTAAACATTTATCAATCACACACAGAGATGCTAACAAGTCTAGCTAAGCACATTTTAGCAATTTAGCTAGGTAGCTAAGCAGCTATTAGCTAATTATACAGTTAGGCTAATAAGTGAATCAAACATTCTCTCCTCTTCATTCTGCTCTGAAACAGAAATCCACCGACCACTTCATCACCACTTTTGCACCTCGCAGTTGCACAGCAAAGGTAGGCTGTACTTCGTCCATGTTGGTCAGGATTAGTTTTGGTTAGCTCATTGTTCGTCGTTCGTGTAAACTCCATACAGTAGCACCTTTTAGGAACTTCTTGGCGGGGTTCACTAAAATCGATATTAAGACATTGAAATAGTAGGTATTTGTCCCATAAATGTTTCCCGATGATGTAACCGTTGAATAAAAGCAATAACTCACTCGAGGTTTGTGGTATATGGCCAATATTCCATGGGTGGTGCTGGTCGATGTAACTCGGCTGAACCTCGTGCCTATATGACCACAGCACAACCAGTGGTATATTGGCCATATACCACACCCTCTCATGAGTTATTGCTTCAATGAGGTAGGCCTAAGCGTTGCTCCCAGCCCTGTTGGGGAAAGCCAGAAATGATTCATATGATTGACATACCCACTGTTTGGTCTTATTTATACTTCTTACACCTGGGTTGAATCATGGCATGAAATATGCGTCGTAATGTCATGGCTAAGCACATGTACTGTACGGTGAAACCCCCCCCTGTGTCAATGTAAAGACACACTCCAGGTATTCTACAGCATTAGCATCTCTGCGTTATTATTCACTGTGCGCCCATCCTCCTGGTGAGTGGCAGACAACAATGTCGGTTCCTTAATCTGCACAACTAATTGTTAAACAGACTCCGTTGGATTTTGAAGATGTTGTCACAGACTTTTCATCAAACATTCATGCGGTTCCAACGATTTCATGCAATCCGCTTTTTACATTCCTTTTTAATGGCACTCCCCAAAAAAGCATTAAAACTCATCATCAATCGCTCAATGATAATGATGGGAGAGAGAGGAGAAAAAAATCCCCCTGCCCTAACCGATCATAAATTGATCGCCTCGCAAGCCGAGCGGCAGGTAGGAGGTGACAGCTGCTTAATTTGTTTTTTTTCACCAGTGCGACTTCCTGTAACCGGTCCCACGGACGAGACACAGACGGCGCCGAGAGAGAGGGACGCAGACAACGGCACTCCCGACGCCCGTTCACTCAAGCACCAGTAACAACCAAGGTCACTTTAATTAACTGCCAAATTACAATTTAAATTAAAGCTGCTTCGCAGCGATGAGGCGGGGCCAGGCAATTTCCGACAAGTTTAGGAGCAATAAGCGAGCGAATAGGAGGACAACAAGAAAGTTGACATTCCAATGTTAATTTTGTACATTCATATCGTATCGTAAAACATTTGTAAAAGACTTTGATGCATTGTAAGCACGATTTTGATAATTCAACAATCTGGTCAATGAGTTTGTGAATTACCGTCTGAACATCCAGTGGAGCAAGTTGTGTGGTGTTAATTGATTGAAAAATGTGGGATGAGATATGTTTATTAATTTTTACAGGTTTTGTTTGCTTTTCTTCATAATTGAACATTAACTTCAGCAGCTGTGTACTCAGTCAGTTGCCAATCAATTGATTTAGTCATTGTAATCCTCGGCGGGGGCTGGGTAGGGTTGCCAACAGCGATGTCTCCGGAGCTTGCGTTGGATTGTGGGTAATGTAGTTTTCTCTGTATGTAGTGTTGGTTTCAGAGGACAGAATTAAACATATTTTTAAAAATTCAATTTTTGAGATAAAATTCTGAAATAAATCACACTACATCTTGGATATGTGGCCAATGTTGTCACTTTTTATGAGGATGATCAGACATTGATTTGGCGAGAATTAATAGGAACTGTATACAGAACTGTTTACAGTAAAACCTTTTGATGTGCTGTGGGCTCAATTTTTCATATTTCAATAATCTGTGAGGATCGTTTGGTACGGACCGTCTGAAGATACAGTATATCAATTTTGGTGTCAATTGAACAAAAAATGTGGGAGGAGATAGGTTTGATAGGTTTTACAGTTTATGAAAAAATCAGAGTGATGGACTTAAAAATTCCTGCAAGGTCAGAGTGTATGAAAGTTTTGTCTCACTTGGGACTACATTCACGTGGTGGTTTTACAGTGATAGCACCTATGGCTGATTTGTTATGATTTTGTTTTTTAGTTTTAAACTTTAGACTGTTGCTGTAGCGCCACCTTCAGGTTTATTGACCTACAATGCAGGTTTAGGACTTTGGGTATAGTACTGGAGCTATGTGCAAATCTTGGTGATTTTTTGTCCACAGGAAGTTAGACTTCAGTGGAAGATGGAGAATAATAATAATAAGTAAAACATTTTTGATGCATTGTAAGATCAATTTTGATAATTCAATAATCTGGTCAATGAGTTTGTGAATGACAGTTTGAAGATCCAGTGTAGCAACTTTAGTGTTAATTGATTGAAAAATGTGGGTTACAGGTTTTGTTAGCTTTTTTTTCATAATTGAACATTAACTTCAGCAGCTGTGTACTCAGTCAGTTGCCAATCAATCGATTTAGTCATTGTAATCCTCGGCGGGGGTTGGGTAGGGTTGCCAACAGCGGTCTCAGATTCGTGGAGCTTGCGTTGGATTGTGGGTAACATAGTTTTCTCTGTATGAAGTGTTGGTTTCAGAGGACAGAATTAAACATATTTTTAAAAATTCAATTTTTGAGATAAAATTCTGAAAAAAATCATATTACATCTTGGTTATGTGGCCAATGTTGTCACTTTTTATGAGGATGATCAGACATTGATTTGGCGAGAATTAATAGGAACTGTATACACTGTTAACAGTGAAACTTTTTGATGTGCTGTGGGCTCAATTTTTCATATTTCAAAAATCTGTGAGGATCCTTTGGTAAGGACAGTCTGAAGATACAGTATATCAATTTTGGTGTCAATTGAACAAAAAATGTGGGAGGAGATAGGTTTGATAGGTTTTACAGTTTATGAAGAAATCAGAGTGATGGACTTCAAAATTCCTGCAAGGTCAAAGCGTGTGAAAGTTTTGTCTCACTTGGGACTACATTCACGTGGTGGTTTTACAGTGATAGCACCTATGGCTGATTTGTTATGATTTTTTTTAAGTTTTAAACTTTAGACTGTTGCTGTAGCGCCACCTTCAGGTTTATTGACCTACAATGCAGGTTGAGGACTTTGGGTATAGTACTGGAGCTTTGTGCAAATTTTGGTGATTTTTTGTCCATGGGAAGTTAGACTTCAGTGGAAGATGGAGAATAATAATAATAGTAATAATAATAATAATAATATAGGCAAATACAATAGGGTTCTTTCTCTGTATGAAGTGTTGGTTTCAGAGGACAGAATTAAACATATTTTTAAAAATTCAATTTTTGAGATAAAATTCTGAAAAAAATCATATTACATCTTGGTTATGTGGCCAATGTTGTCACTTTTTATGAGGATGATCAGACATTGATTTGGCGAGAATTAATAGGAACTGTATACACTGTTAACAGTGAAACTTTTTGATGTGCTGTGGGCTCAATTTTTCATATTTCAAAAATCTGTGAGGATCCTTTGGTAAGGACAGTCTGAAGATACAGTATATCAATTTTGGTGTCAATTGAACAAAAAATGTGGGAGGAGATAGGTTTGATAGGTTTTACAGTTTATGAAGAAATCAGAGTGATGGACTTCAAAATTCCTGCAAGGTCAAAGCGTGTGAAAGTTTTGTCTCACTTGGGACTACATTCACGTGGTGGTTTTACAGTGATAGCACCTATGGCTGATTTGTTATGATTTTTTTTAAGTTTTAAACTTTAGACTGTTGCTGTAGCGCCACCTTCAGGTTTATTGACCTACAATGCAGGTTGAGGACTTTGGGTATAGTACTGGAGCTTTGTGCAAATTTTGGTGATTTTTTGTCCATGGGAAGTTAGACTTCAGTGGAAGATGGAGAATAATAATAATAGTAATAATAATAATAATAATATAGGCAAATACAATAGGGTTCCGGCAGCTACGCTGCCTGGCCCCTAATGATAATACTAATCACTCACTTTGCAGTGGTGAGGAAGCTCCGGGCTGTCATGTTAATTTAGGGCTGGTGCAGAGATTTCCTCTTCTGTCTCACAGTGGAGTTTGCGTCTGTGCAGCCTGTTTGGATTCTGTGGGACGCTGTCTCTGTCTCTCTCTCTCTGTCTCTCTGTCTGTCTCTGTCTCTTTCTCCGTCTGTCTCTGCCTCTGTCTCTGCCTCTGTCTCTTTCTCTGTCAAGGGTTTCAATTAGACATCACTGATGCCTTTGTCTCGGTGTATTCCCTGAGACCTCACCATCCCAGAGCTTCTGAGTGTGTGGAATTGGAAAGGATGATATCTCAAATCCTTTTATACAATAATATCCCTCAAGCTGTTTCTCAGTAAACACATGCACAATGAAGAGGATTGTCTGTATGTATGAACTGTATGTTTGAACACTCCTCATATTTTTCTGGTGCGTAGTATACCCATGAGGATGATGATGATGATAATGATGAAGATAATGATAGCATGGTGGTATGAGAGGCAGTCAATGATTGCATTTCTGTTAATGATAGGTTAAACGTAGCCTGCACCGGAGCACCATCACAGATGCATGTGATCTTCCGTCAGTCTGCAGGCTGATAGTCAGGGGGTGTCTGAGGCAGCGGCGCTAGCGAGCCAGGGTCCAGGCCAGGGTCCAGGCCAGGCCAATCTCCACCCCATTATGTTTACGACCATCTGCCACTGGTGCCACTCGCAGCCCTCCTAAAGGTTACTCATTTACATACAGAAAAAAAAACCTTCACCAATAACAGAGCTTCAATCAATCAGCCACTTGATGATGAGCTGTATCCCCGCTGACTGCTAAAACTCTCTGCCAGGTTTGCAAGTGTGCGCTGTGGAAAATGGAGGTCCTGGAATGTCACACAACAACTGGCCGTTCGGCGAATGAAACACCGTATAATTTCCCTGATAAATTATAATGGGATATCTGGACTTGATTTATTGTTGTAATCGTTAGCCATATGGCGCACACCGCCTTCCTCCCTCCTCGTATTGAGAAAGGCCTAGATTACAGGGCGAGGTCGCGCTAACCTTTAGCGCTGCGCAAATGAATCTCTCTGTGGTCAGAGGGGAAGGGCGGCCGATATCACACAATAAATACAACAGAAAAAAAAATGGTGGATCCTAATCATTTTTCTGGTCAGTTATGAATGATGAGACGCACTTTTCCCACGTTTTGATTTCAATTCTAGTCCGTGACTTAAACTGGGCCCTGAAATTAAAACAACATAAAAGATGGGACCCCCCCTCCCTCCCTTCATTACTGCTACTGTGGACACTCATGTTCTCTGTGATGAGGACATCTTAACACCATGTTCTGTTAATGGGATCCATTTTGTTCTTGTACTAAAATGTGTCATCTCATCATCCAACCCTGGCCTCTTGAGTCTTCTCCACCTCCTACTGGATCCACTAACGATTAGAAATCGTGCTGTTCCCAGACTCAGACATGTCACGGTGATTGGCGTGGAAGAGATGACATGACAGAGCTGGTTGAAGGTGACAGATCGCTGGCAGGCCAGGCCTCCCCCGGTGGCACCGACCCTCCTCCGGATGCGCACCTGTCAGCCCAGGTGAAGGCTCGTCAGAGCTGAGGACCGCAGGCGCCCGGGTGGATGTGATGGGAGGAGCAGAGCACAGAAGCGAGGAGAGGGACTGGCTTTGTCTGTTGGTCTGAGGAGGAGTCAAATTGGTTGCTTTCGTTGCTTTGTACTGTAATTCTAACCAGAGAGAGAGTCAGTACTGTATCTGCGATTATCTATTGTCTGTCTAGAAGATATGTAGCCTTGTAAACCAGACTCATCGGCCATTTTAAAATGATTTTGCGGTTTTGAAAACGTTTTTTTCACAATGAGTCTGGTTTACCAGACTATAACACGGGTGTAATGGAGATCAAAATCCATGATTGCCTCCTTGTTACTGATGTTGCAGTTGTTCATTTTGAATTAAGTGCTTAAAAATAGATCATTTCATCATGTTAAAAACGTAAGATTATAATGGCGATAATGATTTAATACACTACAATTTCGCCTTAGATGTTCTGGTAAATGTATGATGAACCCTGCGGTTACTTTTGCATCCAACAATCTGAACATCGCATCGAACGCCACAGGACCGTCACCGGGCGCCAACGCCAAGAGACGGTGTGACTCCAACCCTTCACTGACATCTTCCTGCCTCTGCTGGTTGGCGTCTTTCTCCCCCAGACCTGACGTGTCCGGATCAACCCGCTCACCGTTCCTCCCGGGGACCGTGGGACAGGAGAAGTGACTCCATGTGCACATCTCCCCGGACGCTGTCGTGGCACGGCAGGAAAAACATCGGTGAGCAAGATAAAAGGGGGGGTGGGGGGGGGGTGGAGGTTGGGTGTATTTGTGGAGGTGGGGTGGGGGTGGGGGTTTGGGTGGGTGGGTGGTGCGTTGGCCCAGTCCCCTGATGCTGTTTTCAGTCTGTTTCCTCAAATGACAGTCCTGCCAGTCATGGGGGCGGCATGTGTCCATCTAAGTCAGGCTGATATGTGGCGCCAGGGCTGAGGCATGCTGGGTAGATAGAGGGATCGGACTGACTCATCGAAACCCAAATGTCACTCAGAAACACGTAACACACACACAAACACACACACACGCACACACTATTCAGAATAAGTACTGCATGTTTAGCACGGCACCCATTTTGTTTGCTTGGATTGTCAAATATGTGAGTTTTCAATACCACAGCAGATTGCTGCTGTACCAGTGACCTTCCTGTTGACTGGCTGTGTGCTTCAGACTGTAAGAGCTCACCTCTGAGATAATGTTTACTACGGCCGTCTCAGAGACAAGATGTCAATGCCGCAGGGCCTCTTTAGACACACACGCGCACACACACACACACACACACACACACACACACACACACACACGAACAAAGCAACACACCACCAGCTGGTGCTCACCTGTCCCTGGGCCCACCTGTGGGGCAGCAGGTCCGTGTGAGTCTCCTGACCAGAGTTCACCACGTCTCACTGTCAAGCACGCGCCCCCCCCCCCCCCACCGCGCCCCCCCCCACCGAGCGTCTGTCAGACCGGCTTGTCAGTCACTCGCTCTGATCTGTATTCAGAACTTCCATCAAAGCGGCGCAATTCAATCTGTCTCTCCCGGCCTCCGTTTGGAGAGGTGGAGCGTTGCTCCGTGTCTGTAACCTCTGTCACGGCTGGTGACATGTGACCCGCTCATATCTGATATAGTGGGGGTCTCGTCCGGGTGCAGAGGGGATGTTCTTGAGTGATGCGGTTTGACCTCTGACCTCGTTGTGGCCTCCCCCGGGGTCTGGGTCGCGTTGTGAGCGCCGGATCTAACCGACGCGCGGCCCTCGCTTTCATCTGATTCGCCTCCCTCATGAAATATGGATGCCCTGGTGCGCGGGCCGAGCCTCGGGGGCTACGGGCGCGGTGTGTCGTGTGTACTGCGGACTACAGGCGCGGTGTGTCGTGTGTACTGCGGACTACGGGCGCGGTGTGTCGTGTGTACTGCGGACTACGGGCGCGGTGTGTCGTGTGTACTGCGGACTACGGGCGCGGTGTGTCGTGTGTACTGCGGACTACAGGCGCGGTGTGTCGTGTGTACTGCGGACTACAGGCGCGGTGTGTCGTGTGTACGCCTGTGTGTGTGTGTGTGCCTGTGGAAACGCTTCTGAGTGACGTGCGACTGACAGCTTTGTGCGTGTGTGTGTTTGTCTGAGGTTTGTCAAAACACGTTACAGCTTTGACTTGGATGCTGGTAGAATGTGATCTACTGTACTTCAGGCTTATCAATTACCGTTAATCAATAAGATAAACAAAGTATCTATACATATAGATAGTATGCTTAATGAGTATTCAGTTTGTATTCAGTTTTGAATCCAGCAAAACGTTCCTGGAAAATCACTTGGATGCATTTGGAGAATAACTGGAAACGACAACATGAGTAATCAAAGAGAATTGTGGGTAATTATTCGAGTTCTTGTCCCTGATCACTTTGCAGGAGGTGTATCCTCCTCACAGCCTTGTCCTTGCACAGACAGCACCCCCCCCCCCCCCCCCCTCCCCACACACACACACACACACACACACACACACACATCCATCACAGTGCTGCAGGTGATTCTCTGGCTCCGCTCTCTTCAGGGACAAACCTCAAATGATGACATCTGCATTGTAAATATTTAGAGATTCGTTGTTGTTGTGGGGGGGGGGGGGGGGTGGGCGGCTCCGGCAGCCTTGGAGCGCCGGGGCTAAACCTCGCCACGGGGGCCGGGAGGGCGGGGCTAAACCTCGCCGCTCCTCAGGCTGGTAGGGCGTGGGCTCTGAGTCCTCTCTCCCCGAGGATCCCGACTGATCACTCTAGTCAACAAACACTGCTGTTCATTAGCGAGCTCTCCGCCAGAGCAGAGACTTGCCTGAACCGCCCTGAGCCTGGCTGGTCCAACACTACCGCCCTGAGCCTGGCTGGTCCAACACCATCGCCCTGAGCCTGGCTGGTCCAACACCACCGCCCTGAGCCTGGCTGGTCCAACACCACCGCTACTGGGCCTGGCTGGTCCAACACCACCTCTACTGAGCCTGGCTGGTCCAACACCAACACCACCGCCCTGAGCCTGGCTGGTCCAACACCAACACCACCGCCCTGAGCCTGGCTGGTCCAACACCACCGCCCTGAGCCTGGCTGGTCCAACACCAACACCACCGCCCTGAGCCTGGCTGGTCCAACACCACCGCCCTGAGCCTGGCTGGTCCAACACCAACACCACCGCCCTGAGCCTGGCTGGTCCAACACCACCGCTACTGAGCCTGGCTGGTCCAACACCACCGCTACTGAGCCTGGCTGGTCCAACACTACCGCCCTGAGCCTGGCTGGTCCAACACCAACACCACCGCCCTGAGCCTGGCTGGTCCAACACCACCGCCCTGAGCCTGGCTGGTCCAACACCACCGCCCTGAGCCTGATTGGTCCAACACCACCGCCCTGAGCCTGATTGGTCCTACACTACCGCCCTGAGCCTGGCTGGTCCAACACCACCGCCCTGAGCCTGGCTGGTCCAACACTACCGCCCTGAGCCTGGCTGGTCCAACACCAACACCACCTCTACTGAGCCTGGCTGGTCCAACACCAACACCACCTCTACTGAGCCTGGCTGGTCCAACACCAACACCACCTCTACTGAGCCTGGCTGGTCCAACACCACCTGGCTGGTCCAACACCACCTCTACTGAGCCTGGCTGGTCCAACACTACCGCCCTGAGCCTGGCTGGTCCAACACCAACACCACCTCTACTGAGCCTGGCTGGTCCAACACCACCGCCCTGAGCCTGGCTGGTCCAACACCACCTGGCTGGTCCAACACCACCTCTACCGAGCCTGGCTGGTCCAACACCAACACCACCGCCCTGAGCCTGGCTGGTCCAACACCACCGCTACTGAGCCTGGCTGGTCCAACACTACCGCCCTGAGCCTGGCTGGTCCAACACCACCGCTACTGAGCCTGGCTGGTCCAACACTACCGCCCTGAGCCTGGCTGGTCCAACACCACCTCTACCGAGCCTGGCTGGTCCAACACCACCACCTTGACACCACTACTGGCTGAGGACGGGATAGCCAGAGCCGCCTCAAGGCTACCTGCCTTCACTTTTTTATTGGAGTGTTTTATTTAGCGTGTTGTTGCTTATTCCCCTCGCTTGCTCCAAGGCCTGACTGGGAAGCTTCTTAATTCTCTAAAATGTTGATATTTTTTCTTAAGTGGTGTTTCCGCTCTGCGTGACCCTGCTGAGTGACAGGTCGTTCTAATCTCATTCTCGGGGACATTCTCCTCCTCCTGACGGGAGCCAGGGGTCTGTTTGTTTCGACTCTGCCCACGGCAGAGCAGCAGCACGTTTAACACGTTTAGCATAATTAAGTGGCTGAAGCCGAAGTGCTCTTTCCTGTTTGAGTCTGTGGGCTGGCGTTGATTGACAGAAGAGAGCAAGGGAAGTGGAGGTGCTAATGTCACCTCATGGCTATCTTTGGCAGATAAGCTTTATATAGATATCACCTATCAAGGCTCTGGGAACTTGGAGATAAGAACATGCTAGAAAATTAGCTGAAGATGTCAGTCGATCATTAAAAAAAAAACAATATGTAAAAGCTTGAAGCGAATGACGACAGATGAGAGTTTAATAAATGTTTAGTAGGCCTAGGCTACTTCAACCACACACTAACATTAGCATTGTGTATATTTCCTCAGTCCTTGAAGGCAAATGTAGGCTACTAAGCCTAGTAGGCTGCTGAAAAGCCTCGTTCTTACTGTTGTTGATGTAGGCTGCGTATGTGGTGAACATGATCCCAGACGCACCACTCCACACAATCTCTCAGGCTGTTGTTTTGACCGAGCGTCCGCCTTATCCCGGCGCTCACCAGCCAACTGGGTGAAGGATACTCTCCCCACTTCCCCACCCAAACTCGAGGTCCCATCTGCTCGGAGAACGCCACAACATTTGTCAAAGCAGACTGGATAATGGCTTTGGCATCCTTATTATAATCTCAGAGTAATCTTCATTTGTCCACTTTTGGCAACGGGACACTTCTAGGTTTGGGAAACCGGTCAGGATCCTTAAGTGTCCTCGTTTCGTATCCATTAGCTCAAATCTAGGCGTGAAGCTCATTTAACTCCAATTTATAACACGCCGGCTCGGTGTTTTCTGAAGCATACAGCACTGGGAGCTGAGGTTGGTTAGTGTCTTATTGTGATTGACTACATATCCCAGCATTCATATTATGGAATTGAGGAGAATTTCTCTGAAATGTATTCAGGACACACTGATATTAAGGAAATGCATGCAGCATGCAGTCGGTTGCTCTGAGTCACAGCCGCCTCAATACGAGGAGACACAGAAGTTGAACCAAACTTGAGATTATGTCTGTGTGTGTTTGGCAGGAGGCCTCGGACCACCACCACTACTCCGCCCGTATGTGGGTCACACACACCGTTCCCAGCTGTTCTACCCACTCAGCTGTGGCTTTCTCCGTGCCCGCCAACATCTGCTCCACAAAAACAATATCCAGCTTTTAGCACTCAAATGGAGGTTACACCATATGCCAGCAAGCCACTTAGTTCCTGCCAGGGGAGCCGCACTCATTGAGGTAAAAATGAAGGAGAGAGGTGCTGGGATGTGAAGGAGAAGTTTCTCTTTCTCCTCTCTCTCTCTCTCTCTCTCTCTCTCTCTCTCTCTCCCTCTCCCCCCCTCTCTCTCTCTCTCCCTCTATCTCTCTCCCTCTTTCTGGGTTCTGTGTTCTCCCCCCCCCCCATGCTACCAGGGCTGGGGTGGCTGCTCACTCAGGCCACCAGAGATGTGTGCCAGTGTGCATCTGCTCAAGGTGCTTTGGCAGAGGCGTGTTTTGAATATTAATGTGCTCCCTAAACAACCGTTTGTCAGCAAGGTCTACTACAAGGTCTGCTCAAGTTTTGTTGCATGTGTGTGTGTGTGTGTGTGTGTGCACGTGCGCACGTGTTGCATACACATCAAATGTGTGGACTTCCTTCGACAAGTCAATTATGAGCAAGCATACCCTTCAGTTTTGTGGCCCAAAAATTAGGTATAACAACGCTCCTATGGCCAGTGAATAATAATAATAATAATAATAATAATATATTGGGTAACACTATATTAAGGTCCTTGTAATAAGCATTATTAATACGTAATAGGTCCTTATAATATGCTTATTAACATTATGTTAATGGCATGAAATATTTACTGTTAGATTAAGACATTTATAAGTCTTCACTTTGACATGATTTCACTTTGTCATTATGGGGTATTGTTTGTAGATTGATGAGGGAAAACACGAATTAAATCCATTATGGAATAAGGCTGTAACATAACAAAATGTGTAAAAAAGTGAAGGGGTGTGAATACTTTCCAGATTCACTCTAACTGCATAATTAACTGATAATACGTGTATAAGAAACTAATGAGGCTTTTATTAATGCTCAGTTTATAAACTGATAAGTTACTTATATGTTATGTTATCTTACCAACATAGTTATAATGATATTATTAACACTTACAGTATACATGTCTTATTAACACATCAATGTTAATAAGCATCTTATAACAACCTTATTACTTAAACAGATATTTCAAGGATCCTAATATGGTAAATGGACTGCACTTATATAATGTAGCACTTTTACCCTACGATCAATAGATATAAAGTGTTAACGCTTCTTAGCTAGTTTCTTAACTCCTTCATTAGTGAGCTACAGACAGACTGTGTGATATGCAGCCGTTTAAGAGCAGTTAAACCAGCAGATCAGCCTGTCTGGGCTACAGTGCAGCACATTGTGCTGAGGGGTGATAATGGACTTTTAATTAAATGGGGGAGTCAAAGGTCCCAAAATGGAGCTTACAGCTAACCAAGCAGCAGTCGTTTGGTGACCGTACAGACGAGAGGCGTTACTGGCTCTGAATGTTCTGCTCTGTTCTTCCTGGTTCTCCATGCCGGTCCGGTTCTGCCAGGCCTAGGTCCCTGCAGGCCCTCAACACCTCTCCTTAATCAGCTGAACCTCAGCGTTGAGGAACCCTTGGTTGGTACAGGTTGAGATAGTAGATTGTTCTCTAGTAGGAACATTGTTCTCTAGTATGAACACACTTTGATATTTCAATGTATCATTATCATTATCCCTCTGCTGCCTGTTCCACACTTCTTATTACTACTACTTAAAGTTGTTACTACTACTTAATGTTATTACTACTACTTAATGTTATTACTACTACTTAATGTTATTACTACTACTTAATGTTATTACTACAACTTAATGTTATGACTACTACTTAATGTTGTTACTACTACTTAATATTGCACGTCTTGTGTGGTATAGGTAGCAGGCATTACTCATTTGTTTTAGTGAGGATGTTCCCAGTTGGTGTTGAGATGAGCTGCAGTAGTGTGGGTGGAAACCTTCTCTCGGGGGGAGGTGTGGAGGGGGGGGGGGGGGCGTGTATGTTATTGGTGGTGGGTGGAGACATTTTCGTGTGTGTGTGGGGGGGGGGGGGGTCATGTTCTTGGGGGGCGGGGCGGCCCGTTCTGGGACAGCAGGTCGGGGCTGCTAGCTGCAGGTCATGGTTTCAGTGGCGGTTGTAGTTGTGGATGGGCGGGGCACGCGGCGTGTGTGTGTGTGTGTGTGTGTGTGTGTGTGTGTGTGTGTGTGTGTGTGTGTGTGTGTGTGTGTGTGTGTGTGTGTGTGTGTGTGTGTGTGTGTGTGTGTGTGTGTGTGTGTGTGTGTGTGTGTGTGTGTGTGTGTGTGTGTGTGTGTGTGAGAGAGATGTGGGGAGGCGGTATTAGTCAGTGAGCAGTAAGAAATCTCCCTGACAGGCCTTGTATATGACGCTCTTAGCTGACAGGACTTGTACAGTATATGACGCTCTTAGCTGACAGGACTTGTACAGTATATGACGCTCTTAGCTCATGATTCCTGATTAGAATCAACCATGAACTTCATTATTTTATGCTCAGTTGTACCTACTGTAGGGTATGTGCTTGTCTGCCTGCAAAGTTGTCTCTAATGTCTCAATGGGGCATGATATCCTTATATACCCACATTTTAGGTGTTTAGATAGTCGGGAGTCAAGCACCACAAAACATGGGCAGAGGGGCGGAGCCAGTGCATTAGCCTACCTTTCAAATCCAGCTGCATTTTAACATTATTTCATCATGAGCGTATAGTTGGGACTAAATTAAAAACTCATTTAAATAATACACTTCGGCATTTGTGTAATAAAAACCTCTGAGAAGTGGGAGTTAACGTGGAAGTCCAAGTAAATCGCACCTTGCACTCTACCGACGGCTAGCTAGAGTGCAGGACTCTGCAGTCTGGCCAATCAGAGGTCAAATCAGCCTCTCCTCACAGCCCATCTGCGCAGGCCAATCAGCATCCTATTGAAAATCCGATCGGATTCTCATCGGCGTCCGAGAATATCATAGCTTGTTCCCAGAAGTTCTTGTTACGAGAGCTTCTGGGTACTCAGATTAGTTTTTAGGTAACGTTTAGCAAACGCGTAGTCATCATTAAATCCATTGATCACAGTATTGCTGGGATTTATCACTGTTTGACGCTGATTTCCATTTTAAATTGGAGATTTTCACAATAACATTTAGTCACATTTTGCTTTAACAAGTTGCCTTGTCCAAACTGCTGATATACTGTATGTAAAACTGTGATAAATCCTGTCTGATTTGGCAGCAACAGACAATCTGTCAGTCTAGCTTGAAACACTTCCCACATTATGTTCTTGAGCAGGAAGTGATATCATCCAACGCCAATCTGTGTCCCATAACAAATGCCACTGGTGGGAGGTCTTCCAAGTACACTCCACTAATCAACTGGTATTAAAGAGACTAGTCTTTACTGGGGGTAACCACCCTTTCTCTCTGTGAATCATAGCATTTTAGGATGATGAACTAGTGTTAGATCAGTTGGTCAGTAGTTCTCATGCTGGGTGCACTTCCTTCGACGGTCAGAGGAGGGCAGTGCTTTGATGGAAAACAGTATGCCGTCTATGTGTATGATCAGGTTTGTGTGTGCTTGTGTGTGTGTGTGTGTTTAACATGCACACACTTGCTTTGGGGATGAAGTAGATTACAGCATTCACACACAAAGATATAATCAGTAACAGTTATTATTTTGTACTTGCTTTCTCCAGGTCAGGGGTGTGTGTTTGCGGGGTTATTTGGTGTCTCCATAGTGCATACATTACAGGAAGTGACGCAGACAAACAAGATCACAGATTATGCTAATGACCCAATGATTATGCTAATACACCTTCACTGGTCCGGTGCAATGATGATGGTGTTGTTTACATTATAACAGGATCAGTGACATCACACAGGATAAACATACAGTACTGTTTACCTCAGAAGTGGCCTACTCTACTGCTCAGACCTATAAAAGCACTCTGCTTATTCAGTACTCATCACGTGTTTCCACCAACCCTGAGAACATGGGATGACAAAGTTATGATCATACAGTAATTGTACCAGTTATTCTGTTCTGGAGTCCAGTTGTTGACACTTGACTTCAATTTCTCAGCAGACGTTGTGTGTTAAGTGAATGAGGGCCTTCTCATCATGGCTATTCAAGAAAATACCCCCCCTCTCTCTGTGGATACTGTAGTGTGGTTATAGTACATTAACAGCAAAAGCACTGTATACTCTAGTTGAACAAACACTATGAAAATGGTGTACTCTAACTGAACTAACCCTAATGCAGAGGCCAGAGCCTGCTGACATCATTCATACAGTGCATGACATGCGTGACTAGATGTCTCTGTCATGCCCCTGTCACCTGGTACATCTCAGGGGTGGCAGACAGACAGGGTGGCAGACAGACGGGCAGAGTGCTCGTCCGTGAGGTACTGGCCACGGCCAGCTGTAAGTCTAGTGACCTGCAACATTTAAAGACATGGCGTGACGCGCGGGAGAGAGACGCCAGCGATGTCACATCCTGTCAGCCTCGGTGTCTGGGTGTGATTCCTCACGAAAGAACTGTCGGAAAAAAAGCCCCACTCATAATAGCATTAAAACTTCAGACAGGATGTAATATTGAACGTCCAGATGGCTTCAGGGCAGACAGACAGCGAGCTGCAGAGGCCTTTATCTTTTATTCAGATCTGTTCCCATGCTCCTCACATCGTTGGACACCCCAGCAGGCACTGGGAGCTGTGGAACTCCTTACGTACTGGGTACAAACTGGGTACAAACTAAGTTTAGTTAACGTCCCTTAGCCTGGCACTCTGGGTAATTTGTGTGTTCAGTACGGTCTATGATATAGTGCCTCCTCTTGGAAGTTTTCTCTCAGAATCAAAGATGACTTTGTGGGGTTTGATGCCAGGTTTGATGATGAGGCTCTGTAGACTCATGCATCATTGCCTCCCATGGCCCACAATCCTCCATTTCCTGGCAGAGATGTTGTATGTGATTATGTT
This sequence comes from Borostomias antarcticus, assembly GCF_949987555.1. Lineage (NCBI taxonomy): Eukaryota > Metazoa > Chordata > Actinopteri > Stomiiformes > Stomiidae > Borostomias > Borostomias antarcticus. The sequence goes on along the minus strand of NC_140242.1, from coordinate 1,070,198 downwards.
ATACACTATAGGCTATTCTACTCTTGATACAATACTAAGCTTAACTACAATTTAGATCTAAACCTTGTCAATAAGTCTATTTCAGATGCATTTGCCTTAAGACATAAGGACAAATAAAAGGAAAAATACTGTACTCTCGACTTTGACAGGAAAATTAATTTTCTTTCTCCTGTTCCATTGTATCATCTCTAATGGATATGGTTTAATAACAGCTCAGGAGATTATTAATGGACAGATGAGAAGAGGAGAGTAGAGGTTCAGCGCTAGGAGACTGATATGGTTAGTTCGTTAACTCCCCTAACGCCAGGGCCCCAGCAGAGGAGGAGCAGGTCAGTTAGCCAGAGGAGGTGCAGGTCTGGGAGCAGGGGAGGAGCAGGTCTGAGACCAGAGGAGGAGGTGCAGGTCTGATACCAGAGGAGGAGGTGCAGGTCTGAGACCAGAGGAGCAGGTCTGATACCAGAGGAGGAGGTGCAGGTCTGATACCAGAGAAGGAGGTGCAGGTCTGGGAGCAGGGGAGGAGCAGGTCTGATACCAGAGGAGGAGGAGCAGGTCTGGGAGCAGGGGAGGAGCAGGTCTGAGACCAGAGGAGGAGGTGCAGGTCTGGGAGCAGGGGAGGAGCAGGTCTGAGACCAGAGGAGGAGGTGCAGGTCTGATACCAGAGGAGGAGGTGCAGGTCTGGGAGCAGGGGAGGAGCAGGTCTGAGACCAGAGGAGGAGGTGCAGGTCTGATACCAGAGAAGGAGGTGCAGGTCTGGGAGCAGGGGAGGAGCAGGTCTGAGACCAGAGGAGGAGGTGCAGGTCTGATAAGAGAGGAGGAGGTGCAGGTCTGGGAGCAGGGGAGGAGCAGGTCTGAGACCAGAGGAGGAGGTGCAGGTCTGATAAGAGAGGAGGAGGTGCAGGTCTGGGAGCAGGGGAGGAGCAGGTCAGACTAGAGGAGGAGCAGGTCTGAGACCAGAGGAGGAGGAGCAGGTCTGGGAGCAGGGGAGGAGCAGGTCAGACTAGAGGAGGAGCAGGTCAGACTAGAGGAGGAGCAGGTCGGGGACCAGAGGAGGAGGCAGGGGTCTGGGACCAGAGGAGGAGGTGCAGGTCTGGGAGCAGGGGAGGAGCAGGTCTGAGACCAGAGGAGGAGGTGCAGGTCTGATAAAAGAGGAGGAGGTGCAGGTCTGGGAGCAGGGGAGGAGCAGGTCTGAGACCAGAGGAGGAGGTGCAGGTCTGATAAGAGAGGAGGAGGAGCAGGTCTGGGAGCAGGGGAGGAGCAGGTCAGACTAGAGGAGGAGCAGGTCGGGGACCAGAGGAGGAGGCAGGGGTCTGGGACACAGACACCCAGTGCTGGGGAGCCTGATCCTGGGTCTCCTCTCTCCTCCATACGGCTGAGCTCCAGGGCCCTCTGCCATCTGGCACTGAGACACTGGAGGTGATGAAACATTCAGAGGGTTGGACTCTCATCTGCTATCGATTATGCTGTGTGTGCGTGTGTGTGTGTGTGCGCGTGTGAGCGCGTGTGTGTGTGTGTGTGTGTGTGTAGCACTTTGATGGACAGGAGGACAGACGGTTCTGACAAGCGAGCCTGAACCGGCAGAGATGCTCACACCCTCGTACAAACAGTCAATCACACAAGTGTGCACTCATTTACTGTATATCACACTCAAACTATGTATGGACTGAGTAGTTGGAAGCAAAAGATAAACCATTAGTATGTCAGGTTTGTCTAAGCTGTCATGTTTTCATGTTTTATTTAGCTTAAACTAGGGCTGCAAATTTCAAGGAATTTCATTAATCGATAACTGTTAACCTTAACAAACGATAGTTGATTCATTGATAAGAATGTCCCACGCTGGACTACGCTTTGCTTGCTTCATTTTTGTGTCTTCCGCTGTCGTTGAAATTTCCCGGCATCCCAATTAGCCTTCACTACTTACATGGCGTGGCGCCCTCATGTGCAGTCAGACCCTAAATCATGATTACATTTCACGCAACTCCTGTTGATAATGTTAGTTCAAAAAAAAAAGTTCTGTTCCATTAACAAGCAATTAATCGAGTAACCAAATCTTACTCAAGTAAATTCTTATCGGCAATTAATCAATTAGACGATTAACTGTTTACATCCCTAGCTTGAACCTTAACTCAGTGTTCTAAAGCAGCCATTCTGAACCAGAGAACTAGAGACATCTAGAGAAATAGAGACATCTAGAGAAATAGAGACATCTAGAGAAATAGAGAGATCTATTCAAGCATCTAGTCAAGCATTTCCTGCACTGTATGAATGATGTCAGCAGACTCGGGCCTGTGTGTTCAACTGAGGCAAAAAAACAACAACATCTTTCACTTGTTGAGAGAGACCGGTTGACTCCTGATCCTACGCGTGTGGGGTTTGAGAGACCGGTTGACTGCTGATCCTACGCGTGTGGGGTTTGAGAGACCGGTTGACTGTTGATCCTACGCGTGTGGGGTTTGAGAGACCGGTTGACTCCTGATCCTACGCGTGTGGGGTTTGAGAGACCGGTTGACTGTTGATCCTACGCGTGTGGGGTTTGAGAGACCGGTTGACTCCTGATCCTACGCGTGTGGGGTTTGAGAGACCGGTTGACTCCTGATCCTACGCGTGTGGGGTTTGAGAGATACCGGTTGACTCCTGATCCTACGCGTGTGGGGTTTGAGAGACCGGTTGACTCCTGATCCTACGCGTGTGGGGTTTGAGAGACCGGTTGACTCCTGATCCTACGCGTGTGGGTTTCAGGAGCGACTGACTGGCTGTGTGTGTGTTAACGTGTCTGCGGGGTGTCGGCCTTAAAACGAGACGCCGACGTCGTTTCAGACCAGTCATGTGTCACGAAGCCAGAGAGCCCCGGCGCCAACCCCCTCCTCCCACACGGCGCGGGTGACCTCAATAATTAAGGGGACAATTTCAAAATGCATTTCTAATTTTCTACCAGACTGAAAAGCTTTATTATGGAATGGCTGACAAAAAAAACAAAAAAACCTCCCCTCCCCCTGAATGGCGCTGACTCCCGGGCCCTCCGCTAAACTGCTCATGAATGCACAAACCATCTGTTTTTCTGGCCGTTTGTCAGTGAGAGCGTGGCGGAGGCAGCTGTCGGTGTGGCCCCGGTTTGAATGATGGACCTTTGTTTAGGGTCGGGTGGCGGCGGTGGCGGTGGTTATGGTGGTGGTGGCATTGTGAGCGTCTGACTCAGTCTGCCACTGTGATGGCCGCCATTGTGAGCACGCCAGTCACTGACGTGGCCAGAGCAGGATGACGGGAGATGGAGAGAGAGAGAGAGAGAGAGAGAGAGGAGGTGGACAGGGAGACGGAGAGAGAGAGAGGAGGTGGACAGGGCGAGAGAGAGGAGGTGGACAGGGAGACAGAGAGAGAGAGAGAGGAGGTGGACAGGGAGACAGAGAGAGAGAGAGTAGATGGACAGGGAGACAGAGAGAGAGAGAGAGAGAGGAGGTGGACAGGGAGAGAGAGAGAGAGAGAGGAGGTGGACAGGGAGACGGAGAGAGAGAGGAGGTGGACAGGGCGAGAGAGAGGAGGTGGACAGGGAGACAGAGAGAGAGAGAGAGGAGGTGGACAGGGAGACAGAGAGAGAGAGAGAGAGAGGAGGTGGACAGGGAGACAGAGAGAGAGAGAGTAGATGGACAGAGAGAGAGAGAGAGAGAGAGAGAGGAGGTGGACAGGGAGAGAGAGAGAGAGAGGAGGTGGACAGGGAGACGAAGAGAGAGAGAGGACAGGGAGCAGGACTGGGGGGAGAGACAGACAGGGAGCAGGACTGGGGGGGAGAGAGAGACAGGGAGCAGGACTGAGGGGAGACAGACAGGGAGCAGGACTGGGGGAGAGAGACAGACAGGGAGCAGGACTGGGGGAGAGAGACAGACAGGGAGCAGGACTGGGGGGGGAGAGACAGACAGGGAGCAGGACTGAGGGGAGAGAGACAGACAGGAAGCAGGACTGGGAGGGAGAGACAGGGAGCAGGACTGGGGGAGAGAGACAGACAGGGAGCAGGACTGAGGGGAGAGAGACAGACAGGAAGCAGGACTGAGGGGAGACAGACAGATACCTTCATTCCATCATCAGTTACCCTTCACCCTTCCTCTCCCAGTGAGCTTTCACTTGTACCGTGGGTCAGTAAAGCGGTGCTCCCATCGTGTGTGATCCTGGCTATCAGGATGACCTCATTTCATAAATTAGCCCGGCTGAGGTACTTGACCGGAACATAAAGGCTGTGTTTTGATTGGAGGAGCTGGGCGCGACCTGTCTGGAGGGGTTAGTGTGTGGCCATGTGTGGAGGGGTTAGTGTGTGACCATGTGTGGAGGGGTTAGTGTGTGGCCATGTGTGGAGGTTCACAGTCCCTCTGTCCCGTAGTTATGCTGCGTTCCATTTGGCTCGTGAAGTTGCGATTTACGAGATACTACTCGCAGTTTTAACTGGAACGGCCCTCACGACTTGTTTTCTGGGCTTGTGAACTCTTTCCCTGCCCCCAGCTAGCTCTGCGACTCGTGAACAAGATGGCGGCCCCCTGTGTAACTAAGTGAAACTTTAGTCGTACACACAGTACTCCCCAACTGTTATCTGAGGACATGTTCGTGACCTCTTTTGTATGCGTGTAGTGCGTTGTTAAGCTAGCAGACGGCCATCTTTATTCTAAGCTGTTGTTGTCTACTGTAACACGGTTACCTTGTGGGTGACGGCGTTCTCCGTCTCTCCCACCTCCCACCTCACCACTTCCCTGACTAATAGAATCCTCACTGTCCCTCTGTCCTGTAGTAACACACACCCAAACCACTGTGTTATCACTGTCTTTCTGATATATACTTTAACCAGAGTGCAGATTTTTTTTTTTGACGGGGGTTCATAAAATTCCAAAATATTTGGGTACATCTATTTTAAAAGATACTATCAAATCTGAGATTTTATGAACAGATCAGAATGTATTTTTCAATCGTCATTACGAAAAGAAGGTTTGGACACAGGAAGAATGTCCTCATTGTTATGCTCAAACACTCCACAAAGTCCTTTAGTCTGTATCAAGCTATGCCCCTTCTCTGTATCAAGCGATGCCCCTTCTCTGTATCAAGCGATGCCCCTTCTCTGTATCAAGCGATGCCCCTTCTCTGTATCAAGCTCCTTCTCTGTATCAAGCTATGCTCCTTCTCTGTACCACTCCTCTAACATGACAATAGACAATAGTGCAGCACCTGCCCAGGCCTCCATGGAGCCCCTCTCCTGCGAGGGTTAATCATGCACCACAGATGAATAGCAGAGGAGCTGATACCCCCCCCCCCCTTTGTTACATGGCCTTCTGATACCCCCCCCCCCCCCCCCCTTTGTTACATTGCCTTCCTCACATCATTTGTTGTTGCTGCTCATCTGGGTTCCAGGCTCATTGGGGCTAATTGCCTAGAAGGAATGGCTTTAATTGTTGTCAAAAGTTTAATGAAGTGAAAAGCATTGTTCGTTTTTGGTTCATTACAGGGTAAAAAGAGTGTGGTGGGGTAGATTCTTCTCAAAGATCCTTTTTTATTGTGGCCTCACCAGTGCCGTGCTCCTGAATACATACATTTCACAAAAAAGGATCCACGTTTAAATTCAAAGCGGATCCAAAAACGAACCTTAACAATAACAGTTAATGTTTAAACCCGCAAACTTGTTATTTTCGGAAAACCTTATCCATAAGATAATGATCATGTGCTCTCCTGGTCGTCAGCCCAGTGCCCTGTCATGTCAGCCAGCGAGGCCGTGGTCTGGTAGCGCTCGCTAGCCTTCCTGGCTGGTGGAGCGGCGCTTAGCAGGAAGCAGTTGTGGTCCCTCACACGATGGTCGTCCCTAGCGTGGCGCTGTCCCGTACCCCGGGGGCGACCAGGCCCCCAGCGCTCCCTAGCCCCGCTCACCGCCGTGCCCCGGCCCCTCCCCTTCTGTGTGTCACGAGTCAGACCTTGTTAGGGATGATGGCTCTCTGATGAAATTGTCACCGGGGGAAGGGGGGGGGGGGCGACCTGGGGACTGAGGGACACCGGTCAGGCTGGCCACCACATGGGGAGGAGCAGAGCTCAGAGACGGCCTGGGGAGACGCCAGAGACACGGGCCGGTCCAGGAGCCCGCCGCTTCTGAGGGCCGGTCCAGGAGCCTGCGTCCTCTGAGGGCCGGTCCAGGAGCCTGCCTCCTCTGAGGGCCGGTCCAGGAGCCCGCCGCCTCTGAGGGCCGGTCCAGGAGCCTGCGTCCTCTGAGGGCCGGTCCAGGAGCCCGCTGCCTCTGAGGGCCTCTCAGACACGCCGCTGCGGACAGTCATCGTGTTGACAGAAGGTCGGGTACAGTGTCTGGTCGAGGCAGGGCAGGGTGTGCTAGTCATGTGTGTTGTGCACCAGAGACGGAAGGAGACCATTTGCAAGTCCAGTATGTCCACATCACTACGTTACAGGCCTCCCATCCTTTACAGAGAAGACTGAGAAGAATGAGTGAAGCGTGTGACTGGGGGATGATGTAATGCCGTTCTAGAATGGGGCCGTTCTAGCGAGGAGATCAACATTAGGCCAGCCTTTTTTCATTCTCATTCAAAATAAGGCTTAGACTGTGTCAGGTGCACATTCCCATTTCACTTGTGTGTGTGTGGGTGTGGATACCTCCAATAGACTGCCAAGCTCTCATTCATGATCTCACACTTTTCAAAGCCCACAATGGGCCTGGCGGTTATAGAGTGCTCCCTCCTTTAACGGCCAGTGGACCGCGAGAGGCCAAGCATCAACACCGGGCTTTACGGAGAGGCTGGAGAAGCATATGGACGGCTAAATAAAACTCAGATCAGGCAACAATGGCGTCCGAGGCTGGCTTTGTTGTCCGGACGGCTGCCTGAAAGACTAGGGGCGGGGCAGAGAGTTAGATCGCCATAATGAGACCGTGGGGTGGGAGGCAAATGAATGTATCGCTCGCTAATGTGCTCTTTTCTTTTGAGTGGCCGGCGAAAAGTGCAAGCGGTGGCCTCATCAGGGGGACACTCCCCGAACTCTGCCCCGTTTTCACTCTCCAACGGTCGGCTTCAGTCGGGCCCCGTCACCCGCCCAGGGTCCTGCTCCAGATCAATGTTGGTGACAGTTGACAGATTGTCCGAGCTGGCGGCCCCTTTGTTGCGGGTTGATGAAGTGAGAGGGCTTTTGGGTGGTAGGCCAATGAATAAAGATGTTTTAAATAAATAAATCCTCTAAAAGCTGCTGCCGTGCGTGGGTGGGTGTCAATGTGACCATTGCGGTGGAAAAGGGAGCTTTTCTCTTCTCTCTCTATCTCTCTCTCTCTCTCTCTCTCTCTCTCTCTCCTCTTTTTCACTCTTGCAGAATCTGCAGCATTTGAAGGACTTGCGGAGCCGAAGGCGTCTCGTTGCTCAATCAAACAGATTAAGTCAGACAAGCAGCGATCTGTCCCATTCAATAAAGTAGCTTTTGTCATGCTGGATCTCAGAGGGCCAGGCGAGGGCATGTCAACATTTCATCTCAGCAAACAATGAGGTTCACTTTAGCTTGGAATAAGAAAAATGTTTTACTTGATTTCTCGATTCATAGAGCAGTGTGTTGTTGTTCAGGCTACAGTGTATGGCTGATGATGTCTTGTTATTGTTCAGGCTACAGTGTATGGTTGATGTGTTGCTGTTATTGTTCAGGTTACAGTGTATGGTTGGTGTTGGTGTTGTTGTTGTTGTTGTTATTGTTGTTCAGGCTACCGTGTATGGTTGATGTGTTGTTGTCGTTGTTATGGTTACAGTGTATGGCATTTCCCTCCATTTATATGGTTGCTGTCATTATATGTGAGAGGCTGATGGTACTAGCCTCGAGAACATCCCGATTCTGCGATCTAACATTATATTTCTCTCGCAAATCAGTCTAGATACTCTTCATAGAGATCCGTTTGTTCCAGTTCAGAAAACGATCTTGCTAATCAGCGTTGGTTCTGAGGAATTTGAAATACGAACAGCTATGCTGTTCCCCCGGGCGGGTTCATGACAGCGAGGAACGGTTGAAATTAGTGTGTGATAGACATTGTTTATCCAATCACCTGCCAAGTATTTTTGAAAGTGCCTGTCCTTTTCCAAACAGTTTCCAATGGAGAGTTCCTAGATGGTCATGCAGGTTACGATACTACAAGCGCTGACACATGTAACACATGTAAAACATGTAACACATGTAACTCACTGATCAGCATCTTCTTCTGATGCTTACTCTCAATCCCTTCATCGAGGGAAGGTAGAAGACCGTCTTTTAAAGTCTCTGGTGACCCAGTAATGAGGACATGTGTTTTTATATGGCCCTTGACACACGTAGCACCAGAAACGTGATGTCATCCTGTCCAAACTGGTACGTGGCTGCCAGACAGCATCAGAACCTCTGATTGGTTCTGACAAGCCACTGACAGCTCTGGAGGGGAGGGGGACGCATGACAAAGGGAGAGCAGAATATGAGAAGAGAGCTCTGTCTCTCCTGCCCTGCTGCCTGTCTGTCTGTCTGTCTGTCTGTCTGTCTGTCTGTCTGTCTGTCTGTCTGCCTGCCTGCCTGTCTGCCTGCCTGTCTGTCTCTCCTGCCCTGCTGCCAGTCTGTCTGTCTGTCTGTCTGTCTGTCTGTCTGTCTGTCTGTCTCTGTCTGTCTGCCTGCCTGCCTGTCTGTCTGTCTGTCTGTCTGTCTGTCTGTCCGCCTGCCTTTCTGCCTGCCTGCCTGTCTGTCCGCCTGTCTGTCTGTCTGCCTGCCTGCCTGCCTGCCTGTCTGTCTGTCTGTCTGTCTGTCTGTCTGTCTGTCTGTGTTTGTCTGTCTGCCTGCCTGCCTGCCTGCCTGCCTGCCTGCCTGTCTGACTGCCTGTCTGACTGCCTGTCTGACTGCCTGTCTGTCTGTCTGTCCGCCTGCCTGTCTGTCTGTCTGTCTGCCTGCCTGCCTGCCTGTCTGTCTGCCTGCCTGCCTGCCTGCCTGCCTGCCTGCCTGTCTGACTGCCTGTCTGCCTGCCTGTCTGACTGCCTGTCTGTCTGTCCGCCTGCCTGTCTGTCCGCCTGCCTGCCTGCCTGTCTGTCTGTGTTTGTCTGTCTGTCTGCCTGCCTGCCTGCCTGTCTGTCTGCCTGTCTGTCTGTGTTTGTCTGTCTGCCTGCATAGTAATTATAAGACCAAAGAGAATTATTATTTTCAAGCATCATTTTTTTCTGTGATTAAGCAACTGCACATTGTACTCAATCCTCTCTCTCTTCTTCTCTGTTTTGTTATGGTTGAACGTAACATTGTACTGTGGTTCATGGATGATATTTAAGGGGCCCACCTGCCAGGATGGAGATCTGGGTCTCCTCTTGCTGTGTGGACAGCTGAGCTCTGCAGGAGCCGGCCGAGCGTCCGTGACATTGAGCGCTGAACACATTTTTGGCAGCAACTCCTTTTTATCACTTTCCCCCCTCCAGACACCTACAGTATGGAATAACCTGCCTGATAGAACCACCACTGGTTTGACTTCCTGGTAGAAAAATACATGCTTTGATGTTCACAGGTTGTGTTCATCACAGGCAAGCCTGTGCCTAACTGAGAACACAATCACTATTATTATTATTTTTCCATTGTACTACCGCATGAATTGTACATTTCAGTGTTGGGTTCTGTGTGTTTTCCTGGAGTTGGCAGGCTCCAGTTTCTGTGTTGGGTCCGCCTGTGTTTCCCTGGTGGGGGCCGGCTCCAGTGTGACCTTGCGTCAGTGCATATGCCCACAGCAGGGTCACTGTCTGGGGGCGCGATCTGTCAGTCTGTGTTTATGAAAGGCAGACGGCACAGGCCTGTAAGATAACATATTTCATGCAATTAGTGGTCAGCAGCGATACAGCATGCTACTTTTTTCTGCACAACAAAAGGCTAATAAACGGTTCATTAATAGGATTTACTATTCTATACTATACTTTTCAAGCTTGCATGTTAGTTTAATTTAAAATGCTGATATGTACAGTACTGTACATTAAAATTATTTTGTATATAATATATATATATATAATATTACACACATCTCTGAAGCACACGGAGCGTGTGGTTTATGATGGTAAATGGAGTCCACTTGTATAGCGCTTTTATCAAAGCGTTTTACGATGAAGTCCTCTCATTCACACACCAATGGCAGCAGCTGCCATGCAAGGTGCTAGCCTGCTCAACGGGAGCAGTTTGGGGTTCAAGTCTCGCCCAAGGACACTTCGACGTGTGGAAAGGAGAAGCCGGGAATCGAACTGCCGACCCTACGATCATTGGACGACCCACTCTACCTTCTGAGCTACAGCCACCCCCAAGATCTGATTAGATTTGCAATGAGAGCCATGGATACAATAAGTGCATTATTTTATATAAAACTAGTTAGATGAGCAGAAGAAGGATTGGCTGAATGTATATATAGTACAGTATGATATCTGTGAGTTAGATGTGGGTTGGAAGGATAGATCCTCTAGGGTAGATGTGTATATGATAGGGATCAGTTTAATGCCAGATATGTTTGGATATGATAGAGACGGGTTGACTGGTTCTGGCAGTTGGAAGTCTATAAAGCTTCCTAACATCGCGGCCTCCTCCCTGGGAGGTGTTTAGGGTCAGTGTGCGTTGGTGGTGTGCCTGGCAGCACTATTTTTTCCGGGCTGTCAATCTCCACAGACACTAACCTGCCATGTTAGATTTGACCTCCATGGAGGAGATACGTGTCTCTAGGCTGGGGAGGCATCCTTCATCTCCTACACACACACACACACACACACACACACGTATACACACACACACACACCCTGGCTCTGTGGGGGCACCTGGGAGAGACCACACACACACATACACACACAGATACACACTTGCATGGACGCACATGCATACATGCATGAACACACACACGCACAGATACACACTCGCATGGGCGCACACAAAGGCATGAACACACACACACGCACACACTTGCATACATGCACACGTACAGTACACACACAGTAATACAATGTCCATATTAGCAGAATATCCTATATCTGGGTGCTACAGTCTAGAGGAGACAGCCCGCTGTGTTGGCTGGTGCCACCGGCAGGGACTTGGAAACGGTGCCGTGCGTGTGTGTGTGTGTGTGTGTGTGTGTGTGTGTGTGTGTGTGTGTGTGTGTGTGTGTGTGTGTGTGTGCGTGCGTGCGTGTGTGTGTGTGTGTGTGTGTGTGTGTGTGTGTGGGAGGCCCCTCAAGTGTCTGTTAATTAATGGTGTTACATGATTACACACAGAGATTTAGGATGGCATCTAGCAAGAAGCTATTAGCACATCTTCAACCTGTTTAAGATCTCAATTCAGACTGCGCACGTGTACAGTCAAATTTGATTATGTACCAAATGTAGTACTTTTTAATAAATGTGCATTTAATATATTTGAATATATAAGTGGGGTGCCTAGACTTTGAGGAGCTATACTGTAACCTATGACCCCCCTCTGAGTCTGTTCTCTTTGCACTACTTGCACATAACTACTGACTGTACACAGGCTTGCACTGCACACACATCACATCGGCACACATATTGTATATATAAAACATTGCACACACATTAACACTCAATACACATACTGTATACTCATTACACTCCATTTTGTATATTGTATTTTGTATTTGTATTTTGCTCTGCTCATTTGCACCGTCCCATCTTGTCCAAACCTGATGAACTACATGGTTTGCTTCACATAACCATCTGGGAACTCTCCATTGGAAACTGTTTGGAAAAGGGCGGGCACTTTCAAAAATACTTGGCAGGTGATTGGATGAACCATCTGAGAAAAAATCTGAAAAGGTCCATCACTCGCTAACTTCAACCACTCCTCGCTGTCATAAACTTGGCCAGCGTAAATTTGTATTTCAAATTCCTCAGAACCAGCGCTGATTGGTGAGATCGTTTTCTGATGTGGCCCAAACGGATCTCTATCGAGAGTATCCAGACTGATTGATTAAATCAGTATGACCTCACGAGGGTAGTGTTCATCTAATGTTGTCTCTATCAGTGTTTTGCACCATTGACCAAAGCAAATTCCTAGAACGTATGTGTAAAAACTACCATGGCTAATAAAACTGAATCTGGTTCTGATTCTTCTGATTGGCCTGAGTCCGTTGTATGAGGACATCGCTGAACTCCAGCAGTATACAGGCTCAGGCTTCTCTGTGTTCCTCACAGCCAGGATGAGGTCCTCGTATACAGGCTCAGGCTTCTCTGTGTTCCTCACAGCCAGGAGGAGGTCCTCGTATACAGGCTCAGGCTTCTCTGTGTTCCTCATAGCCAGGATGAGGTCCTCGTATACAGGCTCCAGGCTTCTCTGTGTTCCTCACAGCCAGGATGAGGTCCTCGTATACAGGCTCCAGGCTTCTCTGTGTTCCTCATAGCCAGGATGAGGTCCTCGTATACAGGCTCAGGCTTCTCTGTGTTCCTCACAGCCAGGATGAGGTCCTCGTATACAGGCTCAGGCTTCTCTGTGTTCCTCATAGCCAGGATGAGGTCCTCGTATACAGGCTCCAGACTTCTCTGTGTTCCCCATAGCCAGGATGAGGTCCTCGTATACAGGCTCCAGGCTTCTCTGTGTTCCTCATAGCCAGGATGAGGTCCTCGTATACAGGCTCAGGCTTCTCTGTGTTCCTCATAGCCAGGATGAGGTCCTCGTATACAGGCTCCAGGCCTCTCTGTGTTCCTCATAGCCAGGATGAGGTCCTCGTATACAGGCTCCAGGCTTCTCTGTGTTCCTCACAGCCAGGATGAGGTCCTCGTATACAGGCTCCAGGCTGTCTGTGTTCCTCACAGCCAGGATGAGGTCCTCGTATACAGGCTCCAGGCTTCTCTGTGTTCCTCATAGCCAGGATGAGGTCCTCGTATACAGGCTCAGGCTTCTCTGTGTTCCTCATAGCCAGGATGAGGTCCTCGTATACAGGCTCCAGGCTTCTCTGTGTTCCCCATAGCCAGGATGAGCGTTTGGAGCGTGCGGTGGTCATGTCAGACCAACCCAGCCAGCGAGAGGAGTGATCAGACCTCCAGCTCTGCTGAGTGTGTCACGGTCTGAGACTGGAAATACTGCCTTCTGCCTTAAGCCTCCCTGTGTGGAGAATCACAACCGACCCAGAGATTCACTCTGGATGTTCAGAGGATGTTATCATCTCTGTTTGACTCATACTCCTCTAGGTTTGACGTTTTCCACTTAGAGTATGTCATGTGTTTCTACTCTAGTTTCAAAGCACACATTCTATTCATTGCCAAATGTAAAAAAAAAATATATATCAGTCTTAAAAATATTACAAAATATTTTTATTTTATTAATATTAATATTTTAATAATTAATAATAATAATTAATATTTTTATTTTATTAATATTTTTATGACAAAGTCTGAAGTGCCTTTATACCATATACAGTATTTGCATTGCAGTTCCCACCGTGTATAATGATGGCGTTTCCTGAGCTCGGCCTGTCTGTGTGTGAGTGTGTGTGTGTGTGTGTGTGTGTGTGTGTGTGTGTGTGTGTGTCCTAGGACGCAGGCTGTGTTTGCATGCCGCCTCAGTGGTCCCTCTCAGGACGGTTGGAGATCCAGCATCACACATAAATTTACTGCTGATTCCCTCCTTATCGTAAATTGACTGAGGCTCTGAGGGCGGGGGGTAATACAGCCATGCTGAGGCTCTGAGGGGGGGGGGTAATACAGCCATGCTGAGGCTCTGAGGGGGGGGGGTAATACAGCCATGCTGAGGCTCTGAGGGGGGGGGGGGGGTAATACAGCCATGCTGAGGCTCTGAGGGCGGGGGGTAATACAGCCATGCTGAGGCTCTGAGGGCGGGGGGTAATACAGCCATGCTGAGGCTCTGAGGGGGGGGGGGGTAATACAGCCATGCTGAGGCTCTGAGGGGGGGAACGGCCCGGGTTCTGCTCAGCCCTTGATAGAACTGTTCTCCGCGCTCCTCTGCGTATTTCCGGCTATGAAAATTATAATATGGAACAAAGATTAGAATGAAATTATTGTGGCTGGAAGGCATTTACCCACCCTGGGAACACGCACGAGACGGGGTTAGGGGAAGGGGGAGAGAGGGAAAACGAGAGGGTAATACATTAGGCTGTGAGCGAGGCACAATTATTGCTGTACATTATGTATGTTCCATTTATACTACTTCACACGGGCCGCCCAGCGCTGACAGATAGGTCATAACTCCTCGCGCTGATGAACACTTATCAGCGCCCACCGCTGTTTATGGCCAGAATGAAGAGCGCTTGTCAGTCAAGGTCACTGCTTTGTGTGTCCTCTTTAATAGTTCCTACTACACAGTTGTTGAACTTCGCACGCCGACGCCCCTTGCTGAAGGCAGCGAGATGGACCAGAGGCTTTTATTGAAGAGAGAGAGACGGAGAGACGCGGTGTCGTATCTCTGACTGGGAGCTTCCTTCCTGTCTGTGTTTTTAAGTGGTCTGCGTGGTCAGCATGGATCATTCTCTGCTCTGAGATGTGCGGCGCTGCCTGTGAGGATGGGGGCGATGGTAGTAGAATGCCTGTGAGGATGGGGGCGATGGTAGTAGAATGCCTGTGAGGATGGGGGCGATGGTAGTAGAATGCCTGTGAGGCAGGGGGCGATGGCAGTAGAATGCCTGTGAGGATGGGGGAGATGGTAGTAGAATGCCTGTGAGGATGGGGGCGATGGCAGTAGAATACAGCCTGTGAGGATGGGGGCGATGGTAGTAGAATGCCTGTGAGGATGGGGGCGATGGCAGTAGAATGCCTGTGAGGCCTGTGTATTGGTGGTTGAAGCACAATTTAGTACAATATCCAAAGCAATTTATTATTGTTCTGAGCTAGTGTTGGGGTTAAGTACCTTGCTCAAAGGCACAACGGTAGGCAATGACTCTGAAGTTGCCTGGCCCAGTCTTGAACCAGCAACACTAGTCACATGCTCAAACCACTGGGCAACCTACCACTCAAAGTGTTTGTTTGTGTATGCGTATGTGCATTTTCGTGTGTGTGTGTGTTAACAAGCCCCTTCATATGTACAATAGTAAACACGTGCTCCCTACAGTATGTGCGTGTGAGCGTGCATGCGTGTGAGCGTGCATGTGTGTGTGTGCGCACGCGTGCATGTGTGTGTGCGTATGATAAGTTTAGCTGACAGGATCCTAGGAGCCTGTTCCTCACTGGAGGGTCAGTACTAATGCATGGCTGGTTCCGTTACACCAGCTAGCGCATCTCTACTGGCCCCCAGTGCAGAGCAGCTAGGCTCCGCCCGGGGACAAACACTGCTCCTAGTGGCCTCAGCTTCTCCTAGCCGCGGGCCGCTAGCGTTTGTCATCCAGTAGCTGTGTGAGTCTATCTCGTGGCGGTGCATGTGGGGGAAACACATTCATTTATTTATCCATGCTTGCTTAGATAGTGCAGCCTGCCCCACGGTGACTGTCTGAATCATTTTCTGTTACTTTTTACATCTGAATTCTCCCTACCATGGGAGTTTTCATCCATTTCACCATCATATATTCATTTCATATAATTAAAATAATGGGTTGGCTTTCATATTTACCTTGTGTCAATTAAGATCAGGATATCTGTAGCATTTTTCAATTTTTCAGGTTTGAGAGAATGTATGGCGATACATAAAAGTAAATAACTGCTGGAAAATGTCTTGATCAAATTAATTGTATAAGGAAACATCAATCCACACTATCCGTTTACCCAATCTGTGATGTGTCTGTGTACCGAGACGGCTGATTGGACGCTCGGACATCTGAATACACTGTCATGAGGAGTCAGAGTTACGCTATTGGCCTGACTGATGAGTAATCACAGACGCATGATGAATCAGAATCCTTCATAGCTTGTCAGATTAGGACTTGGGTGTTGCCAAGGTGTTGCACCATGGAACAAAGAGCAACTCGAGCTGTTCTGGAACGGGCATCTATTTTGGCTGATGTTGTTGCATTAACAGCATACTGTATTGCGTAATCCACACAATTCCATGTGTACAATCTAGATTTGTTTTGTTTTGTCATTGGCATAATACAATTATTATTAACATCTCTCTTCATTCTACCTGGGTCATATCCAAAAAGATTGTTTGACAAGATGTTTTATTGTCATAATTCTTCTTATTCCCTATAGTATATTTTATATATTATAGTATTATTTACTGCCTCTGAAACCCACTTTTCCTGTGAAAGTTCTTTTCTTCACATCCATGTCAGACGCAGAGCTGTAAAAACGTTCCTGCTTCCTCCCTCTGACACGATGCTGACAGTAGTCTCTCTCATGTACTTTAGGAGGATGAATTTTCCGGGGCTCCGGTTCTCGTCCTAGCGAGACTTCATCTTTGCAGACATTGGGAGCCGTCACTTCTCCACCCAGTGTCGTGGGTGACGCTCAGCAGTTGTGACAAGTGCTGAGCGCCGAGCGGACTTCTGCGCGGACTGGTAATATCTCTTCAGGTAAAGTGCCGAGATGTGTAAACGGATGATCTATAAATGTATCCAGTGTGGGGGATTTTTTTTTCTTCTGTCAAGCCCTGCTGAAACATCAAATACAAAAGCAATGTTGGTTTGAGGCAGAATTTGGAGGAAATGTGACATTTGGGCCTATAGGTGCATTGTTAATAAAGGAAAATATTAAAAAATCACACTGAAAATATAAAATCACATCACACTAGTATGCATTGCATTAGACGTCATGCATATATTGTTATATAGCTTAAAAACTCTTGTTCTTTTGATAAGGCTATTTAGTACGCTTGGAATTGGATCAAGGTTTGTTTAAGAGGATGCGCAATTCCACAGGCTCATGTCTGAGTTGTAAACGTTTCCTTTTAGGTCTTGGATAGAAAGAACAGCACGAAAATACTCAGACCATCAAATGTTCACAGCTCTTGCTAACATGGCCAAGCGATGGCTCCCGCCCAGACACACCACACTTGGCTTGACTGCGTCTCCGTTAGATCACTGCTTCTGTTTGAGGAGATCTCCTTCTCTCCAGAACGTTCCGGGAGGCGTGGTGCATTGTGGGAGCCCACGGGGTGTGTGTTCTCAGTGCTTCATGGATAAGACACCTTCACGTAGCCTGTGGATAGATGGTGGCAGTATGTTGTTCACACAGTCTGCCTGCTACAGCTGAGATGACCCATGCCTATGGGCGGACGGAGCATGGACAGATTTAGCTGTGTGTCGTGTATTGCATGACTGTGTGGGGATGGGGGTTGGGGTGGGGCTAAGTACCTCTGATGCGTCTCAGGTTGACGTGTTGGTAGTTTGACTGCTGGTGCTTGCCGTAGCGTGCGTTCCTAACCCAGGAGCGAGGCCCCTAACACAGTTCACAGCTTACAAGCCCCTTCTGTCACTGTACACCCACCACTGCAAGACCAGGCCCACACACACACACACACACACACACACACACACACACTCTCTCTCTCTCTCTCTCTCTCTCTCTCTCTCTCTCTCTCTCTCTCTCCCTCTCTCTCTCACAAACATGTTGACATGCTCATCTGTCACCACGGAAACTGCCACAGGCTGTGGCCTTGGCACAAAGACGTTCTCTGAGCTGGGCGCCAAGACGCAGCCAGTCACAATGTTAAGGACTTCAGGACAGACAAGCTGGAGTGTTAATTTGAGGACAAAATGATGTTGAAGCAACAGAGTCAGAATAGATGATAATACAATAGAATAGCACTCCTGATTTAGACATGTTGAGTCTGTCTGTCTGCTGTGAGGACGCTGAGAAGGGATTGGTGAAA
Source organism: Borostomias antarcticus (assembly GCF_949987555.1). Taxonomy (NCBI): domain Eukaryota; kingdom Metazoa; phylum Chordata; class Actinopteri; order Stomiiformes; family Stomiidae; genus Borostomias; species Borostomias antarcticus. The sequence goes on along the minus strand of NC_140242.1, from coordinate 1,052,477 downwards.
AGGAGCATACGGTGGAGGACGATATGTAAATATAGTAATCTAGAAGTTGGATATACAGAAAATCACAACCGGTTATCATGTCTTTTTGTAAGTCACAAAATATAGACTTGATAAATAAACTAGAAAGTACATTTCCTGGAGAAAATGTGAGGTGGGCTAGCTGCTGCAGCTGTATGCAACAGCTACTGCTAGAACTACGGACCGGGCAATTTCCATGCATCCACCATTGAAGACTGTGTGTCTCTAGCCCACTCAGGGGCTGAAAAGTGGGTTCTGTGGCGTGAATAGTGGCGTGGTGGCGAGGCTCCGCCCCTTTTGGTCATAGCCAGTCAGGGACGGTGTACTCCTCTCCGGGCTACCCACCGCCCCCCACCAGTGAAGATCATGTTGCCGAACAAATCGTCATACAGCGAAAACTATAAGTCACACTGCTTAGATACTTACATTGTACGAATCAGCACAGTTATGGGAACGTTTCGATATACAATATGTGTATGAGCTGTTAAAACTGTAGCCATAGCGACAAGTTAGAAAAAGAGTAAAAATGCCAAATTAACAGCTCAAGAGTGCAGCGCCATACGTTTCAATGGTGAGCAAAGTTGCCGAACAAATCGTCACACAGTGAAAACTATAAGTCACACAGCTTGGATCCCTACATTGTACGAATCAGTACAGTTGTGTGAACATTTTGATATATAATATGTGTGTGAGCTGTCAAAACTGTAGGCAAAGCGACAAGTTAGAAAAAGGGTAAAAATAAAAAATGAACAGCTCAAAAGTTAGAGTGCGTTGCCATACGTTTCAATGAGGAGCACAGTTGCGGAACAAATCGTCACACAGCAAAAACTATGTCACACAACTTAGATACTTACATTGTACGAATCAGCACAGTTGTGTGAACATTTTGATATATAATATGTGTGTGAGCGTTCAAAACTGTAGGAGTGCCAGCAGTTTACAAAATGTGTGAATTTTTTCAAAGCAACTGCTGCCACCACTCTAAAAACAAAGTTTCTGAACATTCCAAAAGCAGTTTCAAGCAGTTTCAATGGGACAAAAAATAGTTTTGAAAGAGAAATTAAAAAAAAAAAAAAAAATCTGAATACATCCGTTAAAGACCTAACATCGTGAACATTTTAAAGTTTGAATGACGTTTCTAGCACAAAGTATGAAGAAGTTATAAAGCAGACAAAAAATGGGGAGAAGAAGAAGAATAATAAAGAAAGAAATAGTGGGAATATCACAAGTTGGGCTAGCTTCTGCAAGCTAGCCCACCTAATTATTAATCAAAACTCTGATGATCAGTCTTATTCTCTACTTGCTTATACACGTCTTCATTAGCGTTCGGGAGAACAGGGGGGGGGGGGGGGTCTCCACTGTGATGGCGCAGGCCGTCTGTTGGCAGGGTGTGGTCGGGATGCCTTGTTTACTTGTAAGCAGGAGCTGTAAGTAGACATTATTATCATTATTTTGCATCTGCATTCGCTCAAGAAACAGCTGTTGATGTTTGAGCGCGATGTGAGGTGGCAGGGCCCGGAGATGTCCTTGTTCATGCGGCTAGCTGGCTCTGACGTGATGGCTTCTGGCAGCGCTCGGTGCTGAATTCAACATCTGTGACAACCGTCCGCTGACCAACACTGCCCCCTCTCTCCAAACCCCCCCCCCCCTCTCTCTCTCACTCTATCTATCTATCTATCTATCTATCTATCTATCTCACCCTAGTCAAGAATACACAAAAACATTGTTGATGAGGAGAAGAGAAAGGGAGTAACAGCTGCCAGAGCTCATCTCATCTCATCAGATGGTCCCAAGGTTGTAAGGTCGTCCCAACATCTGGCCCCCTCTACCTGCTCCTTGGAGGTCAATGGATGGCTGGTCTACACTGGTCTCTACTGGTCTACTCTGTAGCACAACACACTAGTCTACACACACTGGTCTACACACACTGGTCTACACTAACACAACACACTTGTCTACACACACTGGTCTACACATACTGGTCAAAAGAGATGTGTGCATATCCAACCTTAGTAGGCCAAGTGGATACGCTTGGAGAGAGGAAAGACCCGCACACAGATACAGAGAGAGATACCCTGAGACAGAGAGAGATACCCTCCTTGGAGAGAGGAAAGACCCGCACACAGATACAGTATCTCCCAGTTCACTTTCATGTGATGGATGTGTGTTAAACATCTCCTCCTCTTTGATAATTCCACAACAAACAACACTGATCACAACAAGCCATCGCAGGACGGTGTCTTTGGTTCACCCAGAAACAAATACGGTAATCAGTGGTTTATTTTGTTGATTTGTTGTTGCTGGCAGACATCTGTCCCTCTGTGTGTGTCCCCAGAGCAGCCTGCGCTGTGATGTCACGAGCTCCTAGGGGTCAGGACAGGGAAGCTGGCACTGGGAGCAAACAGATGTTGCAATCATAAAGAAATACAAGCTCTGAATTAAATATGAAGAGGTGTGAACGGCGAGAGCACAGCCAGGGCTGGGGCCAACCAGAGACGACTGCATCTTTTCCCCCCGACCGGCCAATCACGCGAGCTGGCACTGGGGCCTCTGCCTCCAGATTGTTATGTGATTGGCCGGCCCGGGCCAGGTTTGTTTTGGAGGTGAGGAGTCAGGTGAGTTATCGTGGATTGTTTTGGTCTTGCGGCGAGAGTTCCTGATGAGTCTCAGGCCCGGCTTGTGGACAGCTGTTCCTGACATGCTGCACATGCATTATTCAGCAGCGCAGGGTCTCACGACACCGCATGTGATGTCAAAGTGTTTTAAAGCATTTACTCACTCCAACTCAATGATGAAATCTGTAAAAAGGCAAGGAGGTTGACAGTATCTCCTCGGAAACACGGATTTACCAGAAGTGTTTTGTTCTTCAGTCTTCTTCCCTGCGTCTGTCTGAACCCGTCACACATGACGAGGGATCCGTGCCTTTCATCTCGCGTAGAGAACGAACAGGAACCAAAACATCTTCATCTGCCCATGTAATATGTCATCATCTATTTGAATAATTGCATACTAAATTATCTGGAAACCTCTGAAGTCTTTGACACTATACGTGTTGAACAATGAAAGAAAATGTTATCACTGCGTACGTATTAAATAGACTATGCTCTATAAACTCGATGGAGTCGATACCCCGTCCGGTTCCAGGCCCGGTCAAATCCAAATCCCACGGAATCAATCATCGTCACACTGTCGCTTTAACTGTCTTTCTGCCTCTCTCTCTGCACAGAACAGACAGAGAGATGGACAGACAGACGGACAGACGGACGGACGGACGGACGGACGGACGGACGGACGGACGGACGGACGGACGGACGGACGGACGGACGGACGGACATGCAGGCAGACAGATGGAGAGATGGACGGACAGATGGACGGGGGATGGACAGAGAGAGACGGTCAAACGAAGGGACGGAGGGAGAGAGACAGACGCAGGCAGACAGACAGAGAGAGCAGCAGTGGGTGGGCAGCGTGGCCTGCTACCAGACAGGATGTGGGCGCGCCTCCACCAGAGCGCCGCCATGTCAACACAGTGAGGAGGCCGGCCAGAGGGGTGATGTAAGTATCGACATGCTCCCTGAAATCCCGTCACCTCTGCCAGGCCACAGCTTCTGGGACGCCCAATGGGAAGGAAGGGGGAGGATTGAGAATTCTTGGCAGAGGGTTTGAGGAGACGGCATTAAAAAAAAAAGAAGGAAAACATGATTAATTTTTAGTGAGAACGCCAGAGCGTTGCCGATTGTCAGCGAGGTCAGGCAAAAGGGATGTGACACTGAAATTACTCTTCCTCCCCGGTCCTAATGTGACTCGTCACTCGGAGGAAATATCTGGGAGACGGGGAGAATGACAACAACGCTCTCGCCTAATAGGCTGACTGTTTATCTAGTCCGTGCAGGTCATGGATCCGGGAGGATAAACAGTGTTGCAAAAGACCATCAATGTATTGTAATGTGAGACACTATTTAGCATAAAGAACAGGTGAATGTTATACTCTGACTAATTGTGTGTGTGTGTGTGTGTGTGTGTGTGTGTGTGTGTGTGTGTGTGTGTGTGTGTGTGTGTGTGTGTGTGTGTGTGTGTGTGTGTGTGTGTGTGTGTGTGTGTGTGTGTGTGTGTGTGTGTGTGTGTGTGTGTGTGTGTATGTGTGTGTGTTAGATTCCATTGGATCTGTGTGCACCGAGACTCCCTGGGGAGTGACATTTTCAAGGCGAGACCAAAGTGAATGTCACACTTGAAGCCAACCCCTGGTAAACACAGCAACGCTACAACCATGCTTTCTGGGCTGTACCTTATTTGAGCACTGCTCACGGCAGAAGACAACAGATAATACAGATAAAAGGTTATGTCAGGAACCATTTCATGAGATTTAAGACATGTTTTCCCCCCAATAGACAGGCTATAGCACTTTCCCCAAACTACTATAAAATGCTACCAATTAACAACACACTATTACCTGATCCTCACAAGAGCAGAATAGATCATAACAGTCAAAGGTCAACATTTTATAATCCTCCTCTTCCTTGTAGGCGGTTGTGTGAACCAAGAACTAAACTGGAACTGGACGCTGCGTCAACTGAATTGTTTAGAATAGTGCATTTCTAGCTTGTATCGAGGCTATGGAGAGATTGGGGGGGGGGGGGGGCATGACAGAGTCATGATGCACACAGAGCTTGATACGCAGATATGATACACACAGAGCTTGATACACACAGAGAGGGTCTGAACAGGGTAATACTCAACTTGTTAGTAGATTGTTTTCCTTGAACACTGAAAATATTTCACTGTACTTATTTTTTTCTATGGGTGAAAAAATGTGAAAAACAAAGGTCTCTGGCACATTACATGCATGGCTATGTTTAAACACCACAATTATATTATGGGTAATTACAGATAATTAATAGACTGAACTAATTATTGTAACTAGTGGATATTAATTTAATGCCAGCCAGCACGTGAACTGTGTTTAAATGGAGCTTGTCCAACTGCAACTGAATCATCACTAATTAACCAACCAGTTTCTCTTCGACACGCACCAAAACATCATCTTGAAGAACATCTCAGAATTTTGGTTCTTCCTCTTCTCTCCTCTGCTTCTCCTCTCATCTCCTCTTCATCCCTCTTTCTCTGTCTGTGCGTCGCACAAACTCTGTCGCTCCAGTTAGGAAATAACTCGTCATTTCCAAACTAGTTCATTTGGAAAATGCAGTCGGATGCCCTGGATTGTCACCACAGACTTGTACCCAGAACGTGATCACACTGATTGCCAGGTCCCCCCCCCCCCCCCTCTTTGTATGCCGACCCTGTGATTGTCATCCTGGGATGGTGTTGGGGACGTACATGTCATCTTAATAAAGACATTCAACCACACATATCCCTCCACTGCAGAGCGGAGTGCTGACCTGTCTCAGAATATAGATCTGTAATTGCGTCTGTGTGGTGGTGCAGCAGAATCTTCCCCCCTGCACTCTAATTGCGTCTGTGTGGCGGTGCAGCAGAATCCCCCCCCCCCCCCCCCGCACGTCGCCCCGACACAGCCCAGAGCACGTCACTGTCAACAGGCCTGAGAAATCTCCCTAACAAGCAGACCGTTACATAAATCTGTCCTGGAGACGGCGCCGGAGACGAGAAACTTTCAAGGAGACTCGGAGGTTTGATTTCTGAGGCTAGATTACACCGGGATGACGAGAAAAAAAACTTCCACTTTGGGAATGTGTCCAAACAGTCTAGATGTGCTAATTTAGTCATTGTGGGTCCGAGCTTCGACCATGAGCACGGGGAGGGGCGGGAGGGAGATGGGCGCTGGGTGGAAGGGGCGTGAGCGCGTCTGACAGGCCCGCTGAAATATACTCCACTCTACCTTTTTCATTATGAGAGCAGAGACCAAAACTGCAAATGTGAGACTCTCACCCCGGAGAGGTCATTGGAAATGTGACACATCAAACAACCGGCCCCACATCAATGTGCCGGTTTTCATTTTTGAATTTGCTCTTACGCAAAAATGATGTCAGATTGTGTATATTTTGTGATTTTGTGTCTGCAACAATATTTTTACTTTATTTTTATTTTTTGGGGGGGGGGGGGGGGGGGTCGCCTCTATACTCTTAACTTCCATGACCTCAACGTCAGCGCTGTGAATGCCAGTGTTTACGGTGTCTGAGTGTCTCTATGAAAGGAGTGGTTGGGTCGGACTGGTGTCTACAGCCGCTGAAGGCCCTGTCACTGGTAGGTAGACGGAGTCTGTCTCATGGCCTTCTCCCAGTGATGGATGGTCCTGAGGGGGGGTCGGAGCAGAGATCCGTGGTGGGGGGGTGTGTGTGGCTGGGGGGGGGCTTCACTCACATGCTTTTATAGCCTATAAGTGTAGTTATATCCGCTCTGTAATTCCCTGTCTTTTTTCTGCACCATAAGCCGGGCGGGATGGTTGGTCCTAGGCTCCGTTAAACAAACATCATCCTGGTACCTGGTGATGTCATCACAGGGCCGGCGAGCTGACACAGTTACGCACCATGTGACCAGAACACCAACCGGTCAAGAGCCAGAGCAGCGTGAGTAAACCCAGCGTAGGACAGTGAAGGATACAATACAACATTATCAGTCCATTTTAGAACAGAAATGTGTCCTTTTAAGAACAGGTAAAGCAGGGATGTGCACAGATAGACACGAGGTGGTGCTAGAGCACCTGACCTTTGCCCTCTGGACAAGGCAAGTGCCCTTTTGAAAGTTACTTTTTTTATATATTTTTTTTATAGTGTAGACCTACTGTATGTGGCCCATGGTGACATCGATCAATTCTCGTTTAAAAGCGTGTAATAATAATGCCCCAAAATGTGTTGTAATTTTGCCAGACCCCCCCCCGCACACACACACGTGCCCGCGGCACACCCGTGCCCCTCCCCTCCCTCTCTTCATTTGTCAACGGTAAACGTGAAAAGCGACACAAACGGAGGCGCTGCAGCAGCACTGCACACAGCACACACACCTCCTCCCTGCACGCAGCACACACACCTCCTCCTCCCTGCCCTTTCCCCATCCAGAGCGCCCGAGTGATGACAGCTAACCAGCCAGGTACACAAACCAAACCAGTGTATTGTTTGCCCCCTAAGCCTCAGTTCCCAAACTATAACTTGCATTTATTTTTCTTTGTCTCATACAGCGCCAAACAGCTGAGCCTAAATTAGCCGACTGCCCACCTGCTAACAAGCTAGACGCTCGTCATAATCAATTAATGGATTTAACGTAATGATGACCACACGACCAATGTCGGTAGAATTTGTTGTTGGTAGTTTGTGTAGCTATCAGTATACTTAAGCTGAAGGGTTAGGGTTAGGGTTTAGTATTATGTAGAAACAACTTGCGCGACAACCAAAAATCTCTGTCAGCACCCCCCCCCCCCCCGTCAACATCTCGCCACGCAAGGTGCCCTCATTTTTCACTGAGCACCTGCCCCCCAAAATGTCTGCACGCCACTGAGGTAAAGCAGCCTCAGGTCAAGTGTGCTAATTCCTCCAGAGAAGCGTTGGATCCAGCATGTTCAGGATCACCAGCAGGGTGGGCAGGATCCATCAGAACATCCTCCTCTGCACTGTTTACCAGTCTGGTTCCAACACTACTCATTACTAGTGATAAATGACCTGGTGATTACCATGAGAAACAGCGTTGGTAAGTGGATGGGGGTGTACCTGTCGAGAAGACTCATCAGCTAATAAATAGCTAATAATGAATTAATAACGAGCTCTCTGGTTCGGTTCACTCCTTCACATCCTGGTCTTTCAACAGATTCATCGTTCCTCACAAACATTCCACCAAGATACCTCTTTTTGAGCCTCCTGTAGGTGTCTCATCGGACGTCAGCGTCCTGTTCATGAATTAGTCCACAGTTCTAATGGGGGACTCTTAAGATGCTGAAGATTATTTTAACGTGAGCAAATGTGTCTGAGAGAGGTGGTGTGGGGGGGGGGGGGGGGTAGTGAGTGGAAGAGAGGGAGGGAGAGTGGGTAGAGAAAGTGAGAGGATGAGAGAGTGAGGGAGAGAGGGGGGAGTGGGGAGAGAGTGAGAGGGGGAGAGAGGGAGAGAGAGAGGAGGGAGGGGGAGTGGGGAGAGAGTGAGAGAAAGTGAAAGGGGGAGAGAGTGAAGGAGAGAGAGGAGAGTGTGGGGAGAGAGTGAGAGGGGGAGAGAGGGAGAGGGGGAGAGAGGGAGAGAGTGAGGGAGAGAGGAGGGAGTGGGGAGAGAGTGAGAGGGGGAGAGAGGGAGAGGGGGAGAGAGGGAGAGAGTGAGGGAGTGGGGAGAGAGTGAGAGGGGGAGAGAGGGAGAGAGTGAGAGAAAGTGAGAGGGGGAGAGAGGGAGAGAGTGAGGGAGAGAGGAGGGAGTGGGGAGAGAGTGAGAGAAAGTGAGAGGGGGAGAGTGAGGGAGAGAGAGGAGGACGGAGAGTGAGAGGGGGAGGGAGGGAGAGAGAGAGAGAAAGTGAGAGGGGGAGAGTGAGGGAGAGAGAGGAGGACAGAGTGAGAGGGGGAGGGAGGGAGAGAGAGAGAGGAGGGAGGGGGAGTGGGGTGAGAGGGGGAGGGAGGGAGAGAGAGAGAGTGTGTGGGAGAGAGAGTGAGTGAGTTTTGGACAGGGTTAACTGTTCATCTAGTGAAAGATACAGTCTCCTGTTACTGTACTAAGGCCTTATTCTAACACCAGACAGGCTGTGTGACCTTCACACATTAAACAGGCCTGTTAATTGACTAATAATAAAATGTTTTTATTGGGCAAAAAAGCCTTTAGGATAATTGAAATTCACTCTGCTTTTCTTTTTTTGCTGAGGTTGTAAAACATGCCTAGTTATGGCACTAATGAGAAAGAGTAGGATTGTGTGTATGTGTGTGGGAGGGGGGATCCCTCCACTAACCCCTCTACGTCTTCTCCTCCCTCAATCCTTCCCTCCTCCCCCTCTCCTCCATCCAAACTTTACATTTAAACCACTCTCATTAGATGGCAGATTACAGCCTATTGGTTCTCATTAGTGCCCACTGATCCCTGGCTGGGCTGTGTCCTAACATCTTTTAATTAGCACTCTGGAAATCTAATCGATGTAATAACTCAGATTAATCTCCTCTTTTCTTTTATTTCCACTCACTCTCTCATTTCGTTGTGTTCTTCCTCGGCCCTCAGCTCGGCGAGCTAATACGGCTCCGCAGGCTACATTCAGAGCCCTCCGGTGTAGTGGACGATGACATCAGGGTGTGTGTGTGTGTTTGTGGAAAAGGCAGTCCTTTACGACCCCAGTGTCTTCTGGGAAGTGGTTCTGTTTAATCAGGAAGTGATTTAGAACACATTACTGTCTAACCGAGTATAGTGGCCATTTTGGATCTAGACTTCAGCGTGATCTCATTTGGTGTCAGTTTGGCCGTGTCACAGACATGGTGACACACTGCAGGTCTCAGATTTACCGAACACTGAAATACAATACCAACGTATCTGACCCAAGGATACACTTAAAGGTTTATTGTTTATCTCTCAACTGTCTATATGATTGTTAGGGCTATAGACAGTGTCTGCAGTAGCTGTGTTTCTGTCTGTGTGATTGTTGGGGCTTTAGACAGTGTCTATAGAAACAGTGTTCCTGTCTATGTGATTGTTGGTGCTATAGACGGTGTGCGTAGCTGTGTCTGTCTGTGTTATTCTTGGTGCTATAGATCAGGGGTTCTCAACCTTTTGTAACTTAAGGCCCACTTTTGATTGTAAAAAAAAAAAACATGACAAAAAAGTACAAAGAATGAACTGTAAATATATACTTAATATGTGTTTAATATTACACTTGTCCGCTGTCATGACCAAAATACACTTGTTCCTCGCCTTTGAATATGTGACGTTCTCAATGGAAAACTCACATGAATAGGTGGTTGTGAAGTTCAGCAGAATGTGATCGCTTGTTTTGACAGAGAGGGATTTCTACTGGCAGCCAATCAAATGCCAGTCTGGGGCCCAATGGTTGAGAATGGCTCATAGACTGTGGCTGCGTTCCGAATCGCATACTTCTACTTCTTACTACCAGTACCTACTACAGCTGCCCTTAGAAAGTACGTACTTTGCAAGCAGTAGGCATCCAATTGGGACATACTACCTTGTCATAACATTGCGCCTTGAAATTAGCCCACATCCGTCGCTGTCCATAACGCGACATTCGTCTACAGCTGTCAACTCGCGCATGTGACGCACATTACCGCTGCGCAAAGGATTGTGGGTCAGAATAGCCAGAAAAGCCTGCTGGCGTGCATACTGCAAAATACGACCGGATGTAGTAGGTCATCCTGGTACTTTTGCCATACTGCATGTGGCATACTATGTATTGGGACATACTACATTCTGTTTTGGCATACTATATAGTAGGGTAGTAGGCGATTCGGAACGCAGCCTGTGTCTTCAGTAGCTGTGTTTCTGTCTATGTGATTGTTGGTGCTATAGACAGTGTGTGTTTCTGTCTGTGATGCTTTGTGCTACAGTATAGATGGTGTGTACAGTATAGATGGTGTGTACAGTATAGATGGTGTGTAGGTGTGTACAGTATACATGGTGTGTACAGTATAGATGGTGTGTAGGTGTGTACAGTATAGTACAGTAGCTGTGTTTCTGTGTCTGGTATCCAGGGCAGACAGAGTGACGTTGCCATGGCGTTACAGACAAAGGCATCAGGGTGTGACGGCGGCAGACTTGTCCTACCCTAGGAGAGCTGGCACGCCTCTCACTGTGTCATGATGAATGATTCAGGCAACACACACACACACACACGCACACACACACACGCACGCACGCACGCATGCACACACACACACACAGACACGCACACACACACGCACGCACGCACGCACGCACGCACGCACACACAGACACACGCACGCACGCACACACACACACACACACACACACAAACGCGCACACACACACACACACACACGCACGCACGCACGCACGCACGCACGCACACACGCGCGCGCGCGCACGCACGCACGCACGCACACACACACACACACACACACACACGCTCACACGCACACACACACACACAGCCTCATTGTAGTGTTGAATATTCAGACCCAGGCAGGGGAGGGTGTTTATTAGCCGCTCTCTCTCTGGTCTCTAAATTGTCTTGTTTGCTCGGCAAAAGAACGCAAACAGATGTTGTCTCCTCTGCTCCAAGCAAAGCTCTGTCTCCTCTGGGATTCTGACTGGACGAACCACCACGCAACACACACACACACACACACACACACGCTCATCTGACCTACATGACACACATATGGTATGCACACACACACACACAAATTCAATATTCTCCAAAGTAAAATAAATAAATAATTACACAGGACCTCGAAGGTTTTATTGGCCATACGGCAGTTCACACAAACACACGCAGTGAGTGAGAGGCACATGTGGATATGTGTAAGAATATACACTTTAATGCACATTCTGACATACAGTATAACGCTTTTGTGTTACACACACACCCATGCGCCTGCACACTCACTGACATATAGGCCCCATATAAAGGGTCCGTTTCAGCTCCTCACCCCACTCAAAAACACAATTTCACTCTTATTAAGAAAATCTGCATTTAGCAGGGCCACAGTGCTCCCAGTCGAAATTAATCTACTTTGACTGAACCCTAATGTGACCGCAGTCATCCACTAATTATTGTCTGGACGGCTGTGCACCAGCCTTAACTACCCTCACCCTCCTCCCTAACCCCCAGACAAGACCCCCCCCCCCCCCCCCCTACCCTAGCCCTCATCCCCCCTCCCTAACCCCCCCCCCCTACCCTAGCCCTCATCCACCCTCCCTAACCCCCAGACAAGACCCCCCCCCCCTACCCTAGCCCTCACCCCCCCTCCCTAACCCCCAGACAAGACCCCCCCCCCACCCCCCCTACCCTAGCCCTCATCCCCCCTCCCTAACCCCCAGACAAGACCCCCCCCCACCCCCCCTACCCTAGCCCTCATCCCCCCTTCCTAACCCCCAGACAAGACCCCCCCCCCCTATCCTAGCCCTCATCCCCCCTCCCTAACCCCCAGACAAGACCCCCCCCCCTACCGTAGCCCACATCCCCCCTCCCTAACCC
>NC_140242.1:1002868-1037868 GCF_949987555.1 Borostomias antarcticus | reverse complement strand
GGTTGGGACCTACAGCGTCGCCACTGACGGGAACACAGGCCCTTCTGGAGCGGGTGACTGTATTCAAGAAGCGCCAGTCATTCGATGTGTATCCTGAACGTTAACATCATGTTAATGTGCTTGTCTTCTGTCTCGTGTTCATCTCTGCATTGATTGGCCTGGCTTTGTGTGCGCGCGTGTGTGTGTGTGCGTGTGTGTGTGCAGATCGGGGGTGTGTGTCTCATTGCGGGGGTAATTACATGCCTAAGCCCAGACCTCCGTCGTCTCCTCATGGCTCGTGCTCGTCGGCTGGTGGAAAAGAGTCAGTTTTGATTACAAAGTAAACGGTGTGAAGTCAGACAGGGGGGCTACGACGCTGACGTGCGTTCTATCACGGTGATTTATGCAAATTATGCACATTATTCCCGCAGGAATCTCTCCTCGAAACCGGCAGGATAAATTGCCGGAAATTAGCCATAAAATGCGAGGTGCAGGGAGGGTGAGGTGAAGGCCGCCATGGAGCCAAGGACATGGGGCTGCCGTGATTACGCTTGGCCCGGCCTGGCTGCCCCGCCCCCTCATATCTGGCGTGACAGGCAGACGGACAGACAGACAGACAGACAGACAGACAGACAGACAGGCAGACAGACAGACAGACAGGCAGACAGACAGACAGACAGACAGACAGACAGACAGACAGACAGACAGACAGACAGACAGACAGGAGTCCTCATTACTCATATCACTAATCTCTTATCTTTAAATGTAACTGGAAAGCCATGTTTACATCCTTCAGAGATCTGGACACCCAACAAGCCAGAGTCTTCCCAGATTTAGATTCAGGATTAGTTGTCAGTGAGTGATAAACCGAGTGAGCTGGGAAGGGGCCAGTGCTTGTGTTGGGCCAACCTTTGGTATGGTCTCACGTTGGAGCACTGGCTTGTGTCCTGGATGTCCAGTTCTGTTATTGGGTCCAGTAAGAGTGTACGGTGCGGTCGTGTAGCTCAGTAGGAGCTAACCCTGTGGGGCGGAGCTCCACGACAGAGAGCGATGGTTCTATGAGTGGAGCGAAGCCCCACACGGCACCGACTTTGCTGACCCTGCAGTCTGCTCGCTGAAAATTTCGTTTAGGAGAAGTTGTGCAGGCGAAATCCGCTTATAGTGGTGCACTGGACCTGGTTGAACACAGGTGCGTGTACAGTATGGTATTTTTCTTCAGTCAATTGTAGCTGGCCAATAGGAGCTAACCCTGTGGAGTTCCACTCCACTTACAGAACTAAGGTTACAATGTGTAACCATCGTTTTTGACCATGTCAGGGTATGTTGCCTTTAAGAAAATTATGATCCCAGTCTGTTGTTGAATGGTAAATGGTAAATGGCAAGTTTTGATGCACTTATATAGTGTTTTTATCCAAAGCACTTTACATTGAAGGCCGCTCATTCACCCATTCACACACACATTCACACACCAATGGTGGCAGCTGCCATGCAAGGTGCCAGCCTGCTCATTGGGAGCAATTTGGGGTTCAGTGTCTTTGCCCAAGGACACTTTGACATGTCGTCAGGAGGAGCTGGGGCTCGAACCGCCGACCCTACAATCATTGGACGACCCTCACTACCTCCTGAGGTACAACCGCCCGTGTTGACAATAACAAAAACGACCTTTGTTGTGACGGTGGCATAGATGCTAATCCTGGGATTATATTATAATCAGAAACATGCTGTACAATCAGGTAATGGATATTTACCCAAACCTGGAAACAACTATGGTAGTGTCACTCACAAATGGTTCTGCACACTGCTTCTTACCCATTGGCTTACACCTCAGGCTGGCCTCTCCATTGGTCAGGCCCTCATGTGGCCACATGACCAGCTGTAGGCGTGCGTGATGTCAGTGAGTGACTTGCGTGGTAATTGTGTCGTCCTCGTGTCGTTATTTCAACGTGGAAGCCTGAGTTAATGAATATCAGAGACTGGAAATGAATCCCACCTTGGGATGAACTTTAATGGGCCCAGAGGGTCATCGCCTGCATGCTGATAAGGCTGGATGGAGGACACACACACACACATTACACACACACACACACACACACACACACACACACACACACACACACACAAACACACGCATACATACACACACACACACACTACACACACACACACACAAAGACATCACACACACGTACACACACATCACACACACATCACACGCACACACACATCACACCCGGATACATTCAGAAATACAGACAAATGTATACAATACATACAGATACAAAAAAAATTCTCTCTTTTAAAAATACAAAAGACTGACTTATGTAAGGAGCTAATTTAAAGATGGATCGTTGTGTTTTGGATTTCAAATTAAACAACTGCAATATAGACACGGTTTGATTCTTTCATTTGATTCTGAGCATAATCTCTGAGTTTAGGTGATTGTGAGAAGCGTAACAGACCCAGGTGATGGGCGGTGAATCAGCGTCCAGTCTGTCCCAGTAGAACTCTGCTGCTGTCCAGGCCTGTTAGAAGACCTGAGAAACATGACCCAGGGCCTCTCCATGGTCAACATGGACACCTGCAGTAGGACCAACTCCGTCTACCTCTCCTAAGCCACACAAACACACGCACACATGTACGCACACACACACACACACACACACACACACACTTCAGGAATTTAGGTAATGTTAACGTTAGCTAATGCATTGGAAGGAGCTAAACCATTTTTGCACACTTTGAGATGGCCTCTCAATGAAAAGTGCTTTATAAATATTATTATTATTATTATATAAATACACACACACACAAACCCACTCACACAGCCCCCCCCCCCCCCAACCCCCCCCACACACACAAATACACAGACACCTATGTACTACATTCTATACATTACTTGTGATTTAGTTGTCCGCTGGAACCAAATATGTTTTAGAAAAATAATAGTGAACATCCATGAAAGTAACAATTCTGAATATTCACAGAATACAGAATCCACTGGCAGTGCTGATACAGTAGTAGTGTTAGAACTACAGAGAATATAAAATAATCTCACAATAGAATTCAGTCTAATCTGTAGTCCCTACTGAAGCAATCACAACATTGTTTCTTAAAGTCGCACTGAAATGAAAAAAGCATTCTGTCCCATTTTGGTTCACATAATTGGTCATAGTGTTCACCTATTCAACGATGTATGCCAAAAAAAAAAAAAAAAAAATCTACTTTTGTTGTAATCTTATATCAAAGTATATAATTTCTTACTTCCTGGAAAACGGTAGGTCACGTGCAATTACGACAACAGGTACCTTAGATTTTAGGCCAATAATCTCACGACATCCACCCGTCAATCAACGCTATCCTTCTATCAAATCTGTCTAAAGTTCTTAAAACCCGTCCACTTGTCAATGTTCCAATCAAATTCTCCAAATATTATGTCCCACCCTCATAGCTTGTTTGCGTCGGAAATACGTCAAACTACGGAAGTTAGATGATCTCAAA
Source organism: Borostomias antarcticus (assembly GCF_949987555.1). Taxonomy (NCBI): domain Eukaryota; kingdom Metazoa; phylum Chordata; class Actinopteri; order Stomiiformes; family Stomiidae; genus Borostomias; species Borostomias antarcticus. The sequence goes on along the minus strand of NC_140242.1, from coordinate 1,034,391 downwards.
CGTCCGTTTCAGTGCGACTTTAAAGGTTTTTTTTCCCCTGGACATTTAAATCAATTACCTATTCTTCAGTCTTCCACCAATGAAGGACAAAAACAACACTTCTAAACAAAACCTGAGTGCAGTAGCCAATCCCGATTTACGCAACACCACAAACGGCTCTGTTGTTGAATGGTATCTTGTAATCCAATGGGAATAAAAATACATCAAATTACCACACAAAAAAAGAAAAAGCCACCAGTAAACAGGGATTAAGAGATTATGTTGGGTATGGGGGGTGATGTTACTCCATAATTATATTTCAGATGAGAGAATAATTCACACACTTTCTGTGGTCCGTTCAGAGAGAAACATGTTTACCTGCCCTCAAGACTGCCTCACACAAACATCCTCTTTACAGGGAACAGGGAACTATAGACACTTTAATATACTGTCATTACATATATTTCTAAATATTAAAATTAGTCAACAATCACTGGTAGTGGTAAATGCATTCAACATATTATAATGAAATACAACATTTTATTATTAAAAACAAAACAAAAAAACAAAAAACACACAATGGCATAGTCCTCAGAGTGTTTAACTAAGCAGTTTGATCCCGTCAGATGAACACAGCGGTTCATATGAGGCCATGGTCATGACGTCCTAGCTGTAGAGTTCCCTAAGGACCAGCACTCGGCATCCATGTTGCACACCGGCCTCAGACCAGCACAGAACATTCACAGAGGTTCATAGAACAAGCAGATTGAGCTGTACTGTGTTATGTTACCATCATAATTATATACTCTGTTCATGTACTCCTGTGTGAATTGAATCACTTTGCCTCTTTGTTGATCTGCGTCAGTAAGCCCCTCCGGCCTCGTTTAGAACAATCCTCTGGTTCATCTCACAGTATATATACCTCACAGTATCTACCTCACAGTATATATACCTCACAGTATCTACCTCACAGTATCTACCTCACAGTATCTACCTCACAGTATATACCTCACTGTATCTACCTCACAGTATATATACCTCACAGTATCTACCTCACAGTATATATACCTCACAGTATCTACCTCACAGTATCTACCTCACAGTATATATATACCTCACAGTATCTACCTCACAGTATCTACCTCACAGTATTTACCTCACAGTATATATACCTCACAGTATATATACCTCACAGTATCTACCTCACAGTATCTACCTCACTGTATCTACCTCACAGTATCTACCTCACAGTATTTACCTCACAGTATCTACCTCACAGTATATATATACCTCACAGTATCTACCTCACAGTATATATATACCTCACAGTATCTACCTCACAGTATCTACCTCACAGTATATATATACCTCACAGTATCTACCTCACAGTATCTACCTCACAGTGTTAATGTATATATACCTCACAGTATCTACCTCACAGTATCTACCTCACAGTATCTAACTCACAGTATCTACCTCACAGTATCTAACTCACAGTATATATACCTCACAGTATCTACCTCACAGTATCTACCTCACAGTATATATACCTCACTGTATCTACCTCACAGTATCTACCTCACAGTATATATACCTCACTGTATCTACCTCACAGTATCTACCTCACAGTATATATATACCTCACAGTATCTACCTCACAGTATCTACCTCACAGTATATATACCTCACAGTATCTACCTCACAGTATCTACCTCACAGTATATATACCTCACTGTATCTACCTCACAGTATCTACCTCACAGTATCTACCTCACAGTATCTACCTCACAGTATATATACCTCACAGTATCTACCTCACAGTATATATACCTCACAGTATCTACCTCACAGTATCTACCTCACAGTATCTACCTCACAGTATCTAACTCACAGTATATATACCTCACTGTATCTACCTCACAGTATCTACCTCACAGTATATATATACCTCACTGTATCTACCTCACAGTATCTACCTCACAGTATATATATACCTCACAGTATCTACCTCACAGTATCTACCTCACAGTATCTACCTCACAGTATCTACCTCACAGTATATATACCTCACAGTATCTACCTCACAGTATCTACCTCACAGTATATATACCTCACAGTATCTACCTCACAGTATCTACCTCACAGTATCTACCTCACAGTATCTACCTCACAGTATATATACCTTCACAGTATCTACCTCACAGTATATATACCTCACAGTATCTACCTCACAGTATATATACCTCACAGTATCTACCTCACAGTATCTACCTCACAGTATCTACCTCACAGTATATATACCTTCACAGTATCTACCTCACAGTATATATACCTCACAGTATATATACCTCACAGTATCTACCTCACAGTATCTACCTCACAGTATCTACCTCACAGTATCTACCTCACAGTATATATACCTCACAGTATCTACCTCACAGTATCTACCTCACAGTATCTACCTCACAGTATCTACCTCACAGTATCTACCTCACAGTATATATACCTCACAGTATCTACCTCACAGTATCTACCTCACAGTATCTACCTCACAGTATATATACCTCACAGTATCTACCTCACAGTATCTACCTCACAGTATATATACCTCACAGTATCTACCTCACAGTATCTACCTCACAGTATCTACCTCACAGTGTTAATGTATATATACCTCACAGTATCTACCTCACAGTATCTACCTCACAGTATATATACCTCACAGTATCTAACTCACAGTATATATACCTCACAGTATCTACCTCACAGTATCTACCTCACAGTATATATACCTCACAGTATCTACCTCACAGTATCTACCTCACAGTATCTAACTCACAGTATCTACCTCACAGTATCTACCTCACAGTATCTACCTCACAGTATCTATACCTCACAGTATCTATCTCACAGTATATATACCTCACAGTATCTACCTCACAGTATCTACCTCACAGTATCTACCTCACAGTATCTACCTCACAGTATATATACCTTCACAGTATCTACCTCACAGTATATATACCTCACAGTATCTACCTCACAGTATCTACCTCACAGTATCTACCTCACAGTATATATACCTCACAGTATCTACCTCACAGTATCTACCTCACAGTATCTACCTCACAGTATATATACCTCACAGTATCTACCTCACAGTATCTACCTCACAGTATCTACCTCACAGTATATATACCTCACAGTATCTACCTCACAGTATCTACCTCACAGTATATATACCTCACAGTATCTACCTCACAGTATCTACCTCACAGTATCTACCTCACAGTGTTAATGTATATATACCTCACAGTATCTACCTCACAGTATCTACCTCACAGTATATATACCTCACAGTATCTAACTCACAGTATATATACCTCACAGTATCTACCTCACAGTATCTACCTCACAGTATATATACCTCACAGTATTTACCTCACAGTATCTACCTCACAGTATCTAACTCACAGTATCTACCTCACAGTATCTACCTCACAGTATCTACCTCACAGTATCTACCTCACAGTATATATACCTCACAGTATCTACCTCACAGTATCTACCTCACAGTATCTACCTCACAGTATCTACCTCACAGTATATATACCTTCACAGTATCTACCTCACAGTATATATACCTCACAGTATCTACCTCACAGTATATATACCTCACAGTATCTACCTCACAGTATATATACCTCACAGTATCTACCTCACAGTATCTACCTCACAGTATCTAACTCACAGTATCTACCTCACAGTATATATACCTCACAGTATCTACCTCACAGTATATATACCTCACAGTATCTACCTCACAGTATATATACCTCACAGTGTTATGTATATCTACCTCAGTGTTGCCTGTGTGACCTGGAACCTGGGACACACACACACACACACACACACACACACCATACACTACCAGAAGCCTGACAGAGCTGAGTTACAGTGCAGTGTTTGATGTTTGATGATTGATTTGGTGGCTCGGCCTATGTGGGCCATATTTCTTCCCTCGCTGTTTATGGCCCAGCGTGGATGATTCAATCCCAGAGTTTGGGCCTGTTACTGATAGGAAGAGGAGCCTTCTATCCGCAGCGCTCATGTACATTTTGAATTTCCATGTTTATCATGCTTAGTATACATCACATCTGCGGTGTGAATAGGCACCCTGCTGGCTCTTGATATGGTAAATTGGATATTTTATGGTTTATGAAAAGGGGGGGGGGGGTTATCTATCATTTTTATTCATGACCTCATAGTCCACCCATAAACACCGATAAGACGGGTTGGGCTTTATTAAATTCATGAATAGAAACGATGTTGTTGATTATGGCTACTGTTAGCCTCTGGCTACTGGCCTCGTCAGTCGTCTTCCTATGAGACATGGAGCGCCTCAGTATATACAGCGCCTCAGTATATCACCTCACAACCGCATGAGATATACTCAGACTGGCTCTCTTCCCACTGTGTAGTACCTGCTAGTTTAGCACCCATTACAATGCTCCGTCAACACTGTGTTGATCTACGCACTGTTACCGTATGTACATAGGAGGGGTTTGTGGAGAGGCAAAGAAACTTTTACAGTTAAGTGGAGGGAAAGGCAGAAATATCAACCTGGCTCCCTTATCAACAGAGAGATGTCATCATTTAGAATGAACATCTTGGCTTTTCAACCCTTTCTTTGTGCCTTGTCGGCGTTGTTTCCTTTGGGTCTTGTGCTCTGTCTCTCACACACACGCTCCACACACACACGCGCATGCACGCACGCACACACACACACACACACACACACACACACACACACACACACACACACACACACACACACACAGTGAGTATGGCTCTGTCTCCCCCCTTGGGAATAGCCTCCTCTGAGCTAATGTGAGTATTAGTATGGGTTAAATGCTCCAGTCATTTGTGCATTAATGCACATTGCATAATTCATGTTTTTTGTGGAGTCTCTGTTTTCATCAGACAGAAAGCTGCCGTTACTTTGCAGTTGTTTTTAACTGAAAGTATTAATTTGTGGCGAGTCAGTTCCTGAGAGTAGGGGAGCTCTAAGCATAATTACTGACAGAGTATTTATACGCTTAAGTCCATGATTATCTCCACTCCTGATTAAGGCTCATTCTGTGGTGATTCGAGGCATTTATGCCGTGATGGGATTAGATAGGGCTGGGTAATGACCCTGCTGTCTAAACGTCTCACAAAGACTCTGGACCAGGATTTGAGATTGGAGGAAGATATGACAATATTATGAAGCGGATACGCAAACTCATACCCCTGCCATGGGAGTCAGGTGCATTCAAGATTTAGTGTGAGCTGAACAGACTTAATAAGGTTCACTCCAAAGGCATTAGCTATTGGCTTATGGCGAATAGTTTGTGTTCTTAAGGAATAGTATAAAAAAGATACATATTATGCATGTATAGATTTTGTAATTTTATTTGTGACATATTATTTGTATTATTTCATATTAGTGTGCCATATTATCTATGTGTGACATATTATTTGTATTATTTCATATTAGTGTATCATATTATTTGTGTCAATGTTCAAGTCACTAATGGAAGTCTTCAACTTCAGTGTGTAACCTCAAATACTCGGTGAGCCTTGACTTGAATCAGGAAGATTCTCATGTACTGGTTTGGTAATATTTGCCCAAGCTGTATTTGCCTGTTTATTTTAATATTTCCAAAAAGGCTTATACTCCAAGTTCTATTTGCCATGACCGTAATTACTATCGTTTTTGTATTCAAGTTGTTTTTATTATTATTTTTCCATTTAGCCTGATATTTGTTTGTCATTTATTAGACTAGGCTCTTCCTACTAGTCCTGACTAATCTTCCTGTACCGTTACTTAAGGACTCGAGTTTAATTTCATTGCAAATGCTCGCACGTGCTCAATGCTCAACCTGTCTAAGGGTGAATTATGTGAGTTATCAAAGACCAGATGAAAGTGTTTTCAGAATAGTTGAAAAAGTCTGCATAAAAATTCCGTAAGTATAAAATGATCGCCCTGAAAACATCTCGGTGAATGAATGAATGAATGAATGAATGGTGACGCTGTCCGTGGTGCTGAAGACACCGGGACGCACGCTCACTAGAATGCAGACTCGCTGTGTCTATTATTGAATAAAAAATTAAAATAAAATATAATTCTGACATTATGATAGGGTACTTTATGATGCAGCATATTATTTTGAGAAACAACAAAACAAACCCCTTATAAAAGACGCCTTTTGTATCATCTTGAATATCATCATTTATTTTGTTGGTCTGATTGTGGTTAACGTGATGCCATTTCATTTACATGGGTCTCTTCATTAATTTGTCACTTTTTGATTAGATACTAATTTGTTGGTTTGTTGTTGTGTCTTCAGGAAAGACAGGATAGCCAATCACAAGCTTGTCTATTTAATATAAAAAGTCTGCAGCCTGAAGAGTGATCACTGCTGAACTCCAAATAGATCCAGACTTCACTTCATTTAGTTCGGCTCCACGGTTGTAGCCCTCCTGGGTGAACTGGATTTAAATGTAGGCCTGTGCTTGTTGGGACTGTAAGTTGTTCCTAATGAACATTTCCCAGCCAGGTTTGTGAGGTAAACCTTCAGCCTGGTCCACATTCGAGTCCCTTGATGGACAGCAGACAGAGGACAGTTGCCAAGCTGACGGCAGTGCAGCTGATCACTGCTATGTCGTGATTAAAGACACCCGATTACGGCAATGATCAGTGTCGTAATTACTTTCCTTAATCACATTCTGGAGGTCTAATTGCCTTAACGATGTGTTTCATTAACGTACGTAGGTTAGTACGTAGGTATTACAGTCGACAGTTTTCATACACAGTTGTTTTCGAATTAACATATTAGACACCGTCATCGAAATTGTTTTAATAATCATAATTAAGGTCGCCAGAGCGTTGTCATGTAATACTAACAGACAGTCTCTGGTAGCCGCGGGGCGATGTTACCCACCACGTCTGGCTTTCTCTCACAAGACTCCTGCTCACACGCCAGGAAGTGACCGCTTCTGATGGAGCACAATATTATGTTTCTATTATTCTACCGAAAGCATATTTGGCACATGCCAAGGTTTTCAGGAGCAACACGCAACTTTTAGGAAACATAAAACAAATAACTACCTGAGATGAGAGGCCCACGCTGTTGCTAATAAATAAAACAAATAACTACCTGAGATGAGAGGCCCACGCTGTTGCTAATAAAATGTTTGAACAAGCTTAGACCCACACTACAATAATATAGAAAAAAAATGTTGATCGTCTATATTCACATTGCAAATAATTTTGCCATTAAATTCAGATTTTCATTGTCAGTTAAATCGGGCCTAGTCAAATATGTGGTGACATCAGACGAGCAGACATGAATATTAGTGTTGTTCAAAATATTTTAATAAAGCTTTCCAACACATAAACACATACAAATGTCCCTCTTTACCCACTGGAACTAACGTATCTACAGCAATCACAGCTTGACCTGACAACGCGCTGGTCCCTCAGGACCTCGGCCTTATTATGCTATTAACAATATTAGGAAACGCAAATTATACAGCAATGTCGGTGATGCAGAATACACCATGCAAACAAAAATAACCAATTAATAAATTAATAAAGAGAATCCAGAATGTAATTAGCATAAGCTTTAGAGATTCACCTGAACGTCCATTATGTTACAGTCTCAGTTAAATAGTCAGTAGGCTTGCACAACTGCTATAGAAATACACAAGTCAGATCAACACAACTTATTTGTGTGTAAATTACACCTCTTATAAAATTTTGTATCTTTGATTTTCCTCAAGACATTACTCTTGAGTGCTCTATAAAAAGTACACAAGGCATGGGGAGACTAGCAAACAGCAAAAAGTCATTTTATGTGAATCAAATAAATAAAAGCTGCAGTATTGTAGTTTATTAAACTACAATACTATGTGTCGGCGGTTGTCCATCTGTTCAAGTGAAATGGTCGCAGGTTGTCAGGTCACAAGTCTCCATAGGGTCCATATCTGCGCACGTGATAATCAGCTCCCTCTTGCAACATCATTTGCAGCCACTCATATACTTCTGTTTGGTTGTCACTGTCATTCACACCAGCACTTTAAGGGTGCCTCATATACACAATCAAGTATTGTCTGAACAAAAAGCGCTTTTTGAATGTTTTTGTAAATGTTATAAAAGTATTCATCGGCATTACTTCTTGATCTGTGTACTGACTGCAATACAGTGCCCTACATCTCCTCTCCAAAGTCGAAGTATTTTAGAAAGTGGTCGCCTATACTTTCGCATGTGCTTCTCTGAGTCTCTACCGGCCGCTGTTGTGATTCCGTTAAGGCTTGTCGGTACAATGTTTACACAGGCTGGAGGTGACGTTGTTGAAAAGGGCACATTTATCGGGACAGGAGGACGCCGCCACTCCGGTGGGGAAGGGGTACCCGGGCGGCTGCTCGTACGCGCCTAACCCGGGAGCTGCCAGGGCAGTGTTGGCGGGTATAGAAGCCGCGGAGATGGTCTGGCCTTGGTTGAGATACGCCACAAGCCGCCGCATCTCCTCCAGCGCCTGTGCCTGCATGAGGATGTAGTTTTTAGCGAGCAGCAGCGTGGCGATCTTGGAGAGTTTCCGCACCGAGGGGCTGTGCGCGTAGGGAATGACGCCGCGCAGCTCGTCCAACGCGTCGTTCAGATCGTGCATCCGCCGCCTCTCTCGCGCGTTGATGTTTAGCCTGAGCGTTTTCTGCTCCTTGTTTTTCTTACCTCCCTCGGGTTTACCCACGGCCACCGTCCTCCCGTCGGTCAGGAGGACCATCTCACACCTGCCGTCACTGTCATCGTCGGGACTCTGCTCCCCGCCGCTGCTCTCGGCCGCCGAGGTCCTGTCGCCGCTCTCCCCGTACTTAACACACAAAGATCCGGTGGGCAGACCCAGCGTCCCTCCTCGCCCCCCCGCCAGTCCTCCGGGCTGAATTGGGTCCGAGTCGGTCTGGTCGAAACAGCTGATGGGAGACTGGCGGTCTCTGACGGGCATGTCAATTCCGGCTGTCGGTCTGAAGTGGTCCATCTTCTTGCTGGACACGGCGCTTAGAGTTTTGTGAAAAATGTCTCCTGGTCCGTTCAAGTTCATTCTCCTGTCCATAGCCTTCCCGATCCCCCCTTATAGGCTACGACTGTGTTTTGGAGACTCTGCTTATGCTTCTTGGGAGTTTCTTGTTCTCTCTCTCTCTCTCTCTCTCTCTCTCTCTCTCTCTCTCTCTCTCTCTCTCTCTCTCTCTCTCTCTGGTGCTGCTCCTCCAGATCTCCACCGCGATCAGCGTGACGCGCAGGGCGCAGGAGTCTTTTACATCATGATCTCGAGGCGGGTTGTTAAAGAGCCTATTGGCACACGGGGGCCCCTCTCCTCTCTTTCTTTACCCAATCACGTTAACGTTTTAATTAATAGGATTTAAACGGTGACAAACAGTAAGCGCGTGTTCTTTCACTCCCTCGGTGTCCCTCTCCGTCTGAGTCGCTCCAGACACACTTCTAATGGAGTTCGGGTCTATCGTCACAGGGAATAAACACACCTGAGTACATGTTGTTTCTAAAGCACCGGGAACCATGCATCTGCACAGCGACATTGGTGTCGACAGCCTCCCGTGTGCTCAATCTAAAGATGCTCTCCATTCCACAGTGAATTAGACCGGGCCACACGAGATCTTCATTAACTGTTGAAACACTCAAGACAGTTGAGATATTTTCTGAAGAGTGTGCAATTTTCTCCCTTGCTTTCTTCTCCATCTTGATCAGAAGCCATTGTGACATGATAGGCTACACTAATAACCTTGATATGCTACCCTTTCCACAGAGACTGGTTCAAAAGTCGTTATGAGAAGGTGTCATTATAGTCTTTAGAAAAGCAGCACATTGATAACACAAATTCCGATATGTATTAAAACACTTCAGTTCTCTATTCATGAACCTTTGAATAGATACAAATCTGAACAATATTTGTTGCAGGTGCCAGAGTTATACACCCTCTCATTAACGTAGGCTACGATATGAATCTCAACGGTAGGTTAACCATGCCTACACACGACACGTTCATAACGTCTTTCCCTGGCAGTGTTCCTACACCGGGACTAATCCTTGTGTTGAACTCGTACATTGCTTGGTTATATTGCCATCTACTGGTAAAAAGTGTGTGCTACACTAATGTCTATGAGCATCCATTCATACTGAGGGACACTGCCCGTCTAATGCTGTATACTGTATTTGAGATGATTTTGATTCTGGTCAGGAGGTCAGGGGTGACCAAACAAGAGACTATAGCCTACATGAATCTGCTGCCATGTAGCAGAACAGGAGTCTCTGTGAGAACAGCTTTATCCAAACATCTGTGCTGCATTAAACCACGGAAATCACCAAACCCTTTAGTGGGGTTAGAACCAGTAGAACCCCCACCCCCCCCCCCCCCCCCTCCGTCAAGGTCAATGGTTCCCCTGTGTCGAGCAGAACAATTATCCTCCACTTACACAGACACTCACACCCTCTGAACCAGATTCTTCATCTTTCCCCCTCAGCTTCATCACTGAGGAGTGAAGACTCTGTCTGTGACCCGAGTCTGCAGAGGAAACACCTTCATGGCCAATCAAGTCCGGGCTAATGAGACCGATGGGCCCCGGAGCGCCGGAGCAGGCGTCACACACACACACGGCCCGTCACACACACACACGGCCCGTCACACACACACACACGGCCCGGCGGACTCCACAGGACGCACTCAGCACTTTGATAATGGCGCCAGGCTCCAGGAAGGGTGTTTTAACTCACAATAGTGTTCATCACCTCTGAAGATCATTTATTTAATGCATTTAGTTCATGGAGAATGTGATTTTGAAATGGGTCTTACTCAGTTGTAGGCTATTCAACATCTAACAGTATTGGTCCCATATAATTCATTGAATTTTATTTTAAATTCCATAAATCCCATAATTTCTGTTTTGTGTTCTGTGTGAGGAAGTAAATATGACATGGTGATGGACTGATCCGGTGTGCTGCTGAGTGCTGATCTGTCTTCATAAACACCTTTGTGATCTCACCTTTCACAGGCTGCCCAACGCTGTGCAGGACATTTTTTTTATGACATGTCCTTGGTACTGCATGTGCTGTCTGGTATTATAAGTGAGTCAACTGTCTTTTTGAGGTATTTACTGGTTTATAAGTGAGTCAACTGTCTTTTTGAGGTAGTTACTGGTTTATAAGTGAGTCAACTGTCTTTTTGAGGTAGTTACTGGTTTATAAGTGAGTCAACTGTCTTTTTGAGGTAGTTACTGGTTTATAAGTGAGTCAACTGTCTTTTTGAGGTAGTTACTGGTTTATAAGTGAGTCAACTGTCTTTTTGAGGTAGTTACTGGTTTATAAGTGAGTCAACTGTCTTTTTGAGGTAGTTACTGGTTTATAAGTGAGTCAACTGTCTTTTTGAGGTAGTTACTGGTTTCTACCACAAGATGGCAGACAGGATCCATGAGTTTGAGAGCGCTGAAGGCCTGAAAGAGATGAACTACATATAGGTGTTTATGGACTAGATTTTGTTTCACTACACAGATGTATATGTTTGAATTAATTTATCAAGGGCTTGACAATTAGCTAGACCAACATTGCCGATTTGGGCTCCAACTTGATCACAGGAAATACACAATAAAAGCTCAAAAGCGCCTCTGGGTCCATATTTCATCCAGATGATAAACTCAAATCTGATAAATGAATTGATTAGCGTCCAGTATTTTCCCCAATGCATGCATTTTCATTTGGAACATAATTCATGTTATTGAAGTCCATCTCGACCAGTGTGTTCAGATATAACGTATGGATATAAAATAATAAGATGGTATGTCAGTGTTGACCATGAGTGACATAGGCCTACTTGTGAGTTCACTTCACTTAATTTTACTCACCTTTGTGTCTGTTCCACAAACATGGCAATACAGTCAAACATGGCGATACAGTCAGGCCAACTGATTTATTTTGTACCAAGTGGCAATTTATTTACTGAAGTGGTCAGTTGTTATCAGTTACTGTGTGCGCCCCTCACCAGAGAGTATAAAATGTTATCTCTAGCATTTCTGGGAATCCTCAAAAACATGTTGATTTCTAGGTATGTTAACAGATGTGCTTGTTTATAGGGAAGTTATCTGGATGTGTGACGGGGATGGTGAAAGGATTATGTATTCTGCTGTAAGTAATAATTCACACTGGGTCCCAGGAGGCCTTCATCCCGACACATGGAGCAACCAAGAGAACAAGATTCTTTTTTTTTTGGTCCTTTTCTCCTCCTCGTCAGTGTTGAAAAGGTGATGATGTGACCAGAACAGATCCTCCCTGCTTTGTCCGGTGCTGTCTGTTTTATGATCCCCAAAATATCAATAACTTCCCCAAATTGCACCAATCATGTTGACCAAGTGCAGAAAATTGACCATATTTAGATGAAATGGTAGCCTAGTGTGTAATACTATATAATAGTATTACTAATATTACTTGCAAGATATTTAGCATTAGATGTTTAATGATTTATCGAAACCTTTTAAACGTTAGATTGATTGTCAGCGTGCAATGGCGCTTAATGCAATGCCCTATGCATGTATTGAAATTACCGCTATGAAATGACCACTAGGTGGCAGACTAACTTCAGAGCAGCCTAAGAGACAAATCCACAAAGCTTTGCGGAAAAGCCATATCGTTGCAATTCAATTCATTCCATGTTAATTCAGTTCGATTAATGTTTACGAATATTGGATTATATATTCTCATAAAATCACAATAGAATGTAGCATATTCCTTTACCCCTGCCAAGAGAAATGTTTTTATTTTTCCAGAAATGTTCATAATGTCCTACATAATGTCTGGTTAATTTCTCCATGTAGCCTATTTGTTATTTGCCAATGACACTACAAATACACACGACAAAAGACAATTATAGCCTAATAAATGCAAAAAATAACTGGCTTTCCTATGCGTGTGTGTGTGTGTGCGTCTGTGTGTAATAATTTTGTGAACAATTTGGTTTTGCTCTAGGAATTTCACGTCTACAATTGTGTAGGCTACATTTGGGCTTGTAACTGTGATAAATGAGCTGGCTTGCCTGGCGCAGGAGCTGAAACAAAGGCTTGATCAGCGGCTTGCGTTTCAGCACTAGAGAGCTGGACAGCGCTTTCCATGCGCACCGCGCCACTAGGCCTGTACTGTACGCGCACGTTCATGAACACTAGGCAACTGAATTACTTGAATTAAACCAGACAACATTCCTAACAGTGTCCACATTATGAATATGTTTCACATAGCAGCACACAGATTGCAGACAGGAGCTAGTAAATTTGTGCAAGTTCGGTTTATTCTGAAAAATACGATAAAAACAATATGAATATAAAAAATAGCGACAAAAAAATACAACAAACGATTGAACCTCTTCGTAATCCCGCTTGTATGTCCTCTGAAGGGCTGAGGTCACGCGCGTAACGGAAGGTTTACGGTTCCGCTCTTGGCATTCACCGCGTGCCTTAATTGTAAGACATTAAATCAAGGTCCGCTGTGAACACGGAGAGACAGAACCTCTGATCAGCTGCACCGTTAACGTGTGTGTGTGTGTGTGTGTGTGTGTGTCTGCTGTATTCACTTTACCGTTGTAGCCTACATGTCGACCCATCATTTCCATAGCGTGACAAGGTTAACATGGATAAACATGGATATGTGCTGGCTGTTGCTTTGGCCCAAATCTAAACCTCGTCCTCCCCGGTGTGTCGTGTTGAACAGCCGTATACATTCACGCCGTTCGTTTGGTTTTACCGGTCATGCTGGCAACACCGGGTTCAGAACGGTGCTATAGTCCCAATCCATTCTGGAAGGCAAAAAGACGACGGTCCATTTGATGTTCTTCAAAACAGGGCTGTTCTAGTGAGCGTCTTGGGGTAGTGGTCCGCCATCCTCCCATCACACCTAGGATAAAACACAAGACGGGTCAGCAATCTCACTAGAATTTCAATCCTGCATGGAAAAGAACGAATACTACAAACATGGAGAATAGTTGAGATTTTCAACGCTCATTTATAGATCCATATTTAAATTGATAATCCAAAGAAAAACAAAAATGTCCCCATCGACAAACTGCACAGCCCTCGAGCCTTTGGTGCATCTCCCTGCACGGGTAGACTGCGCTAGAGGAGTGACTGAGAGAGGCTCGCTCCCCTCCCGCATACAGGAACCAGCTGTACTCCATCCCCGGGTTCCTCCCAGAAATCCACCCGGGACCGAGGACCAGCCGAACTATACCTCTGTGTCCCTAAAAGGGACTGAACCCCCGTCCCGCGTCCGGCCCCTTCCCCTCGCCGGCTGACTTTGGGATTAATGGCGCTCGAGCCAAACAAATAAGGCATCTGCCTCCTGCACGAGAGGATTGCATGGGGGCGGTGACGTCACTGGGGCAAACAGATGTTCCTCCATCCCCGACGTCCTGATCGTCGTCCTGTGTCCTTGAAACTAAAGGAAATTCATTTCAATCCCAGTTTGATACCCCGGATTTCTTTACTGCTTCAATTATTTGACTCCCTCGTTAGGCAGCATAGCCTAGCCTATATATAGTGTTAAATGTCAACAATAGTCAAAAAGCAATAGAGAAAATATTTTATGTTTGACATTTAAAATGTACTCGTAAAGTATGTGGATATGTATAACACCATTAGCCTACGTTATTTATTAATGTGGAAAGAATCATGGACAAATTTGAAGATATGATCAGTTACGCAACTGATAGGCTATAAAAATGCGCCCTCTCCTTTCTCACACACGCACGCACGCACGCACGCACTGAGAGTTAAGCAGGGAGGGGGGGGGGGGTGAATCTTTTTATTTTCCTATCATAACCTACTGTTTGATGTGGGAACTGGCCACGATAGCGATTTGGTTCATCAAATGTAAGATTTGCATGAGTCCGAGAGTCCACGCTTCTGAAATGAACTAGACGCTCATTGAATGTCCTGCTGTAGAATGTGCGAGGTGTGTGCTGCCATTCACTAGACCACGTTTAGACTACCGTTTCATAGATATTACAGGATCTCGACTCTTGCTTAGCCTACATACAGAATGGATTAACAATGTATGGCTATAGATATTAAGCCTGCACACAAGCTGCTTTGAGCCTTTAACGCTGTTCAAATCCATGTCTTTCTTCCATGCTGTATAGAGTTAAACACAGCAGAGATGCGTCTAATAATCCTTAAGAGCTGCAGTATCTATTTGGTTTTAATCCAGACAGCTGATTTATACTCGAGCTTTACTGAGTCAGACCTTGGTTTCATCGATCTGCAACATGACACCAAGACAGAATATATGCCATAGTCTATAATGTAAGATCCAATTAAACTGCATTGACGAGTCAAGGACCCTGGCGCTTAGCTCACAAGGCAGCACCATCACTGCCTCGTTTTCCTCATCCACCTGCTCATGCACAGCGGTGTTGCTATGCATTCCACAATGGGAACTAGCTCCTTGTGGCTAAGTAGGCTAACCTCTATTCCCGTCATTAAAGAGCATGTTTCCCGGCTGAATGCGATGCAAGCCCGAAGGGATGCTGGATAGGATTATTATTGCATTGCGTTGCCCACTCGGCGTCTGGGAGGGAGAAACAAAGGGAATCGCCATTTTAGATGGCAAAACCCCCTCCCTCATCACTCATAATTACACCCCTCTTTCAACAGCCATCACTGTGAGTTTATGACACAACGGCATATCAGCATATTACCGCCTTATCTCATAACCAATTGAGTCCACGACCCAGTTGACCCAATGTGCGCGGAACCATTGTCCTAAAGTGCCGCGCGATTGAAAAACACCCAAATAAACACGCAACCAGCCCATTATCGATTGCACGTCGACATTGGAGTAAAGGATATTCGCACTTTAAAACATTCAGATGGAATTCACACGTTTCTTTGTCAGTCCCCCGCGTCCCTGGGTCCTTTTCCGACGCCCGTAATAACAATGGCAAGTGCAACGTGGGGAGGCAGGTCCGTTATCTTTCTGGGCTCTGAGCGACTCTTTCACACCGATTTCCAATCACTACATTGCCCGTCTGTATGTGTTACATTGACAGTTGCAAGCAATAGACGTTCATTCTTGACTATTTTATAGATCATGGCATAAATGGGTTGACTCGAAACATGGATGTCCATACTCACCATCTCATGGTCACGTCATATGGTCGACCCCACACGCTGCTCTGTATCCATTGCCTTTCTTAAAAAATAAAAATAAACTTAAAAAAACAAACAGTTTATGTTTGAGTATTTTTTGCGTCAGCAATATTCCCGGTTCTTTTGGAATAGAGGTGGAGAACCGAAGAGTCCGATTAGCGTGAAGCTGATTCTACCAGTGAGACCGATGCTCCAGCCTCCGCAAAGCATGGCTGCGTTTTTTTTCTCTTTTTTCAAAAGAGGGCAGGTCGTTCTGTGCATTACAATGAGTTAAATCCCCCCCCTCTCTCTCTCTCTCTCTCCACACACACACACACACACACACACACACACACACACACACACACACACACACACACAGACAGCTTCAAGAGAACGAGTCATTTTATGATGTTATGATTCTATTCTATTCGTGTTCGTGCTGCATGTTAAAGCTATCACTTTATAACTATCACTGTAGATGGCAATGGGCTAGATTAGTGGCATCATCCAGGCCTAATCCAGCCTCAGATTATGAGTGTGCGCAATCGAATCTTCGTCTCCGTGCGTGAGGAGCAATTTGTCATTTTTAATACCGTTTGTCTGGAGAGGTCCATTAGTGCGTCACACTGTCACGCGTTATGCCGCTGGACCGCAGCTCAATCTCACTGGAGGCGATATTTCGTTCGACGAGCTTGCTCGTGATTCATGGGCATATATAAACTTCATTTTACTTCATGGCATTAAAATTGCTAAATTCATATTTACATCTCGTAGGCCTAACGATCATAGTTCCGAGATAATGGCCCCACACTTAACCCAACGCGCGTTCCTCTGGTGCTTTTACAGGCTCAGAACTATGGAGCTATGGGTTTATGTTATACTGAGGTTAGGTTATTAGGCCCATGCCACATGCCTGATAATATGATGTGCAAACTATTGGGTGGTATTCTCACAGGAGGTTCTACGTGGATAGCCTGGTGCATTTGGCATTTTCCTCATTAGGTCAGTGAATGAGTATAGACTGCAGCCTACAATTAAGCAACACTCACTTAACAGTATGTTTTGAAAATAGATCTTTAAAAGCCATATTTTCCATGAAGTCTTTGTACGTGTAATCTGAGATGTGTAGCTAAATGTGCTCGTAGCCTATCCTGCCTGTGTCTAAGGACATGAAAACGAGCACATCATCTTATCTAGTCATTTTCAAAGATGGAGGCTACAGCCCAGTGATGGTTTGGTTTCACAGGGCTTTAGGTGCGAGGATCCAGGTGTATGAGGAGGCAGTCAGTATTGAATTAATAATTGATTGAATTGAGGGCCATTCCCCTGGTTTCTATTCCCTTCACTTCCTGCCTCGATCGACTGAGAGGAGAAATATCCAATTGAACCGCCCCGGTGTTGAATCACACACGAGGCCCCGCGGAGGGATGATGTCATGAGTAACCCCACTCAACCCGCGGAAAGATGATGTCATGAGTAACCCCACTCACCCCGCGGAAAGATGATGTCATGAGTAACCCCACTCACCCCGCGGAAAGATGATGTCATGAGTAACCCCACTCACCCCGCGGACAGATGATGTCATGAGTAACCCCACTCACCCCGCGGAAAGATGATGTCATGAGTAACCCCACTCACCCCGCGGAAAGATGATGTCATGAGTAACCCCACTCACCCTGCGGAAAGATGATGTCATGAGTAACCCCACTCACCCCGCGGAAAGATGATGTCATGAGTAACCCCACTCACCCCGCGGAAAGATGATGTCATGAGTAACCCCACTCACCCCGCGGAAAGATGATGTCATGAGTAACCCCACTCACCCCGCGGAAAGATGATGTCATGAGTAACCCCACTCACCCCGCGGAAAGATGATGTCATGAGTAACCCCACTCACCCCGCGGAAAGATGATGTCATGAGTAACCCCACTCACCCCGCGGAGAGATGATGTCATGAGTAACCCCACTCACCCCGCGGAGAGATGATGTCATGAGTAACCCCACTCACCCCGCGGAGGGATGATGTCATGAGTAACCCCACTCACCCCGCGGGCTGAAGCAGTCGGTGCTACAATCTACATCCTCCATCACGTGAGCGAGGCGTTAACCTCACCCCCCCGTGCACTGCTGAGGAGGATGCTGGGCCAGCTCCTTCACACAGCCTGTACTCAATTTACACTTCATTTATATGCAATGTAGGAATGCCCTTTATTATAAGTTAAATACACACGCACACTGTCCTATGCTATCTATAGCTGTAGCCTAGCTGATTGAAATGCCTTTTTTTTTCTCTCCAAAGCTGACCTTTGCAGACGTGGGGACAGGGCCTACGGGAGGCGATCTGGCTCCAACTTCAGAGGGGGCTTGCAAAGCGCGTCTTTTCCCCGGGAGATAGGGGACCGCTATTGTTCCCGCTGAAACAATGGACGCTGCGGGCGACGTGCAGCGGTGCGCGCATGAATGGCGCGGCGGCGGGATGTGCGCGGGTCAGTGCGCGGGTCAGTGCGCGGGTCAGTGCGCGGGGTCCCGTCCCAAAGCCCCGTTCCCAGCGGGACACAATGAACCTGCTCCTCCGGGTCACAGGCCAGTCCCTTTTGTCCCGCACTTCAAAACAGATAAACATTTATTAATCAAGAGAGGGCCCCCGTTTTACTGTGAAAACAGAGCTAGAGAGGGAGAGAGAGCGGGAATGGGGTGAGGGACAGGGAGAAAGGGAGGAGAGAAGGAGAGGAATGACCACTCCGTGCAGATGCATACCATCATTAGGGCAGGCAGAGGTGGAACTTGCACAAAGTTGGAAAATGTTGCCAAACAGTGTAGTAGGTTATAGAGACAGATCTACGGACTGGTAGCCAATCAGTGGGAGAATGGAGTTGCTGCAAGTGCAAGGTCTTCAAGTAAGGCTGAATCTGGAGCTATATATGACCAACCCCCTCTGTGGTTGGATTTGTAGAGGTATGTGCAGAATTAAAACGAGAATAATGATCAAACCCAATAGTGGTTATACAGGGACACGCTGTTTTATGTGGACGGAATTGAAAGTGGTAGCCTGTCGCCTTGTCCTGCGCCGATCACCGGATTAAACACATTTATGTTTAGATAATAGCCGATATTTTGTAAATGACACTCGATGAGTTGTTTATGGGGGTGCTGTGCAAAGGGAATGGTAGAAACTGCATTATCTGAGTGGGGAAATCGTCTTAGATGAGACACAGCCTTTCTTTTTGCAAGTCTTTTAGAAGGTTAACGATGTCTGTTTAGAACAATCCGATTTCTGTTTTTTTTGTTAACAGAGCATCTGAAGTCGAACTAGTTTATTAGGCTCGTATACGCCTCCAGCATCTCAGAAGGTTAGACAGGGTTTGCAAGTCCACTAACAGGCTAGGAGACGCTAGGCTAGCCTACTGCTACAGCACATTGTGTGTAGGCTACTATTTATATAAAGGACATTCCTACATTGTATAATTAAATTGTAGGCCTAAATACATTTTGTGAACATTTTGCGAGACATCCATGATGTAAATATAATTATGTGGTTTTGATTTAGGAAGAAATCGAAAATGTCGAAAACAAACGAAATTCGAACTGCATGTCACTGTAAATATGTTCACATACACGTGACTCCTCTCCATGCCTGTAAATATGCCCGGTCAATCGAAAGGTGTCATACTGTATAGTTATATCTACTTTTACAACGGGTTGCCCATAACTAACCGTGACCCTCCTCCTACCCCAGCTCACACATTAACACAACACAGCACAACACACCACTAGTGCCCCAATAACCTTTTATTAGCATAGCACTTAACATCAAACCCAAAGCCTGTCTTAAGATCACTGAAATAAGAACCACTGTAGACTTAAGATGGGACTTCTGTCTTTCCTCCATCCTAGAAACATACAGTTGTTAGTTAACATTGTATTTAGGGACAACACGACAGCATTAGCATCAGAGTTGATCTGGTGGTTTAATAACATTACTCTGAAGACATATCACGCCAAATTATTAGATACAAAAGTAGAATTAGATTTCTATTTTGGCCAGGTAGGTTTTTACAGATCCTAGGTCAGTTGGTGCAGAGCATTGATGGATAGACGACATTAGACAGGACAGCGCATTGACAGGATGGTGCAAATGACTGCAAAGACAGGACAGAGCAAAATAAAAAGCAGTTTATTGACTATAATCTATTATATTTAATACCAATATATTCTCAGTTATATTGTGACATTTCTGACAGGGACCATATGACTTTGTACCACATCACAATGTCATGTTTTCTCATTCTTACAATATGACCATTTAGGAAGCCTAAATAGCCTAAAACCTATCTTCTCATGTCCAGTATCTCTGCTGGGGACCGATGTCCTCATGTCCAGTATCTCTGCTGTGGACCCATGTCCTCATGTCCAGTATCTCTGCTGTGGACCCATGTCCTCATGTCCAGTATCTCTGCTGTGGACCCATGTCCTCATGTCCAGTATCTCTGCTGTGGACCCATGTCCTCATGTCCAGTATCTCTGCTGTGGACCCATGTCCTCATGTCCAGTATCTCTGCTGTGGACCCATGTCCTCATGTCCAGTATCCCTGCTGTGGACCCATGTCCTCATGTCCAGTATCTCTGCTGTGGACCCATGTCCTCATGTCCAGTATCCCTGCTGTGGACCCATGTCCTCATGTCCAGTATCTCTGCTGTGGACCCATGTCCTCATGTCCAGTATCCCTGCTGTGGACCCATGTCCTCATGTGTAGATTGCAAGAACATAAATGGACTGTGATCTGATGTGAACGGTTTGATTCCTGTTGTTCTGGTAGACTAAGTTTCATATTGTAATCAGGTTACATTGTGAATCGCCTGGCTGGGAGTCAATAACCTAATCATTGTGGTCAGCTGTACATGACAGGAAGTGGGAGGATGGGCGTGTTTGTGTGATAACCCACATAAACATACACTTAAGGGTATTCCTGGAACTGGTAGCCTATGTTTGAAGGTGAGGTTGGTGCAGATGCCCGGGCTAGAAGGAAGCGCAGGGATCCCTTTGGTGGAGTTTAACACACGTTCATGTCCCATTTCATTTTAATAGGGGTGTGTATAAGCAGAAACATATTTGCATCGACATATCATAATCCCATAATATCAGAGCCAAACCATTATAATCATATCCAACCCATTATTTACACATAGGCCTACTGTACACATTGACTGCAAAATGTTAGCGTTTTTATGCTGCTTATTGCTTATTTGCTACAATGTAGAATGATCTCTCTTTTTGATCTTCTTGTTGTTACTAGAGCAACGCATCCTACATGTACAGTATGTGACAGAAATTTTTTGCAATAGTTAACTATTTGTTACATGACATATAACATGGTAATTACCCTACAGTAGTATAGCATTCTATCCCTCAGAAACTGTTTAACACTGGTCTGCAATTTCACCAACTAGAACCTGCTTTTTTAATAGACACAATATTAAGATTCACTTGAATATGACTAAGTTTTTCAATGTGTTTGCCCATACTGCAGATTAAAAGCAGAGAAAAAGTGTGCGGGAGTATGTCATCTTTCATTTGAAACTTTTAAGTGGATTTACTCCCAGCACTACAACATTGTGAGAGTGTGCATGTTGGCGTTTTGACTTGGCCCAAGGTACCCAGACAGGATGTTCTCCAAGGTACCCGTGCCCACTGACAGGACGTTCTCCAAGGTACCCGTGCCCACTGACAGGATGTTACCCAAGGTACCCGTGCCCACTGACAGGATGTTCTCCAGGGTACCCGTGCCCACTGACAGGATGTTACCCAAGGTACCCGTGCCCACTGACAGGAAGTTATCCAAGGTACCCGTACCCACTGACAGGATGTTATCCAAGGTACTCCGAACAGCAAACAGTTGTTGTTGTTGTTGTTGTTGTAGTTGTATGGTTGCGTGCGAGCAGAACCAGGTCACCTGCTTATAGACCTTCTGGCTGTTAAAGCATCCGCCATGTTCTCCATCCTCACTGATGAGACCAACTGGCCTAGTTTTCTATTCATCTGATGTTTTTCTGGAGAAAAACTAAATGTTTGATTTCTTAATTAAAGTCCATTCATAGTGTCTGAAAGAAACAGGTTAGTAGAGGCATAGTTAAATCGATTATTCATTAGATTGTATCTCTATCTATAATTTGGGTGATGGGTACTGTATGCACACTAGGTTAATGCATTTAAAGCTTTGATATCTGATTGTGGGGTTGGTCTACTGCATGGGCTCAGTCGGTATAATTTTGCTTGACAATTTAGCAAAGGAATCATGAGAATATTGTAGCAACTGAATAAACATTCTCTTAAATGATTCAGGGAAAACTCTCATGCCACATGTCATGACTAAATAACCTGGTCTGTAAGGACTAGAAGGGATAAATACCTCGACTCTCTTCTCCCTCAGAACCCAGTGTTTTGTGTGTGTGGGAGATTTAAAGAGCCCGGGGTTGAGTGGGAGACCTTCCTGGTCTCTGACATGACTGGGGGGGTCAAACGTGCATGTAGGGCACCTGGTCCTCCTCCTCCCCCTCTCTCATGACTGGGGGGTCAAACGTGCATGTAGGGCACCTGGTCCTCCTCCTCCCCCTCTCTCATGACTGGGGGGTCAAACGTGCATGTAGGGCACCTGGTCCTCCACCTCCCCCTCTCTCTGTGATGTTAAATGTCAGCGGCAGCAGAGAGGAGAAGACTCCATTATTATGCGTTAGCTGGCAGATCATCACATTTGACTCCCTAAGCCATGGATCTCTTTTGTAGGTCAATTAAAGCTGTGAAAGAAAGAAATTAAATTTACACAGAATCATTAACGTTTGATTGTCATAGCACCTACTTTTGAGATAGCTATATATTGTAACAATGTAAGAACTCGGTATAAAGGGTGTCTCCTGGGGAAAATCTCACTCTCGCTTTACAGATACAATCTTTAAAATGGTCCCTTGCTCTATGGTACTTTTTCAGGATTCGAGATTCCTTTATTGTTACATCCCATTATACAGGTTGAAATTGTAACAATAATAAAATAACAAAATACGATACAATGATAGTATGAATAATGTATAGTGTGTGTAGAGTGCAAATGTGGATTGTTTTCATGTTTGTGTGTTTGTGTATGCACAGCTGTGTGTGTGTGTGTGTGTGTGTGTGTGTTGCAGGCAGACAGGCAATAGGCCGTTAATGTCTATTGTTCATCAGTGTGGTTGCTTGGAGGAAAAGAAATGTCCCAGAGACCTTTTCCCCACATGGCCGGTCCCAGATGAGGTCCTCTGTGACGAGGACGCTCACGGACTTGTAGTTGCTGACTCTCTCTACAGTAGACCTACTGATGGTGACGGGGTCCAGCCTCTCCCCTCTCTTCCCGTAGTCCACCATCAGCTCCTTGGTCTTGACGATGTTGAGAGTGAGGTTGTTCTCCTGGCAACACTGTCAGGTTGTTGACCTCTCTCCTGTAGACTAT
Organism: Borostomias antarcticus; assembly: GCF_949987555.1. NCBI lineage: Eukaryota > Metazoa > Chordata > Actinopteri > Stomiiformes > Stomiidae > Borostomias > Borostomias antarcticus. The sequence goes on along the minus strand of NC_140242.1, from coordinate 1,010,713 downwards.
CTTGTCATTGTTAGTAATCAGGCTTATTACCATTGTGTCATCGCTGAACTTGTGACCACCCTAGTGGAGCTGTGCGTGGCTACGTGGGCGTACAGGGAGTAGAGGAGGGGGCTCAGGACACAGCCCTGGGGGACTCCTGTGTTGAGGGGCAGAGGTGTTGGAGCCCATCCTCACCACCTGGCGTTGAGCCGAGGTGCAGGATCATCCAAGTCCAAGATCCAGCCACACAGACTGAGGTTGAGTCCCATGTCCCTGAGTTGGTGTTGAGTCTACAGGGGATTATGGTGTTGAGTCTACAGGGGACTATGGTGTTGAGTCTACAGGGGACTATGGTGTTGAGTCTACAGGGGACTATGGTGTTGAGTCTACAGGGGACTATGGTGTTGAGTCTACAGGGGACTATGGTGTTGAGTCTACAGGGGACTATGGTGTTCAGTGCTGAACTATAGTCTACGAACAGCATCAGATCGTTTCTGTAACCTAAGATGTGAGCACAGCTGATTTGTTTAGGTAATGTGTAATATCACCTTCCTGCAGCTTTGTAAATGGAGCAAGTATTCATGCAGACTCCATATGTTGTTTTAACTCAGTGCATTCATTTAATTAAACAAATGAACTGATTTACTCTGCGATTGTTCATATTTAGGTATCGTTGCACTCTTCAAAACGTTTCCTGTTCCTGCCATGCCTGGCTGTTCGGTCAGTCAGATATCCAGTTATGCTGAGTTTGACATGCAATTCTGTCACTGTGTTTTATCCACAGGTCAGGCCGCGGGTTCTAGGTCTTCGCCAGGTGCCTGTGATGACCAGCGGCCGGACCCCAGTCAGAACGGCTCCTGATACGACGCCCATTGAAGCCCAATCAGCCAGGCTGGTCGTTCTCTGCGTGTAAGTGGATTTCTCCTTTACCCCCATGGTTGTGAAATGGGGGTCAACAGGTCACTTATTGTTTTTCTATGCCTCTTTATCCCGGCGTGTCCCTGTGATGTCAGCTGTGAAGTGACAGAGAGAGACGGTCTCAGAAAAACCCAGAAAAAGGAAATAACTGTTATTACGCTCGCCGCGACCGCTCTGAACAGAGCCGCCATCCTACAGCCGGGCTGACGGCGTTCCACCGGGTACAGACGCATCCCCGGATGAGAAGAACACAAGTAAATATCACTTATCCCCCACAGCTTATTAAATGAACCAGCAGCAGCTGCCATAGATTTACTGAAAATATTGTCATTTGAGATTGTGTGACTGTGTCCTGCCTCATGCGACACGGACAAATTTAGTTTAAATGATATCAGTTAGCATTCTCATATTGGCCTTACAATTGTATCTGACTCATAATGCAATGACGTCCCCGTTTAAACATGATGGTGGTGAAATATTCCATCATGCCGGAGCTTCAGGTTCAGATTCAGATGATAATATCAGTCATACAATAAGTGAGTTTCTCAGAGCTGCTGCCGTATGTACACAAGCACACAATCACATGTCAGCGCTGCGTTTGTCTTCAGCACATAGCAATCACATACTCTGACTGACACCTTTGTTTCAGCAAGGTTTACATGCACCTTTTCATCCAATGAATATGATTAACCTGTGGCTTTCTACCAATTACCATTGATAATTCAAATTATATATACATAATAGAATAATTGAATCTGAATGAATGAAGGCTGGGTTTCGCTCATGCTGGTGTGCGTAGATGTCAGCATTCCCCCTGCAGAATACTGTATGTTTTCAAAAAAGGCAGATTCAGCCCCCAGTGTTATAGCTGCGCTGCCAAAACGCCTGCTAGATGAAACAGGGGGGGGGCTATATGAAGGGAGGGGGTGGGGGGGGGGCTATATGAAGGGATGTCATGCCTCTGCCTGCAATGTGATCCTTGCAGTAAAGCACAGACGTGCATCTCTCCTGATATCGTTGTATTAACACGGAGAGTAAAGGATGAGCGTGTATTAACACGGAGAGTAAAGGATGAGCATGTATTAACACGGAGAGTAAAGGATGAGTGTGTATTAACACGGAGAGTAAAGGATGAGCATGTATTAACACGGAGAGTAAAGGATGAGCATGTATTAACACGGAGAGTAAAGGATGAGTGTGTATTAACACAGAGAGTAAAGGATGAGTGTGTATTAACACAGAGAGTAAAGGATGAGTGTGTATTAACACAGAGAGTAAGGGATGAGCATGTATTAACGGGGTGAGTAAAGGATGAGTATGTTTCTCTCCCAGGCCATCATCCGGCCGAGCCTCATCCCTCCCGGCCCACTATGGGAATGAGGATGTTGAGCCTTGTTGAGTTAACGCTGATTGCAGCAGCAGCCAACATGTGAATCTCCATGGCAACAATAACGGTTGCCAGGCAACCGTGTTCTTTTAGGGACAGCGAAAGTGCCCAAAGGCTTACTAAAAATATATAAGGGTGTAACACGCCGTCGACGCCTCGACAGGATTAGCAAACAGTGGAACGTCTCTCAGACACATTTTCGGCCATTTAAATGCATTGTGTAGTCGCCATTATGGAGCTCCACTCAGACACCAGCGTAGGCTTTCTATGGATGGATGTATAAATCATTACATGAAATCAGTATTCCCTTCATAACCAAAAACACAGACCCATGACAGATGAAGCGATGTTCAAAGTGTGTAGTCTTATCGCTGGGGAGGGGCCTGGTCTGGGTAGACAGCGTGGTGTCATGGCTGGGGAGGGGCCTGGTCTTGGGTAGACAGCGCTGGGTTTTGACACTCACGTGTCGGCCATCTTGGCTCCCCCCACCGCCCGGCCAGAGCCAGGTGGCATGCGCAAACGCGCCGGAACGCGCCGGAACAAAGCATTCCATCAGCCCTGGTGACATCACTGCAGTCAGCTCAGCTGTTTCTGCCGGCGCTATAAATAGTGTGGTGGAGAGAGAGAGAGAGAGAGAGAGAGAGGGGGGAGAGAGAGAGAGTGGACTGCCTATGCAGAAAAGATTGAACTCTCCTGACCTCTACGCCTTGACTGAGAGATGCTCTGCTTTTTTCTCCCTCAGTAGAGGAGGTCAGCGGGATTTCCCAGCATGCTCTAGTCATAAGCTGGCTTGTTTACTGCATGTGTGTGCGTACTGTATTTGTGGTTTGAACGAGTGAATACTGTATTTGTGGTTTGAACGAGTGAATACTGTATTTGTGGTTTGAACCTGAAGACAAAGGTACTGTAAACCTTTTGGTGGTGTTCGGGATCTTGTTTTTCAGATGTCATTATAGATATTTTTCAGGTGTAACCATAGATGTAATTAAAATAAAGTTCTTAATCTTTAATGCTTTTGTCCAGTTTGTTTTTGTTCTATGTCAAATTTTATGAGCTTAAACAATGTTTATTTATATGCATACAATATAAGTGGAAGGGGTAATCAAAATGTTAAATTCCATTTGGAAAAACGTTGGCCTTCTTATTTAAGATCTTCATAATAAAGACTGATTGAAGTCATTATCTTAGCAGATGGCAAACGATGGCTTATGTAATCCCTCCAACAGTCTGTATTTTTACTAGCAGTGGAAGTACATATTGTATATCAGTCATTTTCTGTAGCAAAATGGAGGATAGCGTTCTGGAATGAAAAAGCCCAGCAGGCATTGCTCAGTAACGCGGTCTTACCCAGAGCCAGTGCAGTGTTGTGCAGTCACACTTTGTCAGCTGTGAAACAAGCAATTATTCAGTGGCCAAGCAGTGCGCTGCCCTTCTAGATGATCGTCCATCCTCCATTAAAGAGCTGCACCTGCTCAGTGCTACCAGTAGATAACACCTGGCTGAGAGGGAGAGAGAGAGAGAGAGAGAGAGAGAGAGAGAGAGAGAGAGAGAGAGGGAGAGAGAGAGATCGAGAGAGAGAGAGAGAGAGAGGGAGAGAGAGAGAGAGAGAGAGAGAGAGAGAAACGCAGCAGACAACGTAAAGGTAGCCCAGTTTTTCCACGGACGAGACCGAGAGCTGTTCTCTCTCTGCTCTCTAGACATCATGGGGATCTGCGGAGGTCGGGGTGTCGGCTGGAGGGACAGAAAGGGTAAGCAGAGCCGTGGAGGAGGCTGGGGAAGGAAGGAGAGGAGAGGAGGAGAGGAGACAAGGAGGAGAGAGTTCAATCCCTGGGAGGCACTGTTGGGAATGCAGCAAACCCAGAGCAGCCAGTGACAGAGCTGCACGTCTCCTGGCGCCGTGCCAGGGTTACACACTCCTCCTTACACAGCTGGGTTGGTCCACACACAGGGCCGGGGGCCAGGTTGGTCCACACACAGGGCCAGGGGCCGGGCTGGGGCACACAGGGCCAGGGGCCGGGCTGGGGCACACAGGGCCAGGGGGCAGCTGTTGAGTGCGGCGTTTATTGAGATCTGAGTCTGGCGAGTTCCACACCGTCCATCCCAATAGTCTGGGCCTGGGATAATTCAGCCTCTCCACCACCACCACCACCAGTACCCCCAGTACCCCCTCATCCTGCCACCACCACCAGTACCCCCCCATCCTGCCACCACCACCAGTACCCCCCCATCCTGCCACCACCAGTACCCCCCCATCCTGCCACCACCAGTACCACCAGTACCCCCCCATCCTGCCACCACCAGTACCACCAGTACCCCCCCATCCTGCCACCACCAGTACCACCAGTACCCCCCCATCCTGCCACCACCAGTAACCCCCCATCCTGCCACCACCAGTACCCCCCCATCCTGCCACCACCAGTACCACCAGTACCCCCCCATCCTGCCACCACCACCAGTACCCCCCCATCCTGCCACCACCAGTACCCCCCCATCCTGCCACCACCAGTACCCCCCCATCCTGCCACCACCAGTACCACCAGTACCCCCCCATCCTGCCACCACCACCAGTACCCCCCCATCCTGCCACCACCAGTACCCCCCCATCCTGCCACCACCAGTACCCCCCAATCCTGCCAGCCCAGGCTGAAGCTGGGCCCAGGGCCAGCGTGGTGGTGTGCCTGGCCAGACGCCAGGACGTGCGTGGGGAAGGAGGGGGTGGATGCTATGGCCTAGCAGGCTGGCAGCAGTGAGGAGCGTGAAGGCATTCAGCAGCGTGAATGTCCCTTTGTCTCAGAGCTCCACGCCAGGCTAGCTCTAATGAGGCAGCTCTTTGTGCCAGCCCTCTCCACATCAAGTGGGCTGGTGGACTCATTAACCTGACTACCGCAAATAAAGCAGGCAGGCACAAGAGACGCCAATGATAGCACACTTAAGGCCCCCGCTGAATCCCCCTCTGCACCACCGACCCCCCCACTCCTTCTTCTCCTCCGTCTCTCTCTCTCTCTCCGTCTCACCGGCTCGGGAGAGGCGCTGTGCTGGAAGGAAAGCAGCCTCTGGCCTAATTCAGGTGTCCCAAATAAGGGATGAGGACGTTTCCATTTCTGTTTCTCCGCCTTCCTTCCTGCAGTGTGAGGGATCGGTAACTGGCTCTGGTACCAGGATGTGCTGGAAGACGCTGCCAGCACTGAAAGGGTTACAGTACCTGCAATGGCTGAGCAACATCAACACCGTGAGTCTCACCAAACGGCCTCGTCTTCCAGCTTTTGCGTGTGTTGCAGAATTTAAATTCTTAGCGAGAAGACTGACTGCTTGAAGCACATTCTCCTACAGCCCAAAACACGCTGTCGGCAGGGGTGGATCTGCTTAGGCTTCATGGATACAGCTACAGACTGTATACAAATGATCTTATTCGACTCTACTGCACTCTGTGCCCTGAAAGCCACATAGCTTCTGAATTATACTGTAGTCTAAATCCATTCAAGGATGTGGAGCAGAATCAAGGGTTCTGTGACTACTGACAGGACAGGTCGCATCGTCATCTGACACGCTGCCATCCTCCATAGTTTTATCACCCATCCTGATTATTTATCTCTCCTCCCCCTCCAGGTTATTAACATGCTGCATTATGGCTCATGGGCGCGATATTGATTCCATGTTAATGTCATGTAGTGTTTGATGTATGGCCTTTGAAATTGCTCAAGCATTTGATCAGGTGGCTTTGCATGTAGATTAGATTCGTCACTTACCCCCCCACCACACACACACACACACATTATTACCCCCCCACCACACACAAACACACATTATTTTTTTCGTGATGTTTCCCTACATTCATTTTACGACCCCCCCTTGTCCTCCCCCGCAGTAAATGATTTTAATCTGGTTATGCTGCGTACACTCACCTCTGCACAGACTCAGTCAACAGAGAGAGAGAGAGAGACAGAGAGAGAGAGGGAGAGAGAGAGAGAGAGTGAGAGAGAGAGAGAGAGAGAGAGAGAGTGAGAGAGAGAGAGGAGAGAGAGTGAGGGTGAGAGAGAGAGGGAGAGAGAGAGAGAAGGAGAGAGAGAGAGAGAGTGAGAGAGAGAGAGAGAGAGAGAGAGAAGGAGAGAGAGAGAGAGAGAGAGAGAGAGAGAGAGAGAGAGAGAGAGAGAGAGAAAGGTTACTCAACGCTCAGCGTTACACTGAGCACTAACTGTCAGGATGCTTCATTTTCTAAAAAGGAATATTCATCCCAACATCAAAGGGGTTAGCGCTAGTTAATACCAACATCAAAGGGGTTAGCGCTAGTTAATACCAACATCAAAGGGGTTAGCGCTAGTTAATACCAACATCAAAGGGGTTAGCGCTCCTGACACTGACAAATTGTGGATGAGGTTTTCGTTAATTAAGTAGGCCGCTAATGTTTATTTAAATGAAATTTACTGTTGCATTATTGATTCGCCGCCGCAAAATTATCTGACACGATGCACACGGCTCTCTGATGGCTTAGGCAGGCGGGGGGGTTGTGAGGGGGGGGGGGGACGGTCTATGTATGGTAAAGGATCGTCACTTGGCGAGGGAGGGGAGTGGGGGGGGGGGGGGGGGGTGGTAGGCGGCGTAGCTGGATGGATGTGGTGGCCCGGTGTGTGTGTGTGTGTGTGTGTGTGTGTGTGTGTGTAGAGAAGAGAGGGGCTTGTGGAGGAGGCTCGTCTTTGTTTGCATTTCAACGGCGCTTGACAGCAGAGAGGAGTCGCTATGGCGCACGCCACGGAGCACAACTAGATCTATACTCCCCCATTCCTCTCTAGTCCAGAACACACAGAACACAAAGACTGTCTCCATCTCCCGTGTTTATCTCAGCTAATTAGATCCTCTTATTTTCTCCCCATTTTTCCATCATTCACCTTTTTCAAACGGGTTGGGTTTGACGTTCAGTCCCAAATGTTCCCCTTGTTTATGTTACAGAATGTGAGTAAAAGGATGATGTTCCTCCAGAGGAGCTCCGCATCGCAGCGTGAATTCAGAGCAGATCCCCCCGCTCAAGCGTGTGTGTGTGTGTGTGTGTGTGTGCGTGTGTGTGTGTGTGCGTGTGTGTGTGTGTGTGTGTGTGTGCGTGTGTGTGTGTGTGTGCGTGCGTGTGTGTGTGTGTTTGTGGGAACTTCACTGCATTTTTCTCACGTTGCTCCCAGGGGCGGGATCGAAGGGAAAGGTGATGTCATATCCATCCCAGAATACCCTGGGGCTCGGCTGGTGTGTGTGTGTGTTGTGTGCGAATGTGTACAATTGTTAATGTGCATGTGCAATGTGTGTGTGTGATGCGTGTCGATGCGCGTGTGTGCGTGTCGATGCGCGTGTGTGCAGCCAGTGGAGTGTGTGTGTGTGTGTGTGTGTATGGTGTGCACATCACACACACACACCTAGATGTATTGCCACAATTGACAGGTATGTACTGAGCACCACTGGTTACAAAGACTGAGTTAAAGTGAAGGATGGCCTTGTTGAGATAGCTAGCCCTTTCTCATGTCCTGTAATAGACTTGTTTATGCTCTGGAAGGTGATTGAGGTTGAGACGCCCTCGCCTG
>NC_140242.1:987458-992458 GCF_949987555.1 Borostomias antarcticus | reverse complement strand
TCAGCCGGTGCCACTCAACCCAGTGAGCTTCTGCGGGAGCAGAGAGGATCTCTGGGCTCTTCCCTGGCGGAGAGGGGAGAGAGGATCTCTGGGCTCTTCCCTGGCGGAGAGGGGAGAGAGGATCTCTGGGCTCTTCCCTGGCGGAGAGGGGAGAGAGGATCTCTGGGCTCTTCCCTGGTGGAGAGGGGAGAGAGGATCTCTGGGCTCTTCCCTGGCGGAGAGGGGAGAGAGGATCTCTGGGCTCTTCCCTGGCGGAGAGGGGAGAGAGGATCTCTGGGCTCTTCCCTGGCGGAGAGGGGAGAGAGGATCTCTGGGCTCTTCCCTGGTGGAGAGGGGAGAGAGGATCTCTGGGCTCTTCCCTGGCGGAGAGGGGAGAGAGAGGATCTCTGGGCTCTTCCCTGGCGGAGAGGGGAGGCCGTGACGCCGTGACAAAGCACAGACGTGTGCGCACGACAGCCAGGCCTCATGAATAATGCAGCCTCAGCCGTGGGCTATAGATCGACTGTGAATATTCATTTATTTTCCTGCCCTTTGGGAGGCAAACGCATATTCCAACAAAGGCATGCCGGCCGGGTTCTCCCCCAGCTCACAAGAGTAAATAAATAAGAGTGACTATCAACCAGATATTTACCCATAAATACCAACACACACACACAGCTTGCCTCCTATTGGTGGAAACGGTCTCAGCCCTCTGAGGAAGTAAATTGTTTTATCTGGGCTTCACTCTGTCCATGAAGTAGTGACCCCCCCAGTAGTGACCCCCCCAGTAGTGACCCCCCCCAGTAGTGACCCTCCCCCAGTAGTGACCCCCCCAGTAGTGACCCCCCCCAGTAGTGACCCCCCCCCAGTAGTGACCCCCCCCCCCCAGTAGTGACCCCCCCAGTAGTGACCCCCCCCCAGTAGTGACCCCCCCAGTAGTGACCCCCCCCCCCAGTAGTGACCCCCCCAGTAGTGACCCCCCCCCAGTAGTGACCCCCCCAGTAGTGACCCCCCCAGTAGTGACCCCCCCAGTAGTGACCCCCCCCAGTAGTGACCCCCCCCCAGTAGTGACCCCCCCCCAGTAGTGACCCCCCCAGTAGTGACCCCCCCCAGTAGTGACCCCCCCCAGTAGTGACCCCCCCCCAGTAGTGACCCCCCCAGTAGTGACCCCCCCAGTAGTGACCCCCCCAGTAGTGACCCCCCCCAGTAGTGACCCCCCCAGTAGTGACCCCCCCCAGTAGTGACCCCCCCAGTAGTGACCCCCCCAGTAGTGACCCCCCCCCAGTAGTGACCCCCCCAGTAGTGACCCCCCCAGTAGTGACCCCCCCAGTAGTGACCCCCCCAGTAGTGACCCCCCCAGTTCTTAAGTGCTCAGTCACTGGTCCAGGGGAAGCCCATTAGGGAGAGGAGGGGGGGACAGAGAGGATTCTGGGTGATGATGCTGATTGGATGAGGCAGAGAGGAGTCTGGGTGATGATGCTGATTGGATGAGGCAGTGCTGAGTTGCTTAGGTCACGACTAATCAACCTCAGAATAGAAGGCCGGCCTTAAACAACCCCCGATGCTGCAGCCCCATGCACACACACACACACACACACACACACACACACACACACACACACACACACACACATAGGCACACACACACACATACGCGAGCACACACACACACACACACACATACGCACGCACACACACACACACACACACACATACGCGAGCACGCACACACATGCATGCACACACACACGCAAACAAACACAAACATACACACACGCACGCACACACATATGCACACACACACACACACACGCAAACACAGGAACAAAAGAACAAACATGTACATACATATACTGTACATCTGCACACACACACACACACACACACACACACACACAGGGAGGTGACTATCAGCACGTAGATGATACTGTATGTCTGAAAATAGCAGGGGAGCGAACGCCATGAAGTCAGAGGTACTGTAGGACTGACTTCAGTTGCTGGACTGGTCATTGTTTAAGTCCCACAATGTCTAGCCTTCAATGTGAAAATAGGCTTCATACTGTAATCCTGTAATACTCTGATGTCATTAGCTACATTTAGCATTTTGGGAGTGCAGAGTGCATTTGCCATGCCATTATGTAGGCTTCACGTTATCATCTGTATTATTACTATAGGCCCACAATACAAATGATTATGATCAAATTAAATGATGTAATACCAGTGCATTTAATTTAATTAAATCATTGGGATAAATGGGAGAGATGGGATGAATGGGAGGCTTCATGTCCAGAGTGGTGCGCTCACAGACCCAGGGAGGAAGTGATCACAGCCGTTGTGCTGCGCGCATATATGGACTTTAGCAGGCATGCTGATCAATCTTGTTGAGTACAATATAGCCTAGCCTTTCCTTTGCTCAAAATTAATTATTATTTGCATGCGTGTGCAAAACATCTTTGTGCGCTCAAAATATCCCTTCACGCGCATGGAATTTTGGCACAAAAATAAATAATATAAACACCAAAAATAACCTGACAGTGCTCCATGATGTGGGCTACCATACCGTAGGCTATGATATCCATGTAATTGCACAAATTGACTTTTTGCCCACCAATTGCATGACCAATAATCAAAGGGCATTTCCAACCACATGGCTTTTGTTTACAATTCTGGACCGTTTGAGTAATGGCCTTTATGAACGCAAACCGGACCAGTTGGAAAATGTAAACAATGTATAATCCTAGCATTCATTCTAATCAGAAAATAGACCTTGAGGTGTGAACGCGACCTCAGTCTAGATAACATGTCCTGTGTCTACTCAGACTAGATAACATGTCCTGTGTCTACTCAGACTAGATAACATGTCCTGTGTCTACTCAGACTAGATAACATGGCCTGTGTCTACTCAGACTAGATAACATGTCCTGTGTCTACTCAGACTAGATAACATGTCCTGTGTCTACTCAGACTAGATAACATGTCCTGTGTCTACTCAGACTAGATAACATGTCCTGTGTCTACTCAGACTAGATAACATGGCCTGTGTCTACTCAGACTAGATAACATGGCCTGTGTCTACTCAGACTAGATAACATGTCCTGTGTCTACTCAGACTAGATAACATGTCCTGTGTCTACTCAGACTAGATAACATGGCCTGTGTCTACTCAGACTAGATAACATGTCCTGTGTCTACTCAGACTAGATAACATGGCCTGTGTCTACTTAGACTAGATAACATGGCCTGTGTCTACTTAGACTAGATAACATGTCCTGTGTCTACTCAGACTAGATAACATGTCCTGTGTCTACTTAGACTAGATAACATGTCCTGTGTCTACTTAGACTAGATAACATGTCCTGTGTCTACTTAGACTAGATAACATGTCCTGTGTCTACTTAGACTAGATAACATGTCCTGTGTCTACTCAGACTAGATAACATGGCATCCAACTATTACTCCACACTCCGCTGTGTCTTTAACCTCCTACACAGTCTTCCATTTCCACAACGGTGAGAAACATAATTAAAGGTGAATGTTGTTTAGGCAATCATCTGCACATTTATTCACACATCATGATCGACCTCTACGCAGTGCGTGGTCCAGAGTCAGGGGAAGCGCCGCGATTGGACGGCTCATTAGTCCGAGATTGATCATGTGACCGCGGGTTTGTGAGGACATTTCATCATTAATATTTCAGTGTAATTATTTGCCTGCGTGTTGACTAGCATCCTCATTCACACGTCAACAGCAATGATCTATGAATTATTATAATCAATGCTGTTTGGATTGTTATCTTTCTCCCTCTCGCTCTCTGTCTCTCTCTCTCTTTGTCTCTGTCTCTGTATGTCTTTCTCTGTCTCTCTATCTCTCTCTGTATCTCTCTATCTCTCTCTGACTCTGTATACTCTTACTCAGTGAGTATTAAATGTCCACTTTCCAGCCAGTTTTCACTATATCACTAGTTTTGCGATGCATATAACATTTGATGGCTCTTTTTTGAATGTCATTTAGAGGCAGAGGTTTTTCTTTGAACTTTAAGAATGCATTTATATGAAGGATTTCACTTTGTTGTTTGTCGGAATTAGCAAATTCCTAGTTAGCCAATGGACCCCACACCTCACTACCCACTACTACTGATTTGAACATTTTCAGCCAGATTGGAATTGGAATATTAATTTGAATAGATTTTCGAATGGCATAGCCCTTCCTGCCTTTTCCCTCAAGTCTTTCATGACCATATTGAAGTTAGTCTTTCTTTCTTTCTTTCTTTTTCTTTCTTTCTTTCTTTCTTTCTTTCTTTCTTTCTTTCTTTCTCTCTCTGTCTGTCTCTGTGCCCCACTCTCTGTCTCTCTTTCTCTCTATACAGTATATATATCTCTACATTTCTCTGTCTGCCCCCCCCTCTCTCTCTCTCTGACTGTATAACTTTCATAGTGCAGACCCACCTCTCTCTCTCTCTCTCTCTCTCTCTCTCTGTATAACTCTCATAGAGCTCTCTCTCTCTCTCTCTCTCTCTCTCTCTGCATAACTCTCATAGAGCAGACCCCCCTCTCTCTCTCTCTCTCTCTCTCTCTCTCTGTATAACTCTCATAGAGCAGACCCCCCTCTCTCTCTCTCTCTCTCTCTCTCTCTCTGTATAACTCTCATAGAGCAGACCCCCCTCTCTCTCTCTCTCTCTCTCTGTATAACTCTCATAGAGCAGACCCACCTCTCTCTCTCTCTCTCTCTCTCTCTCTCTCTCTCTCTCTCTCTCTCTCTCTCTCTCTCTCTCTCTCTGTATAACTCTCATAAAGCAGACCCAATGTAGATCTCCAGAAGACAGAGAGCCTGTTTGGATTATCTGTCAGGAATGAAAGACATGATAGCAAAGACCTTCTGTTGAAATTGGAATTTATATTGTGTTTACTCCCAAACATCAACAGCAACAGCAGCGCTGTGCTGACATGGCTCCTGTCCCAGAGTGTGTGTGTGCGTGTCAGCTGAGATGTTCTCTCTGTGTCTCTCTCTCTCTGTGAGGTGTC